>NC_092860.1:99528761-99644587 GCF_032062135.1 Pyxicephalus adspersus
TAAACATCGTGCGTTGTCGATCATAGAAAAAGTGGAAATTCTAAAAAAAACTTTATAGCAATACATATTAATGTTGATGATAGTGAACATTACAATTTATTTTACTGTCATTTCATTTTAATATATACAGCATATTTAAATTTTCGAAAATCCGTAACTCCTCAGGTCCAGAGGTTGCCGGATTTTTTAATGTCAACCTGTATTATATATAAATAAAAAAAAAAAAAAAATATATATATATATATTAATATATATATATATATACACACACACACATATATTGACATTTTATTTTCTAGGCACATTCAAGGTTAGCTAGGATTTATAGTTACTGCTCAGAATAACAAAAAAAAATGAAAAAAAAAATGAAATTCATAAATACATCATCTTTCATTATTTACCAATCATGGTGCTCAGTGTGAATTGCATTTTATAATTTAAATAGGAGATTTAATTATTTTCTGAAAAATAAAGTTAGGAATGTTTCCTGATAAAAAACTGGTGATGGATTATGCATGTTTGAAATATCAAAAGGTCAAAGCAACAAATATTTTCCATATGTACTTACTTGGAAAAATTTGATAGCTTATTGGAAGAGAATGTTGGGAAATCCTTTGCACCTAATCTTCAGTGCAATAGGCCTAAAATATCAGTAAGTGCTTCTAAGCCTGCAACTAATGTACATCGCTAGCTGAAAGGTTTGGAGCATCATAACAACCAGAAGTAGCAAACTCATGTTCTTGAGGTTTAAAGCTGAAAAATTAATGATATTTCATAAGCACGGTGGAATGAAGCCTGGATCTATAATTCTGAAAACCCTGGTTTGATCTTAAATACTAGAGCAACTAAAGTAATTTTTTTTTCTCCCAGTAAAACGCTACAGGCTTCATCCTTTGGCTTTTACAAAAAGAGAGAAGATGAAAGACAGCAGATTATTGGTAGCTATGGAAATTATAAATCAGTTTCCTTTAAACAGATATTTATGATAAACATATTGTGCTTGTTGCTGATACTACACTGTTCCACCATATAGGATCTTACAGCAATAATACATTATACTCAACATTGTAATATAATGTATAAACACAAACTGTATGTGAATTAAATACCTGAATTAAAGATAAATATTGGTGGAATTAAATGTTGTTGAATGTTACATTGAATTCTCTATAATAAACATAATGTACAGGCTAAATACTTGAAAAATCTGTAATTAGGTCAACTAATGGTTGAATTCTGAGAAAGGAAAGTAGGGCAAGAATGAGGACAGTTGGCACATAAAAAGTCCCAAATCTGAAATAGGAGTTAAGTCTAAAAGAAACAAGTGTGAAGACAATTCCCCGATAAATTAATTTATAATGTTTCAGTAGTATAATTGGTATAATAAGTTAAACTGTGTTAAAGTGGTCTTCTTGAATATTTTATAAGGCATAGGCTTATAGAGTAAAAGTTGAAGGGGTAGGGCAACAGGAAGAGAGCAATACAGTAAAGTTAGAAATTGTTTTTAGGAATAATAAGGACTCATTTGGTCCTTTTGTTAAACAGAAAGTGAGAGTTGCCTTGAACAGCAGTGATAAAATGAATTAATTATATATTGAAACTAAATTGCAATTAGGGAAAACAGTGTGATAATTAGGATGCCAATAATGAAAGGGAGGGGTGAAATTATTTTATTAGGTATCTATATTCTGCATTGCAAAACCAGCAGCAGTGTAGGCAGAACACGTGCAATGGTTTTCTAAAGTATTACAGTTTTAGCATTATAATATAGTAATAAAGTTTTAGCACTTTTTCCTGTATGTACCACTGTGAAAGACTAAGGGTAATGCTGGAGTTCAACTTTATCATTTCTGATTAGTGTTGAGCGAACCCGAACTTTACAGTAAAGTTCGGGTCTGTACTGAACTTTACGATTTTGGGTACCCGAACCCGAACTTTGAGCTGAAGTTTGGGCGAACCCGGCGAACCTGAACTTCCAGGTGTTCGCTCATCCCTATTTCTGATTACTATCATCTATCTCATAATATATAACAGAATTTTATAAAATTAATAAATCCCTCAGAGATCACAGATTCATTTCGACTGAGGGAATACAGAATAAGATAGGCAGCAAAGATTATGTAACAAAAGTAACCAACAATATAAGTACTGTAGAAAACGTAATAAGTATTTAGGCAGATATTGGTGTCCATAAATAGGAAACAGTTTCAAAATTCTATAAAAAATGATGACATACAGAAAGCACACAACCAAGTATCTAGTTAAATTTTTGGATCCTGCAAATTTAAGTATTAGTGGAAAAAAAGAACAAATGTATACGTTATTGTGACATTGGGTATGATTTATTAAAGCTCTCCAAGGCTGGAGAGGATATACTTTCATCAGTGAAGCTGGGTGATCAAGCAAACCTATTCCAGATTTGCTGATCAAAAGAGGATAAAAAGATCAAATTCTCAAACACATCTTTCTTAATCACATATATTTAAGATTGACAAGGAAAGTGAAAAGGTCATGATAAAGAACAGAATTCGACTTTGACAAGATTAAAAACGGATACCATTTTTTTTGCCAAAAGCCTTCACCTCATGCTAGCACGAATATAAAAAAAATCCCTAAAATGAAAAGTAATGATGAACACAAAAAGACGGAAAGCAGTCCTTGACATTTACGGAAATATTTTCTACTTTGTTCTATGATTTTACTATGAATGAGATCAAACCAAACATTATTGTTTAACGATCTTTGTCAAAAAGGAATTTATTAACATTCATAAAAGATTACAAACCTTCCAAGAGTCAGCCCTCTTGATACTATCATCATTTAACATTGTTACTAATTCAGAGAAATATTTTGTGGGCCTTTTTCTAGTTGCAAGCCAGATTATATTTTTGTATCAGTATTCCTCAGCTATCTATTGGAGTTATTCTTCAGTACATCTTTGATTTTTAATATTTTGCTAACAGCAGACTTGAATTTGATTTGATTCTTTTGCTTTTCATCACTTTTAAAAACTGATGTCTGTGTTGCATAAATTAGTCAATGTGCCAATTCTCATTTCCATAGAAAATGCTTAAAGTGTTTATTTGTCAACAAATGCTTAGCCTACCACATTGGGAATGGTTACATAAAAGAACACAAAGAATTATGGCATAGCTACAGTTCATTATAAAGAGTAACTATCATCTACCAAACTGTATATGAACTTTCAGTAGTTCACTAACAATACAAACATTAAAGGACCCCTTGCAAAAAATGTTGGGAAATGTTTGTATTGTATTGATTTAATGTTTTGGGGGTACCTTAAGGGACATAAGCAGTGAGGTGCACTTACTTAGGCCGTTAAGTTGATGTTACAAACAGAACCTTGCCAGCCACTAAACCTATACAGAGTAAATTTGATCAGGTATTGACTGTTGATCATCCGCCAGAATGACCTAAACAGGCACTCCTTGCTTTTCAATAAAAATTTCGATGGGAACAGCCTCTGGGAGCCAGCCAAGAAAATGTCTATACACTGTACATGTGAACTAAGCTTAAGTCTATGTTCAGATCAGTGGTTAAAAAACAAAGTATTCACCACTCTTGGGTGTCAAGCAGTTGCCAATATGTGCCCAGGTACTGTAACAGTTGGCAATCCTTGGGCTTTTCGTGGCATTTGCAAACTCCTGTGCCGTAGGAAAAACTGCTTGTTTGAACCTGGAGTAAGGTGTATGTGTTCCCTTTTAGACTGATAAAAAAATTACACCATGTTTAGTTATCATGCATGTTATATAAATTAGTGTTTGTTTTTTTAATGCTTTTTTCTGCTATGTTTAGCTTTGAGATTTATCACTAAAATATGAAATGTTTCATTTCAGTCTGATGAAATAAGGCTGTATTGTTTTTTTATGGAAGGTTCTGAATTTGGAAATAGTTCACTGTTGTTCCTCCTGTGAAAGCACCATTAAAACTCTTGAATACAAGTTGATTATAATTTATGGTCTTTATCTGTGTATGCTGTAATATGCGATGATCAATTTCATCACAGGTGACAGCAGTAACTATCAATAGATACTTCCTCTTTCTGAAGTTGAATAGAGCCTGATTTTATAGCCGAGCACCTGGAATAATGTTTCAGGGCTTTCTGAACTTGAAATTTATTGAAGAACTAAATGAAAATTAGTGGACTAGGAACTCTGTTTTGTGCTAGATAAAAGACATATGGCACTTATAAGTTCTCTGGATAGGCTGCTATTTTGTATGCCCCTTCATCATTTTAGACAGTCAGTTTAGAGCCAGATATAGTGCACATAATGTCTGGGTAACCCCATCACGGCTGGTTCTTACAGATGCTATAGAAGAGCTATGTGAACAGTAACAGCAAATGTATTTTAGAGCAATGGCACTCCTCCACATTTCCTCACTACACTATTCAGTTACATAATACTTTGAAAATAAGCAGCCTTAAAGCATTATTAAGGAATTAATGACTATATCTCCAAAGTGTAGTAGATTTTTTTAATCATTCTTAAAGTGCCAGCTTATGTTCCATAGCTTTACATAAACTATTTTTCTGTTTCAGTGGTGCTGGGGTAGGAGAGACTAGAAATCCCTGTTTGATGTATACTATCACTTACTGGGTTAAAGCTAAATTCTGTAATAAAGGGATAAGGAGGTGACTGAGAGTATTCCATACTTCTGGGAATAGATTATAAATGGAATAATAACTGATGATACAATACATTTTGTATGTCATTAAAGAGTGCTAGTTTAGAATTAATAAATAAACACCTTGACCATGACAATAACTCTCGGTTGGGGAATTCATATGGTTGCTATTCGACCTATTATATCATATAATAGTTTGGAGGTATGTATGAACAAATCAGCCTGTTTCATTCTGGGGATAAAGTCTAAGCAAACATCATGGCAATAGACATACTGCATGTTACTCAAAGCATTCTGGCTTAGTGAATATCCAACCCAATAAATTGTAAACTGTTCGATTCCTCTCAAAAAGTTCTAGTGTTTCCCTTTCAGGTGTTTTGCTGTGGTAAGCTTAGTTTTAAATGAGTCACTGAAAAAATCATGGGACGTAGTAACAGTGTTGACCATGACATGATACATCTCAACCGGATTTAGCGGTGTTGATTGGCTTCATCACGAGGAGATGGCTACCTATTTATTTAGAAGACATATTGTACCCCATGACCCAGAATAGCAAAGTAAGTCATCACAGTGCATTCATACCACAGTAATCTATTTAATATTTTTGGAAATTAGCTACCATTTACTTTCAACTGAATAAAGCCTGAAATCAAGACAAATTTTTTATGAATGGGAGCGCAAAGCCTTATGCTGGACCGGATGCAGGACACCCTTGGATGAATCAGATTGCCATGCGGAATTAAATGTTTTTTGTTGACTGTTTTCAGTTTAGTTCCTCTATAAATCGATGGCTATTACTTTTGGTTTCTGTGCATCTCAAGGTTTGCTTTTTTATTGTGACTGTAGTGTAATTTCAACTGTAATCTTTCTGCTGTCTTTCCTGTTAGCATAACAGCTCAAACTTTTCATTACAGTCCACGCTATGGGGAAACTTCTAAAGCCTTTGCTCATACATCACTAATAAGCTTCCCGCAGTTACTCCCACCTTCCATCTCTTGAAGTGTTCCTCTTCCTCAAATATGTGGATGCTTCTGTTAGTTATTGCCAAGATAGCCCATTAGCTGACTTTTGTTCATATATAGATATGATGCTGGCCATTAGTAGAGTGAGTGGATTAACATTTACAAACTTTTGTAAAACTGGTTTAACCTGAAAATCTCTTTTTTGCAATACATTAAAAAATGGGGCTAACTTTCAGCACATATAAAAAAAAAGGAAACCAAGGCTTTTTTTTTTTTAACTAATAGTGTTCCCAGGTGTCCTTGAAAAGCATAATGAACATGTACAGTCACCCCCATCAACCAAAAACGAATTCAGACTTCCTGTCCCTATGTTAATCAAAGACTGGGAGTTTCCTTCTCATTTTTACTCTTTATAAGGATAGGGAGTGAAAAGACAGTTTTGCAACTATACAAGTACCTTTACAACTAGAAAGAAATACAGCATAATGCCAGACTCTTCAGGCAGAGTCAATTTTGTATTGAAGGAGTCACTTGAGATACTTTTCTGCTGAGATTGATTGCTGTTTTTGTCACCCCTGTTAGCAGCTTCTCAGTGCTGCTGCTGTTGTAAGGCAGAAACTTTGATTTCACAGCACAAACTGCTTATTTTCATAATTTATTTTACGGAATAAATTACAATTATTTTACATGTTCAGTGAAAAATTCCTTAAAAATTAAAATGTTAATTTAATTAATAGCCAACAGACTCCCTGGCCATTGTAATGGTACTTCACACTCACATAAATTAAATTAGCTACGGCAGCATGTAGGAAGTGTTACTACGGTTTTTTTGTAATCATTTAGAGGCCGACAAAAAATTGTGAGTTTTGGTTTGGTAGGTTTGCAGCATTATTGCGTGATATGAAAGGCTGCAGAGGAAGCCAACCCTGCTGACCTTCATATCAGTGCTGTAGTATATGCCTGGCAATCCAGCTGCTAGAAAGTAACAAGAAGTGAGATAAGGGAGTAGTTTCCCTGCTCTACAGGAAAAAAGTATGATGAGTATAAAGTTCTACATTACTTTTTTTGTAATCTGTTTGTTTTATTTTGCATATGCCAGTGCTATCACTGAAGGGTGCTGTACATTTCTAACAAATCTTCAGCAGGCATTTTTCTGTATACAAAGTGGGCATTTATGGGTATGAAAATGGATACAAAAAAAAATGAAAATTGAAACAATGACAAGAGAAACAGAAAGAATAGAATACAAGTATAACTATTGCAGAGTATAAAGAAAGTGTAGCAACTATGCCACCATTATAAAATATGAAAAAGACGGACCTATGATTCAAGACTTTAAAAGCAAAATTTCTAAAGGCTTTTTTTTCAAGCCTACCTAAACAAAGTCCAAAAAATGGCCTTTAGAAATGTAGCCTTTATTTTTTTTACTAGTAGAAAAACATGAGGATTGAAAGAATTTATTACATTTTTCATTGGTTTATTTTTAAATTTTTGGAACTTGAGCAAATAAAACAAAAAATAGTACATTCTGTACTGCTTTGATAAGAAACCTTTTGTATTCTCTCATAAAAAACATAATTTAAGTGAAACTTTACTTTAAATGAAGATTGTAAATCAGCAAAAGAAACATAAAACAGGCTGCACCTCCCAGTCTATTGTGGAGTGCCCTGGTAACCCTGGGTACTTTGGTACTGGGATATTTGAGAACAAGCTGAAAGCTACAGGCACTTGCACTTTTCTCTCTAAAATGTATTGATTGTAAATGTTTCTTTAAAGTAATTTGTTTTGCCTGTTGTTGTTGTTGTTATGCTTGCTCATATAACTTAGCAAATGTTTCCTGCAATTTTTAAAATAAAATCTTTACAAAGCATTACAAATCTTGAGAGTTTAAAATCTTTTAATCAAGACATGTCTATGTTTTGATCTGAATGGTTTAAGATAGGGTTTCCCTAGGGAAGACAAAATAAATTATTATTCTCCATATTATATTTACAGGAACACAGTAATTGTGGCTCTGATTTCTCTGTGTTTATAAAGGTTTTCTATTTGGACCTGCAAAGTCAAAAAGGTGCTTATGATGTGAAATGAAAAACCTAAGGTTTACATACCATACGACAAAAAATACGTAGGAACTTTGGCTTTACATCCAAATTATGAAAAAGCTGTCAATTTCATAATGTGTATTTGACTATCTCTAATCTCGTTGTTATAGAAAAACAATTAATAGCTATTATAAGTTAGATCTCAACTTTTGAAATGTTATACCAGTGCACTTTTATCCCATTCACACTAGTTTGCTGTGGGAAACTGATTTAACTTTTTAAAGCACCTATGCACTGCGCTAGTGGAAATGTTTATTCATGCACAGTTTCAGTCTGTTGTGGTGCCTTCGGCAGCTTATTGAAATTAGTTTACTATGTTAGCATGCTTAATGCACTGCAATGGTCATCAGTGATGTGAATAGGCCCACTGGGAATGCTATTCATCTAGTTTTTTTTCTCTCTTAGCAAGTATGAGACTGTAGGACTGTAACATACTGATCTTAGTTTTGAAAGAAATGGGGAAGAATGAGACCCTCCGTTATGATTTTAATTTTTTGTGTCTATTTGCACTGGGGAAATCCATAATGTACCGGATTTTCTCAGAAAAAGAGGTGATAGAAAAATTTCCAATGTAGACTAATGAAACAATTTCAATATTTGAAAAAAAATGAAAAGAGAACAATAAGTAAACATTGAGGTTCTGTATTATTTAAGGTCTCCAAGACTGGAGAAGATACACTTTCATCAGTGGGTGATCCAGCACACCTGGAATGGATTTCTTAAAAGTCATTTGCTACTCATTAGCAAATTTTTTGTTTCCTTGACCCGATCCATTCCAGGTTTGCTGTGTCACTTAGCTTCACTGATGAAAGTGTATCCTCTCCAGCCTTGGAGAGCTTTAACAAATTAGCCCCATAAGGTTAAAGTGACTCTGAAAGTAAAAAGGTGCATGCAGAAATAGCCTTCATACACTCCTCATGACATATAGACTGTACATTATAACACAAAGCAATATATCCATATATCACCTAGTATTTAAAACTTTGAAAATCTTTTTAGCAGGTCAAGTGATTATTTTCTTTTTCCTCTGTACAGCACCATCCAATCTATGAAAAAGAGCCAAGCTGCTGCACTTCATGTGCTGCTGACATCACTGCTGTGTACTGATATGTTTTGCAGTTTGCAAATTGGAGACTTATGGGAAGTGCAGAAAGGGCAAATGGAGCCACCTGAATATGTCACTTGTTTTTTTTTGGGCTATCACATGAACATGTGCAGATGGGTGGCAATGCTTCAGACGGAGATTACTAGAACAAGAAAAGATTAGTATCTGGTACATATTATTTACATTTTCCCAATAACAACAAACAAATGTATTTAGGAGCCAATACATCCATCTGAGAGGCCTACACCTGATATATTCTTGCAGTTCCATGATGTGGTTGGAGTCTGAAAGAGTCAATTTAGAACAGTGCATTACTGGGTCGAGGAGCTTCATGGGACATTAGACCATGATTCTTGGCACATCAATCAGCCATCGCAAGATTTTTGATCAGTGGGGGACATGACATATCTCTGTAGATGGATGAATGCAAGCATAGCTCATCCATCTATGTACACTTTAAACAGTTCAGTGCAAGATCTTGCAAAGGTACGTTTTAGCAAGGCTTCTATCAGGTGAGGACTTCTGTAATGGCCCAATGTTGGAAATTTCAGAAATGGAGGAGGGGGCCCCAGAAAGCTTACCTAGTATTGTGCCCAGACATTTCTGATGGCAGTTCTGAGTATAAAAATACAATAAAGCTTTTTCTTGTATACATAACACAGAGGACCCTTTGCATGTTTATAGCAACATCCTAAATCACAACCAACCGGAAATAAGGCTGGGTGCACAGTGCTCGTAACTCAGCAATTATACCATCCTGTAAATATGAGTTATTCCTAGCAAGTTGTTTATGTAAGTATTCAAAGAGAGTTTGGTGAAAGATCGCAGAAATAGGAACTTGTAGGACTTGTTCAGAGCTTAGGTGGAACTTTCTAGCACCTGTTCAGCAGATTTAGGAAGAGATATATCATATTAGATTTTAAACAAAATTTAATAACAGTATTCAGCAAAGTTTCCTAAATAAACTATAGCAAATGAATTCAGAAAATTCTGATATGAATCTTGTATAAGGCTGCCGTGAAACAGAAACTCACTGGAGCATTTCAATTTGACGTCTTAGGAATTTGTCTGAAAAAAATAAATACATAAAAAAATATAACTTACTAATGAATTCTCAAACTTGAAATACCCAATAAATGCAACATTAGTCATTTTAAATGAACTAAAAAATCCTAAAATCTGAAATACATTTTCTAATGTTATCCAGAAATGATGGCTTTTCAAAACTTTTTTATGATTTATGATTCAGGAAGTGTCTGCCAATGTAGAATTTCTACCTTTAACCTTGTGGTTTTATTACATAGGGAAAGAAATGTTTGTTCATTTAGCTGCAAGTTGCTCAGATTCTTCCCATGAGACATATGATCCAGTTTTATTCAATAGATAATGCCTGAATCAGATACCATCTGAGTGAATTGTTGACATGCGCAATATTGACGCACCCATAGCAAAGATTCGTATGATATGTGTCAACCTAATTGGCAAATGAATGTCAGTGAATTTGTTGAGACTGAGAATACATTATCTGCCAACGTCAACCTGGCAAGCATAACAGTACACAAGATGATTTGCTGTTACAGGTGCTTCAGTGTGTATTAGCATAAAAGTTGAATTTCTAATACATTTAGTTTTTCTTATAAATGCAACACCTCTAGTTAGCTGACAATATGTGTTTTCATAGTTTAGCTAAAGTTATCTGCAGTTAGTTGTTAGCACTCTAGGCACTAATTATGGAGTTATACATTATAGGATTAAAAAAAATAAAAAAACAACCAGTTTACTATAAAGGATTAAATTTTGATGCTTATTGGAATCCAACATACTCAGCACTTAAAGTTAACCTGTGGCCGAGCAATGGACTTTAGGATATTTACATATACTTAACAGGCAGTGAATGTGCTTGAAAATAAACCAGGCACTGACCTCAGCAGCTGCAGTTAAAAGCACTTAAGTTGTTCTTTTAGCAGCTAAACTCACCCTGCTCTCTTCCATTATCTGATCTGCGATTTCAGCAGAGGTTAGAAAGCTGAAAAGCTGCCAGATCACTCACAAAATGACTTATGACATGTATTTAGTACTTTCTGCCCACTTCAAAAACACACCTTTGAAGAACTTCAAATGTGCATTGTTTGAATGTACTGTTAAAGCTTTGTACTGAAAGAAATTTTGCAGACTTCATAGATGCTGCAGCTTTGCTTCAAAACCAACACAATTTGCTATATTGATTTTGAAACACTAAGTATCCTTGTATATCCAAAGGGAACATACCTATACATAATAATTGTGTTGAGGTATAGCATATTTTTATGTGCTGCAATGTGTTCTGCATTTTCTGCACATTAGTACATTAAGTATGTGGGGACTGAGTTTGGATCATTAAGAATCAGAACTTTAAGAATCGGAATGAGGATGAATTGCTCCACAATGCCTACAGCGACAAATTAGTAAGAACTTTTTTTTTAAAGATAGTAAGTGCCTGTTATGAATATTTTAAGACTTCTTCACTTAAAATGAAAAGTCTGATTTTAGGTATAGTCCCTTTTCTTTTCAAAAACCACAAACCTATATGAGTTGGAACATTTGGAAAACACATTTACCATTTTTGATAGGTAATGCAAAAGACCTGTATTTTTTTTAAACCTTTTTTTGTTCATTCATAAAAGTGCCACTCAACTAAAAAGATTATTAATATTATTACTATTATTATTATTATTATTATTATTAATAAGACTGTGCTTATATTGATTGACACTTTGTATACCACATTCAAAATTGCAATCACCCTAGGGAACAATGAAGAGCAGTAGTGTTTATTCATTTGTCACTTTTGGTGCTGTTAACATTATTTAATCATCTTTCAACATATACAGGGTGTGTATATACTGGTGCTGGTTGAGGGGGATGATGTATAATTCATGGTGGGAGAGGGATTTATATATTGTGTTGCTGGGCTGTAGATATACTTAAATTGAAAGCAAACATGAATATCCTGGTTTGGTATCAGATATGCTGAGGACTAAAGGGGCCCAGCTATGTGTGGTCTGATTTGGGCCCATATCCTAAAATGTCTCTGTTGGCAAGGAGCAACTATGTTTTTTTTGGTTGACTTTTCTTGCTACAAACAATATAGATAATTATTATCTAGTTAACTGGGTGCTGTGTGTATGAACATTAGGTGGGAGAAGTGGAATTTATTTTACAATTAGACTGATTGTCATAAAGACATATGCGGACAGATAAACTCTATTGCTTTCATTAGACAGATCTAGAAAGAGCTTCATTAGGATTGTTCTGTAAATAAAACTGTTAAAAATGAAACAATGTCTTAACTGTATGTATTTCTTTTTAATTTACCCCCAACAGAAGTCCCCAAAATCGATATACATTCAAATAGGCATTGTGCTATTGAACTTCATTTTACTAGTATTATTTCCACTTAATTTTAAAGAAGTTGTACAGGGTGTCTAAACATGACTGTGAAGTTCAATACGTGCCAGAGTTAGAACAATAGCACTCAGTAATCAGCTCTCAGTACTAAAAAGTCACATAAATCAATATGTAGTCAAAAAGACATTGTGCTACCAAACTCTATTTTATTAGTATTACTTCTACTTTATGTTACAGAAGTTGTGCAGGGTGTCTAAACATTTGTTTTATCCAAGGCTGTGAAGTTCAATAAGTAGCAGAGTTAAACAAAAGCTCTCAGTAACTAACAGGCACTATCAAACCCACCAAGAATTTTCCAATTTAAAGTCATATGTGAGGACACTATTGCTGATGGGTGTAGCTGTTACTTATCTAAAGCAGCATAGAGAAAAGAGAGGGATGGCAGGACATTTGTACTGAAAGTGTAACACAGCAGTTCTAAGAAAAATATGTCACTAACAAAAAAATTGTCGAAATACAGAATTATAAAAAGGTTTAAAATGTGACATCTTAACTGGGGTTTGATTTAGGTAAAACAATGGACTTTTTCTGTGGCTTAATGCTACCTCATGCAATAAACTTGAATAAACCTTTTAACCATCTGAATATAGCAATTAATAAAGGTGATACATTTAGTAATATATGTGCACCAGTCTTACAACTTTTACAGCATAAGGAATGGAGCAGAACACTTGAGAATGTAATCACGGAGAAGTACTCAGTTTGCAAGTAAATTGAAAAACAAGATCTAAGAGTGCCATCTAATTGTTCTTATAACCTCTGCCTAATGAGAGATGGTGGAATGAACGCTTCTGGCATCTCATTATTTAAAAATCTAATAATGCAATGGAATAATATTGCCGAGCATAATCATTAGTTTTCTGTTCCAGATTAAAGATGCATTCTAGTTGAAAGGTTATGATCTTGGGCACAATTCTTCTTGAAAACTGAAATAACAAATGCAGTTTGTTTATAAAGGAAAAAAAGACTTAATTGTGCAGACTTTAACAGGTATAATTTCATTTACAACCTATACCCCACTGAACATCTTTTGCTGCCACCATTTATTCCAAGGAAACACAAAGTCTAATATGGTAAAACAATGCTGTTTTATAATACTGTTTATCACTGCTGGTAAGAAAAGCTTTTTGTAATGCAGTGTGGTACAACGTCCTTTGGTACCCAAGTGAAAAAGGCCAAACTCAAAGATTCAATCATAACTCCAGTCTGAAGTATTGCCCTCTCTCATTCCTATCTGCCTGCAGATATCTGACCTTATATTAACATTATCCAAGGGTTTCTACCTAAAACTAAAAAAAGAAAAAAATTTTTTTCATTCTTTCCACTGGATAGTGGGAGGTGCCTGGCAAAGCCCACACATCACTGCAGTACTGTCCACTGAAACAGTAAATTACATTTTCCAGGCAGGATTCAAAACTGATACCACTGTCAAATGTGAGCAGTACAAGAGAATCAACCAGATGTGTTTGCAGTCCAGATCACACCATAAAAATAAGTAGCATTTAGCTACTAGGGATGAGTGAGAATGCCTCGTACATTCTCGCAAAAATTTCCTCGAACTTCCGTTGGGTCCGCGAAGCTTCAGCGAACCGATTTCGAGGACCCACCAGAAGATCGAGGAATTCATGAATGCAGCCGTGGGAAACCTCCTGTGTGCGATCCCCGGGCACTAGAGGTTAAATGAGGGCTGTGCTCATCAATGAATGCAGCAGTGGGAATCTTCACAGGATGATTCCCACAGCTGCATTCATTAATGATGAGCACAGCCGCGATACTCCTGTGTTTTTGGATGGAGAATCTCTATCCAAGAACACATACTACAGGGCTGCAAGAGCATTCAGGAGTGGAGCTGTCAGCTCTGCTCCCCTGATTGCTCTTGCAGGTCCCAAAAATTGGATCTCGACGGCTGAATTTACACAGACCATTCTTGCTTACATGTTTGGAAATCAAGAATGTCTCGATTCACAGCAAGATCTAATTTTAAAATCTTGCTAGCTCATCCCTATTAGCTACTGTAATGTCTTCCCATCTAGATGGAATAAGATGTTGTTATATGTGCATACAGTCTGGCTCACACTGCACAGACAATACTCTGATCAGCATACCAACTCCAATAGAAAAATTCCTGAGTCCCAGCATACAATGTACATAGATATCCTCTGCAGCAAGCACTTTCTGATCTAAATGAAATTGGTTTATTAGAAGTTATATGCAGCATATAGGATACAACATCAGTGTAGACCAGAGAGCTTGTCTAGGACAGGCAATAAATATTGGTAAAGGCTGGGTAGCCATAGACAGAAAGTGTATTTGCTGTAATGCCCTTCAATGAAAATGTAGATGCACACGGTGACGAGGGGGAGATAAACAAGAGAAACAAAGCCTTCCATCATTTACCAGTGGCAGGCAGAAGGAGATAGATAAAAAAAATGGTGAGGCTGGGGTTGGCTTTAACTTCCATTTTTATTAATTTAGCTCACATGGCTAAAAGTGTGAAACACCATAGCGTAAATGAATAGAGACTTGGGGTAGGTTTCTATGTTTTTTTTAGTAATACCTGTTTAAAAAGCATTTATTGCAATATTGTTCAACAGCCTACTTTCATATTCAGCTATTTTTATATTCATTTAATGATTAGGCTATCACATTCTCTAGTGTTAAGGAATTCCACCACCTTTTCTCACATACAAACTTCCTGCACTCTCCTGGGAACAACGAATTTGTCTGACAAATGTTTATATTAACCTAGGAATTATTTTTACATATTAATAAGCCTTCCTGGAAACTGCTTTTTCCCAAAGTAAATAAAGCTAATTTGAAACTCTCTCCATTTTAACCTTTTCTCCCCTTTTGTTAGTGAGATTTCGTGACTATGAAAGCTTTGTATTTCACAGAATGTTCCAGTCCAATAGTAACGTATAAAAACAGAATGTCTTATTACGTGATATAATGAGGGAGTTTATTGTAATAGAGATATTTTATCATACTATTTATCTTTAACACTATTAATGCAAACTAGGATGTATTTTTAAAGGACCACAACAATTATGTAGGTTTTGTTATATAGCTTAAATTTTTCTTATTTAATTCTCTTTAGCTTTAAACTGAAATTAAGCCTCATCTGCAGTGTTGTCTATTTATACCAGCTCTAGTACTGTCATGAACTGCAGCAAGTCAGATAGAGCCTTGCATAAAAAACTGCAGCAAGTCAGATATAGCCCTGCATAAGAAAATGCAGCACGTCAGGTAGAGCCTTGTTTTAGGCTCATGAACATCCAATATCATCTAGTCTTTTAATCCCTAGCTGAACTGGCCTTTTTAATCATAGAGGTTTAGCATTATCTGAGCATTACAAAAGCTTCATAGAAATTGTGATGATGTCACTAGTCCTAAAAAAAAATGAACTAAGGAGATGGGTTTTCCACCCTTTCTAGTTGTATGAATGCTAGCCAATCCTTAGAGTATCAATATATAATTGAAGAAAGAATGTTAAAAAGAATGTTTTTTTTTGGAAAATTAGGTAAGTAGATGATTAAGCAATTAACAAAACAATATAACAGGTAATGTCTGGTTTTGACATTACACAATATATCATTCTGAGACCTATTAGTAATGCATGGGTCTGGGACTTATCTCTAAACAAAATTCAACTGAAATGTTGTCTTAGCTTGATAATGTCTCATTTACCTGACATGTTTTGCTCCTTGGCTTCTTCAGGGGTAAGAAGAGACTAAGTTTAAGATAAGATGTATAGGTTCCAAACCATGACATGAAGAAGGTTGTTCGAACAGTGGTGAAGTAGAAGATTTACTTCAATAATAAATTAAATGTGTTTGTTCCAAATTATGACCTATAGGAGGTTTCTATAGGAGGTTCCTGCTGGCAACTGTGAATTTAGGAGGTTCCCATCAGTGTAATGTTTGGAATAATTGGTTTAGGGGCTTGGTGCTATTACTGTTATTACCGACGGAGGGCTAACACAGGGTGTCCACAATGGACGTGAAGAGGCATTTCAGCTGAATTTTGTATAGAGATAGGTTCCAGAACAATGCTTTATTAATGGTTCTCCAATTAATATATGGTGTATTTTCAAAACCAGACATTACCTTTGTTATATTGTTTTTTTAACTGTTTAATAATATACTTACCTCATTTGCTAAAATATTCTCTTCAACCTTCTTTCTTCAACTATATAATCCTTAAAAACGTATGTAATAAAAAAGTAAAGTTGTATTAAACATTTTTATATTCTTTGCAATGCTAATATTTGAACAGTAATGAATGTCTTACAGACGTAGATGTCTGGGAGTATTAGTAAAGGACTGGCAAAATGGTCAATGGCAAACACACTTCCAAATTAGAAAAGTTCCTATTACAGACAACAGTATTGTACCTTTGACTCCATGCTGTGCTTTATCATTCAAAAACCACAACCACAGCATCTCAATGGCTATGAGAAGTAAATACAGTTAAAAGAAAAGTTTTACAAAATGGAAAAAGGCCAGTTCAAACAGGCAATGTGTTTACCATTTCCTCACACTCTTAAATCTTGTTAGTTGCATCTAACCTGGCCACCTATAAGGAATGAATGTGGGCAAAAGGGAGTGAATTAGTACTTACTGCCATTTAAAAAATGTTCATACGCTGGCTTATTAGAAATTGGCACAGCATTTGGGGATGGCCAAGCAAGGTGTCAACCCCCAGGAGCCTCTAAGGAATCATTGTTCCAATTGCTTGTCTGAAATTACCTTAAATGTTTACAAAATGTAAAAATCACTGTGTCTGTAGTTAAGTTTTTATCCAATGGAATGGACCTCAAGTATGACAAATTTGCTTACTGCTTGACCAAGCGTGCTGCAGGATCAAGGTTAACAATCCAAAACAAAAGATATTTGGGTCAGGGTTAAAATGACAGGGCATATAACCACAATTTTACATACTACACTGTAACTCTTTACAAGCTGACAAAACAGTTCAAATCCTGACTGTTATTTGTCACTTATTATGTCATAATAATTCCCTTGTTTTAAAATTATTTAACTGGTATTAACATGCAGTGATTCACATACAATTAATATCTAAAGAATGTTTATATTTTATTAACTTCAAGGTTGGTAACATACACAATAAACAATTTTGCCTGAGAGGTCACGTTTATCCTGCAGCCCCACATCACAGCAGGATATAATTTCATTTGTAAAAATACTGAAAAGGGCATATAGCTTTCATTTAACTCAAAAACTCATGCAACTGCTTTAACTTTTACCAGTGTATGGTATGAAACACATACTATAAAATGTGGCTTTACTCATTTTTAAAATGAGCTACACATCTTTTGGAAGGTTGAGCTGAAAGAGATGAGATGCCAGTACTCTAAGTAGTCTAGGTAGTTTCAGACTAAATAGCTTGAAACTTTTAGCCTTGTTGGATAAAAGCAAGGTTTCATGCATGTTGTATGTATGTGTATGGTAGTTATAGAGTTTTAAAGTCCAACTTCAGCTTGGTCAAATCATCCACTAAATCCACTCTGCTAACGTATCTGCATTCCAGTTCCTTCTCTTCTTCTTCTTCGGGATGATCCTCAGTCATCTTAATTGGCTGTGCCGGGATGACATAAATTCATCATCCCAGCACCCGCAAGGAAGGCCCGGGTTGCCAAGCATCCATGGCAGCCAAAGCTTATGCTGCTCATGCATAGACCTGCAAGATGTAATATAGCAGAAATTACATCACTGCCCCCCCAAAATTAACCAGTATTCTATCTTTCCTTTTCCCAGGCTGCTTGTCAGCTGATATTCACTTCCTGTAAGGAAGTGTCAGTCTTCCACCTTGGATTCACAGGAGAATGCAGCAGAAAGTGCCTTTTTTATTTTGTTAAGAGTTTAAGATCTGTCCAGTATTGGAGGAGGGTGAAGATGACATGTAAGAGTGTTCCAAGGGCAAAGGAGGCAATTGAAGGAGAACCCTAAGAAATTCTAAGTCTAAAGTGAGGCTTCAAGTTTAGGTGATACACAACAAAAATTAAAAATTAAAAATTAGTTTAAATTCAAACTATACATAAAGGTAACACTAAATATCAGTAAATTATATAAAACGTTCTATTATTTATTTTTCAGAATTAGGAATCTGAACACTACAGGAGGAGGGTGAACTGTAAAACCTCCAGACTGGACTAATGACATTAAGAAAATAAATAATTTTTTTTTTTCAAATGTATGCAAATGATGGGAACCAGAAATAATCTTCTAAGTGACACAGAACACCTAAAACAGAATTAAAAAATTCAAATAATTCATAAAGGTATTGCTGAAGATTTTTTCTGTTAACTCAACTTTACACTGAGGCTCACTACAAATCCACAGCAGGTTTTAATATCTCCACTGACTTCATTGCACAGGTATGGTATAAGAGTCTGGCTAGATTAAATAAATAGAACAATGCACACACAAAATATTTCCATGAAATGAATAAAATAAGAAAGCAAACCAGACAGAATAAAACTGTAGTGTAATCTGTTTCAACTTTGCAAGATGTAATGTTCTCTATCTCATTCTAGCAAGTCAAATTAGATCTCTCATTTACACAACTTAAATGGAAGAGTGATCAATATATATATCTACTTATAAATTGCGCCCTTTGACATATTTATTAACAGTTACCATTATCACACAATAACAACTTTGACTGTTCATTAATTTTTTTTTTTTTTTTGCAGTCAATTGTATAAAAATTTTAAGATTAGCAAGCCAGCTAAAGCCTCTGAAGGCTTCCTGGACCAATTCCTGCATCCTCACAGTATCCTCCTTAATCACAGCATGGAGGAAATGTTGGGAGCCGCCATTTTCTTTGTGCTTCTTTTGTGTTCTTCTTACCTCACCTGATCTCACTCTGTGCAGGCAAAAGATTGAGTGACGTAGATGAGAAAAAAAGGGTGCCGATCTCACTCCTTCTCCATCTCGGGCATACACAGAAGGGGCAGTCAGAAGCCTCGTAGGATGTCTGACATAAGTATCCCGGAAGACTCTGCGCTCCCATTCTGTCTTGATCACTAAAGAAGGTAATTATTACTTTATATAAAAGGTTGTCTACCTTTAATGTAAGGCAAAACTTTTAGTTTAGGTCCACTTTAAGGAAGATCTCAGACTGGGAAAGGTAAAAGCAGGCTGTAAAAGCAGCATTTAGTTAGTTATGCATTATTGTTCAAGTCCTAATGTGTTAACAGGCAAGGTGTTGAGGGGAAAGAGCAAAGTGACATCTGCCTCCTGCTTCTTCTTTTGGTTCTCAGTCCAAGTGCTAAGGAGGGACAAGACCTGTAAGGGTTACAATTAAATCAGCTCTCATATGTGAATTAATCTGTGCAAGTTCAGACAGGCAGATTTGCTGCCTGTGACACTTGTATTAACACTATTTATCAATCATTTCAAAAAAGCTGTAACGGCAATATTATTTTTGTTAAAAAAAGATTCCTATATTATATTATATCAGATATTTTATGTACAGTGGATCAGCAAGTTGCAACAACAGTATTATTTTCCCCAAAGTCCCAACTCTCATATTCCTAGTAGATTTGTGAAAAGATCAAGGGTGGTATTACTCTAGGTGCTTTTTGACTCACATTTCCCTTACTTCTTGTCCTGATGTTGCTAGGAGGAGTTCTTCCCAAAAGAATTACAGGCAACAATAAACCCCTGGCTTACATTCTATCAGCTGCCACTTTATCAAAAAGTAAAAATTAGAGGTTTTGGCTGGAGTTGAAGGGTTACAGTAGGAAGATACAAGCATTTCCACTAAAGTGGTGTTTAAACAAAATACAAAAAGCTGTACAAATTTAGGATAATTTAAGCCAACACAAATGTAAATCATAAACAACAGCACAGCTCAGCAAGAGAGGTAATGATTACAAAGTAGATCCCTGCTCAAAAACAAACTCATTGAATCTCATTAATGAAATCATGAGTTCGAGCCTTGATTATGTTCAGTAATTCTATCTCACACATTGCAAAAACCATCATCACCATTCTTAAATGACACTAATTTAGTCCTCAGTACTCCTGAAATGACTGCATGATTGAAAGTGGAGATTTTAATGAGCCTTTGATAACATTGCGTCTCCAAATAAATGTAAAATCTGCTTCTTAACTCGAGCTGTTACTGCTCTTTACTAAAGAAATTGTGTATTCTTTAGTATGTCTAAGATATTAATCAGTGAAATCTGTCAAATGTTTTGTCATGGTTCCTTTTATTGATATATCTCCAAAGAGAACAATACTTGAGTGTACCTCTGCTGTGTGCCACTTATAAAATGGAAAGAACGTGGAAATAGCTACATTTTAAAATGGTTTCTACCCTATCTACAGACAGGATATTAGAAGTTTTAGATTTTTAAATGTCTATTAAACATGATTGACTGGTAAGAAATAAATGTTGTTAGTATATATGGATCAAAATTACATTTTTTTAACCTCCCTAGCGGTCTGATTCCGTGCAAATTTCCATGCGAAAAGTACAATTTTTTGAATGGAAATGTATTTGGCTGTAATTCTTAGGCATAACTCACAGATATTTAGTAAATGTAATTCATTTAATATTAAACTTTAAATAACAAAACGCAAAAATCAGTTAAAAAAAAAAATATTTAAACATATAACTGTACAGTGGCATGTATAATATATATATAATTATTTATATTATATAATATTATTTCTTTGTATTGGACTCAATACAGCTTTTTTGTATTGAATCCAATACAAAATTATTTGAATTTCCTGCTGATCCGCCTGCCGGCACCGACGCATGCACCGACGTGACCAGGAAACCCCAGAGATCATCTCTGCATTCGCTGGCTGGAGATCGAGGAGGAAGGACGTGTCCCCAGGACTTGCGGGGACCAGAAGGACAGCGGGAGACGACAATGGAACAAGGTGTTTTTTTTTTATAGTTTACAGCGACCCTGAGTGTGACTCGGGATTACTGCTGTTTTCAGGTAAAATCCACCCCGAGTCACACTCGGGAATACCGCTAGGGAGGTCAATCCACCAAATAATATTTGTAATTATAGTTAAAGTTATACTTTAAACCACCTGACCTAAGACTGTTTTGGTAAAATCTCTCTATTCAAATGGCAGGGACAGCATACATGTTGCCTCTTCAACATGCCAAGTGCCCTGTCTCATGGTGGAAATTGCAGGGCAGAATGGGGTAAGAAGGAGAAGCTGAATTGTTCTCCTTAGGAGAGGGGCACTGTACTGAAGTTTTGCTGAATCTTTTTCCATTTATGAAGTTTGACTTGCCAGTAATTGTTCTTCTACTATACACATTGGTGACTTGCTGCCTTGCAGCTCCTTACTGGTATAAGCCCTGATCTAAGTGTTTTGCATTATTTAGAACCCCTTAAATTCATTTGTGTTTCCATTCTTTTTTTAAGTTGTCTGAGGGTAAGGAGGTGGTATCCATGTATGATTTAATTAGCAGGCAAGCACCAAATACACAACTGAAAATACATGGCAGATAACAATAACAATATAATATTATTATAGTATAGTATTAGTAATAATAATATAGTAATAGTATTAAAACATAATAATAAAAATATTTATGTTTAATACTATTTTTGTCAATTGAATGTGCATTTATTAAGGGAGTGGCAATGTTAAGAATTTGGGCAAAGCGAGAGGTAATTTAAGAAAAACTAATCTATTTAACCACACCATCTCGCAGTAAACCACGCACATTTGTTTGTATGGTCCACATGTGCCCCAATCTGAATGGTATTGTAGTGCGAAATTGAGATGCAAGCTGGGAGCGCTAGGTGTACTTTAGCTTTTTGGTAAAATGGCCGATTTGCTATTTGGATACTTACCTCTTTTAATCAACTAATCATGCAAGTTGGCCATGGAGTTATAGGTTTTTTGACGTCCTGATTTAATTTTGTTTGGTTATGTTTTCTTTTTACTTTTATTTGTTTCATTTTTTATTCCTACCATTTTTGAAGTCTCTTTATTTATTGCACTTCTTTTGTATTATTACTCATGCTCTACTTCTGTACTCTCTTTCAAAATTTTCAATAACAACTATTTGGAAAATTGTAGTGATATGCCCTGGGTTTTTTTTATATAGCAGTCAGTTAGCAAAGATGACAAGGGTCACATTTTGTATATTCTTGAACTTTTTTAGCTTTTCTAACTTTTCTGTGTCCTCTTGTGGTTAATATTTGTACACACCTTGTTTCCATAAAGAATATATTTAACACAATTCAAGTTGTCTGGGTTACCCCATGATGTGTCACATTAAATTCAATTTAAAAAGTTATTTATTACAAAAAAAAGATAAATGGATACAAGACATTACAGGCATCTATTCATATAAATTAATTATTTTCATACTGAAAGTTAAAAAAGAAAAATCTCTTTCTAAAGGCATTTCCTATAGGTAAAGACAAATACAATTAACAGAAAATATATTTTTCATCATATTCACCTAGAATACAAAGAAGCCTGAAGATTCTAGAAACCTTAAAACATGAGGCACGTACATGCCGACTGATTACTATATAATTGACCAATCAAACATGAAGATGTTTGCTGATTTTCTTCAAACACCACAACAATATGCAGCTGGCATTGTATTCATTGTGGAAGAAATACATCAGCTTTGTTGATGAGCGTACAATGCCAAGAGCACTCAAAATTATAAATGTAAATAAATGAGTGCAATCTGCTTACCCTAAAAGGCATTTTCTACAAGTAAATTGCACTAAAGTCTTATATTAAAATATTACAATGTTCCTGTCAGTTTCTCAGAATTCAAGTGTTTTGTGGTGAATTTACAGATTCTTATGTCAGCTTCTCAGAAGCAATGTCTTCTTTCCCCTTTCTTTTGATTAAGTTTTGGCTATAAGGAATCATTTACTTTTGTATTACTCAGCGAAGATTCACGGAAACATATTTAAACCATGGGACAACAAGGATTTATTAACATTCACATGTCAATATATTTAATTTAAGGCTCCAAGTGCCTTCATTCAAGTAGGCTATATAAAATCGAAAAAGTCAAAAAGTAGAATTATGGTTAGAGTTTCATAACAAAGCAGTTCAAGAAAAAGATAGATTGAGACAAAGGCCATGCAGTTAGAGGTTCATACAAATAGATATAAGTGATTCTGTGTATTCAATGTAAAGTGTTATTGCTTGGGAAAAGACAAAAGATAAACATTTTCTGTAGGGTCCAGCACCAGTGCTCCCCAGGCGCCAGTCTCCTAATTTAAAGCTACACTCTTTGCTTATAAGCCCTCGCTCAGCTTCTGGAGTCTAGTTGCACCATCCCAGCACATGCTTGCCCAGAACTTCTGTGCGCAAGGGATGGAATCTAGCAAAGGACTGACAGAGGACCAGATGGCCACAGATAATACAGTACTAAGATTTCAGCAGAAGCAAGTCCAGAGGACAGAGCCAGAGGTCGTGAGTAATTAGTCCACCAGACGAGGTATTCAAGGGCAAAAAGAAAATCATAGTCAGGGTCAAAGGAAAAAGGTCAGTCCAGGCAGCATACAGTCACAGGGTCAGCGACAAGCAATGTCAGCAAAAAATAGTAGCCAATGACAGCTCAGTATTGAGTCAAGAACTAATCTACTATTAAAATCCCCTTCAGCCTGAGAGTGAGTGCTGGGAATACCTATAAATTATATCTCAGGCTGCACAGCTCTTGGGAAGCGGGGGCTTTCTTTGTTCTCCTTGCTGCTGCAGGTGACATATCCTAACACTCACTCCCGTTTTCCTGTTGATGAGGGAGGCACTAAGATCCTGAGTATCTATCAAGGATTTTGCAATAGGAATCCATCTGGCTGACATTTTTCACCTTTACATGAGAAGGGCAAGATGAAGGTATCTACTTTTTGTATACTGTTCTTTTTTTTTTTCACATAAGCTCAGCTTGTATAGGAACACTGTGTACAGCAAGCTTTTAGGCTTCTGCTCTTACTGTCATATAAATATGTTTCTAGATAGCTTCACTAGGAATCAACATTACTTAAAGCTTGTTCCAAGTTAGCTGAAGCCTGCTAGCTTCTGGTTTTAAGTGACATTCAGCTTTCCCATTAAGATCTATGTTAAATAACCATTGTACTGGGACTAAAGTTTTCTTTATTGGCTTCAAGAAAGCTTCTTGAAGCTTGTCAAAACTTTGAAAAAGTTTTGCAAATCATGCCATACACACTGCCTCTAAGCTTAAGGCTATCTGAACAAAACCTGATATAGCAGTGTATCCATAGAATACTAATCCATTTATGAAGGATATTTAAAATCTATATAGATCTAAGACTACCAAAGCAGTAAGTACAGGTTCTTTTACCTTCTTTGAAAAAAGTTTTTGCTAAAAATACTTCAATCTCAGAGGTTGATAGGGAGGGATATATCCCCCTTTGGCAGGTAAAACAGCTCACATATGCATGTGGCTGTTACCCTTTAGTTCAGGTCTAAAATATCTATTCTCCCCCCACTAGCAAGCAA
Organism: Pyxicephalus adspersus; assembly: GCF_032062135.1. Lineage (NCBI taxonomy): Eukaryota > Metazoa > Chordata > Amphibia > Anura > Pyxicephalidae > Pyxicephalus > Pyxicephalus adspersus. Next base: position 99,553,528 of record NC_092860.1, read on the forward strand.
GGGTAAAAAATAGCAGACCTTAGACTACAACGCAGTATTCCCCCAATTTCTGTTTGGACAAATTGTAGTCATTTCTGTGTGTCTTTTAGAAGCAACACAATTACACCTCATATATTGACAGATGCAAGCTATCTCTAAGGTGTGAGATCTACTAGAACTAGTTTTTGTACTATTTATGCAGGGAGCCTGAAGTTTTCTATATAATAATTTCTACTATATATTTTTAGGAATAATGAAATTTGTTTTAAATATTATCGAAAGTATGTCTTATACACCTGTTAACCTTTTTTGTTTTAAAGTTTGTAACCGATTTTCTATTTTAATTGGAAGTGACATGCTAATTTGACTATATTCGAGGGGACTGGGTTCATTATTTGGAACTGTTTATATTAAACTGTGTAGTTAGATGTTTGCTCAGGGTTCAGACAATAAAAATTCCTGTACATTATAAATGTTCCCTCATTGTCTCTCCTTGTAGCTTTTGCACTGCATAGTTTGTGAAAAGGAAAATGCTGAGTATGATAGACATGTTGTAAATACATAACCAAATTGCATTAGGAAGTGGGGCAGGTTCTTCCAAATTATGTTTACTAATTATGGATAAACTGTTTAGCTAACAACTTAAATAATGGCAAAGTGTAATTATAGATAAATCCTTTCAAAACAGGGGAAAGCTTTGAACCATAACACTTACTGAAAGATTGTTGTCTGTTTTAAAATAGATGAGTGAACTCAAGATGCATCTGTAGTTTTTACAACAGTTCAAACACTTCATTATTGCTCATTACAAAATGTCATGTAATGGAAAACCAGTGTTTCTAGTGATCTAAGCAAAATAAGAGATGAAAGATAAATCTTAAGACAGAACTAAAGGCATAGATCTTTGCAAAAAGAAATCTAGTCACCCATAAAATATAGATAAGTAGCCTTTTTTTCTAGAAATCAAACGCATCATAACTAATAGATATCTTAGTGTATTAACATCATTTTTTACTAGACACAAACATGATTTTTACTTGGCTTTTTCTAGCTGACATCTTAAAGCACTGAGCTTTATGGACCGCACTAAAGTTTGTGGAACTTGTTAATTCCTATAAGAATGTCACAGAAGTTTTCACTCATCACACTCCTCACTTTTTAACTATGATAATGCCTTGTTTTTATTAGTGAATTAATAGGTAAGTCTATTTACTAAAAACAATTAGCATGCACCTTATTAAACAGTATAAAACTTTTTTTAGGAAATTAGAAAAATAAAAACCTACATGCAAAGTTATACTTCTGTAGAAGCAAAACATGTTTTTACATGCAATAACTCACATCAGCCAATAATTTTCACTGATTTAAATTTAAGACTCTACAGCTTTGCAAGCTAGCATAGTTTGCTAATCCACATCGCTTCTTGCATTGGATCAAATACTGGAAGAACCAACCATGTTGCTTTCACAATAACTATAAAAAGCCAAAACTTTTTTTTTTTTTTTTTTTTGAATAGAGATGAATTAAGTTCCCTGTTTTTTTTCTGCCTGTGCCCCGCTATGGAGATATACCTTCTTTTTTGTCATAGGAACAGGTGTCCCAGTTAAAAAGGTTTTCCTTTAAAATTAGCCCCCTTTCGGACTTGTGGTTGATAATTGTGCCGTTAGCCACCTTAGCCACCCCTCTTTTTAAAAAAATAGTGGTTTTGGGGTTCTTAGGCAGGTATGCAGCAAAATTTTTATTGTACAGGTGGCAATATGCTGGAAGGGGGATTGCTGAGGTTCTAGGTGCCGCTGGTAATAGGGATATATTGGGCTGTTATCAATGGGAGGAATATAGAGATATATTTGGATGTCACCAGTGCCAGGAGTTTAGGCATATACCTATATACAGTATAAAGGATATATCAGAATGTCACCAGGGTAAAGATTGCTAATGTGATCACATATGATGGCATTTAACCTTGTAGATGGATGGTAAAAAACAAATATCTACAGTTTCCATGTGCTTCTTGTAGCCCACCTGTGACTATTGAGGCTTTGTTTCCCTTTTTTCAACAGAAAAGCTGCCTGTAAACACTCACCGCCTTATGTATAACCTGCACCACAGCAAGTGAGGTGATAAAAGTTAATAGATACAACAGGTTTTTAAACGATAAAATATATTAACTCCCAGTATATGTAACACATATCATGGCCAAATAAAGAAATGAAAAAAAGCTTGTCAGTTCTTTCTAATCTTTTCACGTCAGATTGTTTACATCCATTAGAATGCAGAAGTGTTGGCTTCAGATTCTGCTTTGTCTTTTTGCAAACAAGAGGATGTTCTGTGGAATGGGCATAGGTTGGACATAAGCATCATTATGTTGCATTCAAATACTGATTTTAAAAATATCTCTTAGGAATCTTTTTCTATTTCTACATTGTAGCTGAATCACATTTTGAACTCCTCCTCTTGGTCTCTGAAGTTTAATTTTTGTGGTTATACCTTGCTTTTTTGTTCTTCTGTGTATAGTACTGCAATTATTGGATGTTTTTTCTTCTTTTTCAGTCAAGAGTCCAAGGTGACTTCATTTTCCAGTGTGTGCTAACTTTAGAACGTGCAATATTGCTATAGTGTAAAACATGTAGGAGAAATGACACAATGTACTAACATCCCTGGGAAAATCATGATATCAGCTTTACTTTCATAAGGTTACACATTTTGTGGAGTGTAAGCTTTACAGGTGAGGCTAGTGAGTAGGGATTTATCAAAGTATACCAACAGTTTCAAAACATCCAAGTTTATTATTCCTCACATATGTTAAAATATATACTTGTTTTTATATATTGAGTTATACACTTCCAGCAGAATAAAATCAATTCATTATAATCAACTCTTTAAATTATTTTACCCCATTTAAAACCAATGCATTGAATTCTTGTGGAGGGGGGGTTGGCCTGGCACATGGTGGGATAAGACGCTGAGATCTCTCACTCCTGTCTCTACCTCAAATTATGGGCATGATTTAATAAAGCTCTCCAAGGCTTTTTTCGGTGAAGCTGGGTGATCCAGCAAGCCTGGAATAAATTTCTTAAAAGTCATTTGCTATTTGTAAGCAAACATTTTTAGTCCTGGACCAGATCCATTCCAGGTTTGCTGGATCACCCAGCTTCACTGACTATTGGACATTTAAACCAGCATATTGAATTTTTAAATACTAATTCACACATCATTATACAACTTCTCTATCAGAAAGATGGCCTTCAAATACTTTGAACTCCCTTGTATTTCACAGATAGGTTTCCTACTTCTTCAGGGGATACCAGATTGTGAGCTTTTAGCAAAGAGAGTAAAAATTGCTCCTGGAACTAAATCAGTATAGTTACACTAAAATGGCCTAATAGTATCATATATTTAAAGTTTTTATGTATTTACCCTTAACAAGATCTTTGTGTCATGTTCATAATAACAAGATATTATAGAATCCCAAAGAGTTTGCCACTAGGTTTTACTGCAGAATGGGCAGCAACACACACTATAGGTGCCAACAAATATTCACCTTTGTGGAAGCAGTTTCTAAAAATTGACATAAAAAAATGTATGTCCACGTCTTAGTGATGATAAAGGATCTAAGATTGCCAGGGTACATCCTTGTAATGAAGTCTGGCAGGGGAAAAGTGTCCAATAATCCATTGTCAGATATAGTCAATGTAGGGTCTTATCACAGTACTTCTACGAATGTGGGATGTGAAACATTTAGTGATATGAATGTATGTGGAAACTTATCTATCTAAAATTGCTTTAATACCTACCAGTTTAAGGCTCAACTTATAAAACAGAACTTCAGAAAATGTATCTGGATGTTTTGACATTCTCCATTCTACTAGTCCAACCTTTTCCTCTATATTACAATTGTTTTCCTGGGAGTCTCAATATGACTATGCAATCAAATAGAGAGTGGTTTTAGACCAAAACAATGCAATACTTCATTGTCTTTAGGAAAGTTTATAGGAAAAGGCTTGTCCTGAGGGCTGTGGATCTTTCATGGCTCTTCTAGCCCAGAGCACTGCAGTGTTACAGCTGGAGCAAACTATGAGGCAAACTTTCTGCTTAGGGTAACATGGAAAAGGGATAGCACCAGCCATTCAAAAATTACTCACACAGGCCTGGGTCATCACTGCTGTGGGTTTACATGGCAAACATTGCTGGTGGTTTTTAAAAGATGGTCTAGGTGGACTTATCGATTGACCTGTAAAATTCCTTCCCAGGTTGCAGTGATGACATCATGGGGATTTGGAGAGTATTTAAATGTCTAAATTTATTTAGGAATGATGGTCCAAGTACTGGTAAGGGCAGTGGAGGCGGAAAGAGCAGCCAGATAGGAGGTGTGATTTAGAGCTGCCCTAAGGAGAAAGAATATTGACACTGATAAAGAGGTGTTAAACTCCAAATGCCCTTTAAATTGGGAGTGGATAAAGTGCAAAAAAAATCCAGACCCACTTAAAGGAACACTTTTCAAACATGAATGCAGCTTATTGCTTTTAGGATTCCTAAACACAATCATGAGTAATGTCAGATCTCTGTACCTTGGCACATCAGCCATTGGCTGTCATGTTGGACATTGTGGTGTAAAATAGACAATTTAAATGTGATACTATCTTGTTCTACATAGTAGGTGTTACACATGGAAATAGATTGCAGTTTTTCAATCCTTAGACATGGTGGTGGCTGTATGTCTAAGGACTTTTTTTTTTTTCGCAGCATTCCTTCTTTAGTCAGAGGACTAGAGAACATTACCCTCTTTACTTGCCTTAATAACTGAGGTTAAAGTGTTCTACAGTCAACAGAGAAAAAATATGGACAATACTAATAAAAGCATAGCAGTGGTGGATAATACAGACAAACATCTGTTTACTATATAGCTGACGTTGGCTGAGGCAGTTTTTGCAGTGAATGAACAGGAACAACATAATGCTTTCAGTTTTGTATTCAACAGATCAAAATAAAGCACATAAGTTATTTGTTTAGATTACCATACATTTTACCAAATAACAACATACTACTACAAAATAAAATACATAGTGGCATTCACTTGTACTATATATTATAAAGCATATTAAAAGATAAAAAACAAGTGATTCCATGGGAAAATACATTCTTTTTTTAACGTATGAATACAGTGGTAGGTTAATACATAAACATTATCACCAACATTGAAGCCCACTAACAGCATTGCCCTCTATGATCATCATGCAGACATCTAGCATATATTACAGCAGGAATCCTCTTCTAAGTCTTATTTTAAACTTCATATTATCATACAAATGTCAGAATATCCCTTGTGTTAAGTAACTGCAATTATATCAGGAATTAGCAGCATTGAGAAATAACATTAGATTTTCAAAATGTATCTAAACTCTTTTCAGTCAAATTTGCACATGTATTAGAGTCTATTAGTTTAAATGTACATATCTAATGTATATAATATGATTATATTATGATATCATAATTCTGTCTGCCTTTGTAATGTTCTTTTTATTCATTTATCTGCATGACTCCAAAAATGATGTAAATGTGCTTAACATAATCATTTTAGTATGTAAATGTTGCATATGTCTATTCACAAGACATAGGGATATAAAAAATGTAGACCAAAAAGGGCAAAGGCATACAAAAAATGTAATTATCTTGCATTAATTTATTTACATTGCATTGCTGAAAATTATTGCATGATAAACTCTACTCTGCTAAAGGTTTGTTCATCTGTGATTGATGCCTAATTTTCCTGATTTTCTGATGTCAAGTCCTACTGAGATATTACCTCTATATATGCAAATATTCGATCATGTACATGAAAATATGAGTCTTACCAATTAGACAATATACTGACAGTCTTCACACAACTGATATTACAGATATGGATACATTCTGTCCTATTCAATCACTCACCGTTCCTATATCTTGTAAAATTGGCTTTTTCTGTATAAATTTCAGTCATGTCACAATATACAGTGATTCCAGAGTTTCACTCAAGTCTAGTGACTTTGCCTGAGCCAGTGGTCCCCAACCTTTTCGGACCCCACGGACCAATAAATTTACTGGCTCCGGACCACACATACGTGGGGAGCCAGGTGTCACTCAAAGGGGAAGAAACTTCCTCCATAGTAACGTCATGATGCCAGAACCAGCCCAATCAGATCTGCAATGGGAGAATGGGTGGGTTGTGTCCAGAGTCCGATCTGTATGGGGCACATGGTCCGTGGCTCTGGCCGGTGCGTCCCCCCAGGCGGGGTCAGGGGAGAACCGTGGACACCAAAACCGCTGGCCTAGACTAAGTTCATGTCATTGGTCCTCTGCAGGTAAGCTGAAAGGCTATTAGGGGCTGCCATGACATTTGTCATCATTGAGCATTGAGCAAAGCCATTGAAATATTATTATGTGTCATATCCATACCATCATTATCTTTAGTGATCCACTTCCATGCACCTAGAATCGCAAGAAATCTGTCTGATTGTCCCAGATGAGCATTTTATTTCTCATGCTGTATGAGTTTATGGGGTCTATTTAAAAAGCAGAGAATTTGTGCTCTGTTTTGCAGAGCAATTTAACAACTACACCCCTTGCTATAAGTGTCTACACATAGGGACCTATATATAAAGCAGTTGATCTATCATTCCGTGAAATATTCCTTTGTGGACAATCAGTTACATTGAAATACATAGGGATGGAAGATTCTCTACCAGTGAATATTTCAGATTCTCTGCATTATAAATAGACCCCGTAAGTGTGTGGACATGTATGACAAGGGGAGTGGCTGTAAATTGGCTTTGCAAGTACAGAACACTGGAGTAGGGAAGCAGGACACAGCATTCCCATTACAAGAAAAATATATTATTAAGCAAAAATCAACCACAGCTAAAAACATGCCAGGGAACAAGATTACAAAGAGATAAATACAGTAGGTGGACCTTGTCCTGGCACTGCTTACGATCATTAGCTAAATTATTTGTCTTTATGTGAGCCTGACATAAAAGAGCACAAAAAATGAATAAAAGGTCTGTGAAAAAAAATGTAAAGGCATTGTTAACACTGCTTATAATTAAAGATGACAGTAATAAGTAGCATAGATAGAACAGAGGAAAGAACTTTTAAAAATGTTGTATGCTATTTAAGTAATAAACAAGAGACTAGAGAACAATAGTTTTTTTTCACAGTGAATACAATGGGACAGATGCTGCTTCATTTATAAGGAATCTTCTTAAGGCTGTTAATTAGCTTTGTCACTCAGCTGTCGCACATCACATTATTGAGCTTTTCCATATTTGTGATTCTTTAAACTAACATCTTGACTTTGCCGGCAGGTGTGTTAATATTCTGGTGACATGAGAAGAATGTATTATCTTTGATGTAGCTTTTTGTGAAATCTAGTAGAAACTACTGTATCTTTAGATTACCAAAACACTGTCTGAGGGGCATTTTCAGCTAAGAAAATGCTTTCAGCTTTTATCACAAGTACTGAAGATTTACTGAAATTTAATTGCAAGTTAATATGTATGAATTCTGTAGAAAGAAGTCAAATTCAAAGCTTGTAGAAAAACAAAGAAACATTAACACCCCCATGCACACACTTAAAAGCATGCAAATTAAATATACAGAGTATACAAAATAAATAGACACATTGAGCCTAATTTATTAGAGAAGATAGACTATCATAAGGGAACCTGGGTGATCTAACAAACCTGGGTGATCTAGCAAACCTGGGTGATCTAGCAAACCTGAAAAATTGATTTTTTAGAAATATTTTTTGTTTTGGCAAATGTTTTCAGTCCTGGACCACATCACCAGGTTCTCCTATATTAGTATATCTCATCCAGTCTAAGGTTTTATCTTAGAGGGAAGTTCAATCAGAAACATTATGTAAAGTCTTTAAGCAAAACACAGGACACATAATTTGGGCACATCTTGATGTATTTATTTGAATCAGCCATTTGAGTACGATTGAAAACACATAACACTACATATACATTTACACAGAAGTAACACTACATATTACACTTCTTAGTATAAATCTAATTGATAACTTATAGCTTTTTTTTTATCTCAGTTCACACAAACAAGCACTTTTCAATAAACAAATCGCTATTAAATTGTTGATGAAAACATTTAACAAAATTATCAGAAAAATGAGCACTAAGTAGAAAAGTGTACTTGGAAAAAAAGGCTTTGTGTATATTATCTGCAGATTTTCATATTAGGTTGCATATTATGATAGATAGCAAGGAACCACTTTGTCAATACATAACAGTCACTGTTACAGTAAAGGAATGTATATGCAGCATGATTATATTACTGATGTATTTGCCCATTGTACAAAGCATACCAATTGAATCAAAAGACCTCTTCAGCCTGGAAATGCATACTTATGTTTTGGTTTGTAGTTTGATGCTATATTCATATATTCTGTGCTATTTAGTTTGCACCTGATCTGTTTACTTTTAAGGTTATGACCTGTACCATCAAGAAAGATATGTATATTGTATGGCTTTGATGCCTGTCCACCTAGGATTATGAGATTTAACATACTGAAGACAACAGTGACAACAAAGTTTTACAACAGCCATTTAATATCAAGGAAACTTGGTGGCATTTTCAAACACAAGTAATTCAGAAACTAGATAACAAAGTTTACAAGTACAAGATGACTTCCATTATCCTACAGTAAATTTGTGGCATAGTCAATACTATTTCCAACTTTTGGTGTTGAAGTGCCAAATTAATTTGCCATCTGGAAACTATCAGGTTTGCAGACTTTAGGACTCTGGTTTATAAGTACTGGGATTTAACAAGTCATTATAAATTGTCAAATCTTGTTAATGAGGCGTATTCACCAATGATCTAATTAAAAACTTAGTATCAATGCAATAGGTAGCAGATCTTGTTTCTGCCTTTCATGCCCTGCTCAGTTCAGCACATTCAGTTTCCAAGAACACCTTGCCAATTGCTACAATATAGGTATCTTTTAACTGCATTAGGAATTTGCAAACCTTTGCTGATTAATACATTTAGCAGATCCAATAAAGAGAACAATTTGTTTGTTTTAAGCATTCATAATAAAACCAGATATACCAAATATATGTGAAGCCATGGCACCATATCTATAGAAGCATTCAAATGGGGACATTTGAAGCTAAAAATAAAGAGTAAGTTTGCCTGGCAGAAGCCTCTTGCTTGGCATTACACTGGAGACTCCGTATGTGTGACTAAATCCTTGCAACACAACCACAAAGCAGAAGTTGTGCAACCAGTGTATACACTTTTTTTAGTCCTATATGCTAAAGAAACCATTTACCTTGGTCTGAATTTTTACACTATTTTGATTTCTTATAATACATACTCTGTGATAAAGAATTGTTGTATTGCTACTTCACTAAACAAGTGAAATATGTGTATCTTTACTGTTTATTTAGGGTTTGTTCTGGTACTCCTGTTTCCTTACAAAAAAGTAAAGTTTTATAAATATATTACCTAAATCATGAATTGATAGGTCCTTTCATCCAATTTTTCAACATGACTGTGTTAAAGACATTTAAGCTTAAATTGTGTTGAAGGAAGATGTAAATGGTTGAGTATCCTGTTGATAGTGTTATGAGATTATGTCAGTACTAAAGTGAAAAAATAAATGGTAAAAAAACAGATTCTTAAAGTGGAACTAAATCCTAAGGGTGTCCCTGAAGTATTTGTCATTAAGTCAACAGCATACTGGAACCTTATAGCAGGCTTATCACTTAGCGTGCCTCCCTCCAGCACTGGAGTTATATTGACCTGGCACGCAGCTCTATTCCCAGAGGGCCAAGAATGTACACAGCAATATATATGCACCTACACATAACGTTTTATAGCATTCAAGAAAATAATCTTTTTTAGGAAGAAGAGCCTTATACTTTAGGCTATCAATACAGTGTATAGTATACTTTCACAGAAACACTATTTCAGGCATGGCTACTACAATTCAGTGGGCTCATCCACAAAGGATAATAGAGTTACTCAGGATATCTGTGTGGAAAATGTATCATGGACTCTACCAAATGCAACCTTTTGGCATGGTTTGCTTTCAAGAACTTGATCTTTCTATCAATCAATGATGAAACTCTTGCAAGTAGAACATATCAGATAGCAAACTTCACGGAATTCAGTTTAATTGTGTCATTCTCAAGAAAAAAAAAAAAGTCTGATCAAAAACTGGAGCGAAAAATTAAACTAATACACATAATAGACAATTAGATTACATTTTTAATTTTCTTACTGTGACAAAATATATATTTGGATTCTCTGAGCAACAGTGTTTTTTACCTTTATAAATACCAGTGTTATTTACCTTTTCAAATAATCAGCCTGCCAGCCTATTAAACAGTATGTCTTCCTTACCATTGCAGGACCAAAAAGAAATATAAAGGAAATATTTGACTAGGGATATAATTTATATATATATATGTAGGAAAACATTTTCTGAACTTAAAAGCATATTTATTTTTGAGAGTCACATTTTAGAAAATTTGTTTTCAATAATTTCAGCTCTAGCTATATTCTGTTTGATGAGACCTCCTGGCACCAGATGGGAAATACATGCACATTATATAAATTACAGAATTGCAGGTAAATTTTGGATGTTTCCTTGATAGACCTTTTATATTACATACAAATCTTGTTTTTTTGTTAAATATTTCTGTGGTAGTCAATATTCATGGGATGTAAAATGTATTACTATCGGTGTCCTTGGGATAAAATGAATGACAATATTAGTGACATTTAAATTGCAATTATAATGAACTCATTTTGGAGTGACACTCCATTAGAGTCAGCAAGGACAATGTTGGGATTATGAGTGACACTCCTTCAAAATGAGTTAATGTCACCTGAGACGAGTAGCAAATTTGCAGATACATTAATAACAAAAATGCAAAATACACCTAAAATGTTGTTTAACCTTTTGTTCTCATACAGTAATGTTAGGATTTCTATTGCCATTTGGATTTGGGTTAAAGTCAAGTTTGACCCAAATAATAGTTATTTGGTTGTGTTTTACAAGAACAGAAAAATGTTGAAATTATATGAAAATAAGTTGTTGGAAATGAAATTTTTAGGGAGCCAGATATTGTTGATTTCTACCACTCTGGGGTCTAAGGAACTTAATAGTAATGTACTTGCGGGATATTTAGAATTTATTGCAGGCAGGACCTGTGTCAGGCAAGGACTGTAGGGTTATTATCATCATCTTTGTTTTCTAATGCCCCATATTCTTTTAGAGTATTTGTAAGTATAGCATATATTACAGCAAGCAGTGAGCAACAGTGCTACTGGTGGTCTGCATATTATTTAGCCTGCCACTTTAACTGCTTGGAATTTTGCTGTCAGAAGTTCTGTTATTCCCTTATTGTGCTACTCGAATTTAAAACCACTTTGTGTGAAAACATCAAAATAGTACAGTTCCTTATTCTCTGCTATTTCAGTCTTACAACTAATGCTATTTCTGTCTGCATTTACCTATATCATTTTCCTATAAGTATTATACTGAAGGTTAACTTTTGTTGTTCTCAGTAATTTAAACTATAGTGGCTCATTGGGCTAAAATAAGAAGATCACAGGGGAAGGGGGGGGGGGGGTTGGATTATGCCTGAAAAGTAGTAGGCATAGCTATGCAATGTGTGGAATTCATAAGGGGTTTTATTCATTATTCCACCCAGGTTTTGATTAGCAAGTTAAGAATTTTGTATAGGACTTTAGAGCTACCTGTTTTAGCACTTTGCTGTTAATTTATCATACTATTTTTGTGTTGTTCACATTGATATTCTTCTATTTTCCTTTTTTTTCCCCACAACCAATTTTTGGTTTCCACCTATTGTTTTTTGTTTTATATTATTTGCCACTGTGTTTCCTTGAATACTATGCTTATAGATATAATTCTTTGACATTTGCGGTACTTTTTCACCAGGTTTTGCTTTCCAATATATTGTTATTTGATCATTTACTGTGTGCTATTGTTCTGATGACATTTTATAAACATAGGTGTTGTTCTGGTCAGTTCTTTAGTATGATAGGTATTTAGCAATAGTTTTACGCTGAACTGTATTATATTCATTGTAAGATTAATAATGGATTCCAGTCCATATTTAACCTGGAATTAGGTTCATGCAAGAATAAGGTCTTTATATATTTCTTGTAATGTTTGGTTCAGATTTCTAACACCCAAGTAAATCCAAAAAGTTTCAATAGGTCATTATATATATATATATATATATATATATATATATATATATAAAATAGTTTTGAAATGCATAATAATACAGCAAGACTAAGTTGGTTCAAAATTTGACCACTACTCACTTTTTCACCGAAGTGCACACTCTCGCTAAATGTACATATTCATAAATCTTTTGTGCTGTCCTGCATGTCTTTCATTTTAGGACCACATGGGAAGTAAAAAAGGAAATGTTATAACATATGATAGATGACTATCACATGCATTTAGACATTAAACATTTATCACTAGGGCCAATGTTCAATTTACTTGTGGGCATTACAAAACACAATCAGTGTTCATAAGTCTGTCCTGGGCTTTATATTGAATCAGTTTAGAATTCCGACATTCTTTTGAGATAATCAGTTGTATAATATCATACCAAATGTCTGACATGTTTTGTTCAGCTAAATTGGTTTATTATTAAACTCTATAAATCTTTTCAGTGGGTTTTATTAAACTTAGACTCTAGTGACAGAGATACCCTTGGCTATTCTAAGACCTTTGTGATGTCTACATACGTGTTCAATATTAAAGCAGTATGTGATCATATTCCCTTATTCTATGGCCTTCAAAGCTGAATAAAGGTTATGTACACACAAGAAAGAAAAAAATGATGAAGATGGGAAAATATTATACTCTACTGCTATGTCATACAAAGAGAATGTAATATTTTTATGTATCTAAACAGATAAAAATATCCAATTTTACTATTCTGAAGTTATTCTTAAACTATAAATGTACCAATTTAACAAAACCAAACAAACTATAGTGTAACAAAACACTGCAATGTAGGTTAGAGTGGATTTCAAAATAGTTTGACATAAAATGCCAAAATCGGCATAAATTGGTTCCAATCGGACCAAAAATTAATATTATTTGAACTAACTTAACTATCTCCTTCTTATATAGTAGGCAGCTCTGTATTGGACTCACTGCTGATTGTGTCTTATGTAAGTTGTGGGCTCTAACAGCTACCTCATGACCCAATGAGAATGATGAATACTATATATCTTGACAATGAGATTACAGTCCAATATTTAAGCTAGATACAAGCAGTAGTAAGCCCATTGTTAATGTACATGATGGGCAGCAAATACTTTCTGTGCACCATTAAAGGGCCCATATTTGTCCTTGCCAACCAAATGGCAACTCTATAAAGCAGAATAAAATATAATGACTCTCAAATGTCCATTACATACATCCATTAATAATATAATACAAGTGCATGCTTATTTATTAGGAGTAACATTTTTTGTTACTTTGGCTCTTACGCTTGATATACTTTTTGAACTATCTCTTTATTGTGGAGAAATATTCATCAGTTTTCCTCAAAAAGTCCCCTTCACCCATATTGTAAACCTTTTTTTTTCTCCACATAATCCCATAGATGCCTATATATCTATGAGCCTGTGTTTAAATCTGGGTAATTTTCTTCCAATATTTAGAATGTAACAATTTACTTCCCTTTAAGCACTTATATGACCCATACTGTATCTGTTTGGTATCCACTAATGGAATCACCATCCACGAGTAGATCTACTCAATTATAAATCATTCCTTCACTGCATAGAGATTTAATTTGCAGAATAATCTTCAACCCTCTTCATTAGCTGTACAACATATAATTCATATGCATAGGCGGCACTACCTTGGAAAATATTATGCTCACACCACCTGTCTTAAAATCAGCAATTGGTCCATAGGGTGTACAGATGCATAATTTAAGGGTAGCTGAACTTCCATGAGTATAACAAATGAAAACTGTCTACTTGAATTCTGACTTTGTTGACTAAATCATTGAATCTCCCTGGATATGCGGTGTAACTGTGCTGGATAGTCTTTATCATCAGAACTGCTTATTTTCAATATGATATGCTTCCCTCTGTATTGTGCAGATAGGTAATCTGTATGGGAAACAGACATGTCAGTTTTGTCCTTTGGGTTAACTTACTGAAAATCATGGGAAAGTAGCAATGCCTTTGCTTTGACTATCCAAATTTATTATGTAACTTTAAAAAAACACATAGGGCAGGTTCTATTTATAAAACAGGGAATTAGACATTCCCTCAAACATTTCCTGGTAGGAATCTTCCAGGTCCATGTGTTTCAATGGCAGTAACTGATTTGAATCGAGTCATGTTTTATGATTACATATATTTTTCCATATTTTAAAAATAGAACCCTAAGTTCTATTTTTTTCTTGTGTGTTTGGCTGTTTGTTGCAAAGTACATTTTTATCATATTTACTTTCCTTGAAAAATAAAAATTCACTTTGCTAAGTAAACTGCATAAGCTCCTAAAAAAAACAACCCCCTTTTTTATTTTATGCATTGGATTTATTGTTTTCTTTTCTCACAAAGCCAAGACCACTCAATCTAAACTCTCTTCTATGTGTACAATGGACCTATTTTATCTTTTTTTTTTAAATATGTATATTCTAAAATGAAATTATCATTAACCAAGCTATGTTAAATGCAGTGACTGCATATTTGCCTGAAATAAATATGAATTAGCTTTTAGATACATCTATTGTTTATTGTCAGATACACTTTGATATCATATTAGGATATATTGATTTCCTAACCTTTCAGAAAATTGTGTCCTTTTCACAATAAATAAAATATCAACCAAGGGTTTTCTACATATCTCTTTATAATTACCAAAAGACATTATCAGAAAAAATATCTTGCAGCAAAGCTTTTTGAGCTGCGTGAGTTTGATTTGTACTGCAGATCTAAAGCTGTCTATTATTTGCTAATATTGGGCTCCTTTTATGTATATTCCTATTTGCTTCTCTCTGTAGTTTAAATTATGTTACTCACGTAGAGCAAACCACATGGGTAGAGGAGTACATATATTACGCATTCAGAATTGTTCTTAATACATTGCTTGGAGGTTTTGAATTTCCCTTCAGGAATATGAAATGCATCTCTTGTAATTAAATATTTTCATATGGAACAGTTACCTCAAATAAAAGTAACCATAGGCATAGACGTCTGCCATGCTGAACTGCCTGCATACTTAGTTTTTATCATGGAGAAAAAAAGGAGATATAAGTCTGAATATAAACTAGGTATACTCATCCAAAAACATTTTAGAAATCAAAAATATATTTAACTATTTAAGTGGTGGCTGAAGGTACTTTTAATACAAGATGCTGCAATACTGTCAATGTAGTTCCATTTTTAGTGTGAATTTTATATGTGCTCAGGGCAATGAAGGAAAAGATTGTTTTGTTTTTAAACAACAGAATTAGGTGAGCTTAAAAATGAAGCTAAGGCTTGGTTTTCCAATTTAGAGTAAATGGGAGCTCACACTAGAGACCACACATAACTGGAGTACAGTATTCAAAATGGTAAATCATTGAATCCCAGTCTTGCCTCTTTTCCAATGTTTATTACTTGAGTTAGATCTGGCTGTTTATGGTTAAATAAACCAAACTAAACAGAAAAAATAAACTATCCCTTACTTTTGCAGATCCCTTGATCCCTCCAGAGCTTTTCTGGATTGGGTCCTTTGCCGTCCAGTAATCTACCTTCAACCCAGTGTGGAGGTGCTGCCATTTTCTTTTCTTCATTTTCTGGCTTCTGTCTAAAAAAAAGGGAGCCAATCTCTGTGCATGCATGAGATCAGCATTTTTTAACCATTAAAGAAAAAACCTCCTCCAGCCAGAAGCCTCCTGGGGTGCATGACATGGTTTACCAGCAGGCTTTGAGGTTATCAACATTTTATCTTTACATTAAAGGGTAAACAATCCTTTTCTGTAAAATAAAAATGACCTATTCCAGGAGGGTCCTGGCCACTCCTTTTCAAAAGGAGTTTTGTTCCACATTGTGGGGGGAAAAAAGCATGCGCAGTGAGATTTGCACCCTTTTTTCCCTTTACAGCAGGCTACGTCACCTGATTTTGCTCCTCCTTGGAGTCGTGTTACAGGATGGCGTGGGACCCAATCAAGGACAGGCTTTAAGTTTGAAGGGTCAGTTGTCAGAAACAAAAATAATCACTTGATATCATAATAAAATAGTTCTTACTTTAGAGGGAAAAAATAAAATAGTATTCCAGGATGAATTTGATTAAAAGGTAAAGCAATACAGAAAAGGAAATTATTTTCTTCAAGTTAAATATTTGAATGTTAATTATTTATAACTTTACAGTGTAACTGAGTTTAACTGGTAAGAAAATAATAACTTAATTCTATCAAAAAACTTTTTAAACATTATAGTAAATGAATCTGAGAAAATCTACTTTTGTAATGACCTTACTAGGTAAGCCGATAGCTGAAATATTACCAACCTACTGGTGTAACTTGTATAGCTGGGTTGGTTTAGAGTCAAATAATTCATTCTTTTTAAAGATGTCATTTGCAAAATATCCAGTTTAGGACTAATTTTTAAGGAGGTAATCTCAAATCCTTGTGTTGTGTTTTTAATTTAAATTTGCCTTTTCTTTAAGTGTTTACTGACATTATGCTACCCTTATATACAGGATCCATTATTTTTTGTAACAATTTTCATTCTAAATCAATAACGACATGGGTCCTAAAAGGTTCTTGCATTTCTGTTTTCCCTAAATGCGGACAAAAAGCAAGTAGCCCCTTTACCATTTAGAAAAAACAGACCCCTTCTGACCCCAGTAGTGGCAAGGGTCATTGCTGGAGAAAACTGCCTCTTACCCACAACCTGAACCCTGTGTTGTGGGGATCTGTGCTTGGGGGCTAAGGGGCCTCTTACCCCTTACCCTGGGGGATAAGTATAGTACCCCTTACGCATTGAAAGGGTTAAAAAATTGTTTTTGATCCTGTGAGGCAATTGGATGTTCCCTGGATCAACAGTCACTGTTATCTTTACTTTACATCTTTAATACCCAATTAAATTATGTGCTGCTAGAGAAGCATCAAGCTTTTTTTTTTAAAGCAACCTGTAGAACTTGCTCAAACTACTCCCTGAGGGAGGCTATTCCACATAAAATAAATTTATTTTCCTCCAGACGCAAAGAATGTCCCTTGTCCTTTGTAATGACCTTAAAGTGAATAATTTGGAAGAGAGTTTTCTATATGGACCATTTATATATTTTAGTAGAGTAATCATATCCCCCCAATAAACATATCTTCCAAGCGATAAAATATTAAGTTTAGCTAATCCCTCCTCATAGCTGAGCTCCTCCATTCCCTTTATTAGCTGAGTTGCCCTTTTCTACACTCTCTCCAATTCCACAATGTCCTTTTTGTAAACTGATCCGAAATTAATTTGATGTCCCACAAACCTTTTTCTATCCAGCGATCCTTGAGCTTGCTGCAGGTACTTAGTCCTGTCAGATATTTTGGTGATGGAATGTTTGTTCTCAATTTCCATCTGTCATGATTAGCCAAATGAGTATAAACCAAATGAGTATAAACCAAATGACTATAGCCAAATGAGTATAAACAATGAGTATAAACAATGAGTATAAGGTTTCAATGAGTATAAACAATGGCTGAATCAGCTGAGCTATGCCATACTGTCCATGTACATCAGAGATGTTCGGAATTAATTGTTCCGGTTCGATTGTCTGATGTTCTGGTTGATTTTGACATCCACCCACTAATACTACTCTCTAACAGAAGTTTTACTTTCACTTTGTAGACATTTTCATTCACTTCCTGTTGCATCTCCAGGGCAAAAAGAGAATTTCTATGAGAAACAACAGCAAAGGTTTCAATCCTTCCCTACCACTCTGGCTATGCAAACTCTTTGTTACAGGTTTCTACACATGCTGGTGAAACAAGGGCTCTTTTATGTGGTTAGTGCCCTGACTCATGAATATCTCTAAACAAGAAAATGAAATAGTTTTTGGAATGTCCCAGAAATTTAGACTCTACCTGCTACTGCAGGCTACAGTTTCAGTTACAGTGCGCAATAGCAACATTCTGCTTTAGGAAGAGATTCAAACAGTAAAGATGCTTATATAATAATCTAAAAAGCATTGTGAATTCATTTTGTAAGCTCAAATACCCTTTTAAAATCTGTCTGGTAATGAGGAGGTACTGACCTAACCAGTAAAGAGGGATCTTAAAATCACTGTGAATGACCCAAACCCACAACTAGGAACAAAATGGTGTGGAGTAATTTGCTGCAATCCAAATACAAAAATTGACAATAAATACAAGTATCCTAGAGACCATGAACTGATGTCTTTGCAACTGGAGGTCTAAAGTAAAAATGTTTTTTTCTTTTACAAATCTGGGCGCAGGTCATTATTTTTTCTCATCTTACATGCTGGTCAAACAGATCATTTTGGCACTACATACTTGGAACCTATGTTTATATGGACTGTATATTGTTTTATAGACATTTCATTATAAATAAGTTTCTTTTTTTTTCAAACAGCTTTGGATTTCTAAGAAGCATATTTGACAACAATATTACTACAGTCAGTCTATCAATGATTTTCATGAGCTCTTTCATATGTTACCAGTATTTAAATTAGTAACAACTAAGATATTTTAGAATTTGGAATGATTAACAAGAGGCAGAGTTCACATTGGATCAGGCAATCAGGCAGTAACTAAGCGTGCATGTTTTGTGATATTTTCCAACGTCCCTAATTTTTTTTCTATCATGCTTAATGGCTGGTCATAAAATAGCACTCGTAATAGGGTGTAAATGTAGCCATGTCAAGTGACTCCATGATTATTTTACATACATATCTAGCCATATATTACCCAATTACAAAATAATTACTACATCAGGTATACTATTTGTCAAATAAATAAAAAAAAAAAAAAACCTGCCTGATCACAATTTTTATTTATACTCACCTGTTCTTGCTTTGTCGTTGGCATCATCATCCTCATTCAGTTCCACTCCAGGTGTTGGATCTTTAGCCACTTTGACTGGCCAAGCCAGAATGATGTAACTCTCATGCATGTATTCCTCGTATAAAATTCAAAAGATTGTGAACAGGCAGGTAAAGATGTTTTATTGCAGAAGGACATTGCCTGTTGCTTCTGCAATAAAAAATCCTGCCTGCTCACAAATTTTTATTGGGGAACTATAGTTCCACTTTATAACCATGTCATGGCCATGCTCGAGAAAGCAGTCAGGCAGGTAGCTTTAGTTTGTATTATACCATTTT
This sequence comes from Pyxicephalus adspersus, assembly GCF_032062135.1. Taxonomy (NCBI): domain Eukaryota; kingdom Metazoa; phylum Chordata; class Amphibia; order Anura; family Pyxicephalidae; genus Pyxicephalus; species Pyxicephalus adspersus. The sequence continues at coordinate 99,572,900 of NC_092860.1, forward strand.
AAATGTTCTTTTATTTTTTATTTTACTTAGGTACTTAGTTTTAAAATAGAAAGTCTAAAAAGTAAAGATAATTAACATATCTAAAAATAAAAGCATTAGGTATTAGAACAAAGTGTATTGTTATTACAGTTTGTACATTAAAAAATGTAATTATAAAGAATAATGTGTGAGAGTGTAACACAAATTTTCCACTGGGTATACGCTTAAGAAATTTTAATGTTTTAGTGCATCAGCAAACATAGAAATTGGTTTTGTATGAAAATCTTTCATTTAAGGCAGGAAAGTGGATGTATATCAATATTTGCTGGAATTAGCATGTAGTGGATTACAGTCAGCATTGTTCTGGGCCAATATTTGCTTTAGAAATTGGTCTGCTTTGCAATGTCAGACATTTTTGTATTCCTCTGAATGGCAGACCAACCAGCACGTTGCATGTTAATGAGAATTCCAGGAGTTTGAAAGATTTAATATATTCAACTTTACATGGTTAATGTTCCGAAGGTTAATAGTCTTTCTTTAATACAATGTCCAATAAAATATACATGAATTTATTTATATTTCCTTTTAACTGCTTTACTTTATTTCATTCTCTACCTGATACAAACCTATAAAATAATGCTTGACTTGCTTTTGGGAATATTAAAGTGTACTAATCATGTTTTCTGGAACTCTGCATCACTGGTCAGCATTTACATTTGTGCTCTTAGAGGCAAAGGTTTTAAACAAATGAATTTTAATCTTAGCCCCTCAACTTGGAATACTAACTCAAGAGCAAGAGGCATAAACCAATCTATATTGTCCTAATATATTAAATTGAAAAAGTAGATAAAATTGCCACAGAGCTAGGTTCTTCTACCCCAAAGCAATCCATTCTCCTTTACTTTACCCTTGAAGAAATAAGTGTATGAAAGTCTGAGATAATATATTTTGCTAATACATATGTGTATAGTTGTAAGAAAAAATAAAAAAAATAACTAGTGATTAATTAATTGGCAACATTCAAATGACTATTGTTGGCTTTCAATCTTCCAATAGCAATATTGAACCGTATTAAGCAGTTTATAATAAGCAATAAAAAAAAAAGAATCTTCTCTGTTGCATCTTATATTTAAGACACATTTTGTAGAATTAAGTATGCCTTTCCTGTATAAATAATCAACAATTCTAAAAAATTTGAAAAAGTTTATATAGACACTTACAGCCATCAATTTAACTGCATAGAATAGTCCTGAAGTTTATTATTTATTTGCACAACTGTCAATATGATGCACACAAACAGGTCTACTATATAAACTGTGTGTAGTTTTGATCAAACTTTGTTTTAAATATTAAAGTGGAGCTATAAGCAAAAATTAAAAAATTGTGACCAGGTTAGTCCTTTCTTGAAGACGATGATGGAGTTCATTCAGTCCCTCCAGCCTCGGAGATCCCGGGATAACTGTCTGAGCTTTTGTAAAAGGCAGATTAAAAGTGCAATCAGGTATTTACAGTGATTTCATTAAAAATACACTTAAATATTATCATTGACTGGAGCTGTTTTTTGAACTTTATATCTGTTGGAAGTACATCTTTAAAGATTTTCTCTTGTTTCTAAATGATTCCTTACATCTCATGCTTCAAATTTGCAAGCATCTATTGATTCTAAAAAAGAGAGTGGCACATATTAAACAGAAATTGGAGAATTTGTTAATACTCATAATGAGCTACTTGATGCTTACAACAGCCCAGACGTAAAAGGGCTGCATGGAAAAAAATAAGTGATTTGGAAGATCCCTTGAGATGAAATAATAAAAATCATTGCACATTTATCATCATGTTCTCTCTTTCAAGCTGATTTATTCCACTATTTGCATCTCCAATGTAAATGGAATCGGACTTATTTATTGACAGGACCTCATGTCACCTCAACCATTGTATATTTTACAATTAGATGGGTTTAGAATGTATTAGTAAGAATACACCTTTGTTCTGCCAAAAACATTTTGTTTACTTGTCCTTTAAATTTATATACATTTTTGTAGATGTATCTCCAGCTACAGTCCAGAATACAATATTTATTTAAATTTATTGATTTGTGCATTAGTTTATAGCAATGTACCATAATACTGGGCCTGTGACTTTCCTTAACACTGGTGGAGGGACAGGGCATTGTCCCCACAATCTTTCCTGACCTGCCACCTCGGATAAGGATAATTACCCCGGGAATAAAGGTTAATAGAACTCTTTTAACATTCCTAGAAAAAAGTAAAAGGTTTAAAAAAGGAAGAACTAGTAAAAGGCACTGATAAAGAAAATGACACTGATACCATGAAAAACATTATATTGGAACCCACCCCAAAAAACAACACAGCATATACTTTTCAGTTTTACAAAGGATCTTTAGTTTGGTCCCCTGGAATAATTTCATACCAGTAAACACATCACCAATCACAGCATATGAAAAGAGGTGAGTGCTTCTGATTCTCCAATACTTTAAATTACAGGTTTGGGGCAATCCATTAGCATGTGGTATTACAGAACAATTTTCTAATGTTTTAATAATGTATTCAATGAAAGACACCAGCTGTAACATCCTGATTTCTTTTATAAATCATTGAACCATCAGAAATAACAACAGCAGGTCTTCACGAAGAAGAAAGCTGCAGAAAAGTGTCTACATAGAAAATTAGGGGTAAGGTCCTCATGTATAGGTTGATATACATGGCCAGTAGCACCAAACAATTGAAACAGATTTACAGATAATACTTCAAACTTCTACCCCACATTTAATGCAATATATCCTTTTATCCTTTTTTTTCAACAATACTTGAGCCTCAACCCTTGGTGAGGTTTGATAAAAATCAGTGAGTGGCAAGAAATTTTCAGCAGATAGAAAAGGCCTAGACACAAATAAAGTGACAATTTCCTATACAATTTGGAAAATTTGGAACATTATTTTTCATACAGAGGCATCTAAAACTATAGGCAAGACAGACCAAATGTGAAGACATGGGGCACTTGCAAGAGCTTCTTTCTAAAACAAAACAGAGCATTATCTCTGAGATGCAGGTGTGTAAAAAGAGTATTTATACATCATCCAATACAAACCCTTTGTTCTATAAATATTAGAGTACCCTTAGATACATGTATGCAAAAATTAGCTATCAGGAGCATTGTTTGTATAGGCAAGGTTAGTTGTAAATTAGTAATAAAGGGTTACTTGCTTGTAAATGATCTTTTGTCCACTATTGTTGTTCAGTAAACCTTTAGTCAGTAGATGATGTCTCCAATGGCAAGAATTTGTTTCACATTTTACATAAGGATTATGAATAGTTGAATTTGTCTGTTGTCGCAGATCCCCGCAGGACCAGGGGATCTGTGCCACTGTCTGTGTCACCCACCTCACATTCCTCTGCAGCCAGAAATAGCAGCAGCCCTGTTCTGGAACTTTGTCCACTGGTCACTTCCTGGTCTCAATCATGTGACCCTCTGAGGGCCACCCCTTTACCAGAGGTAAGCAGTGTATTTTGCAGAAACGCTCCCTCTGCTGGTAGAAGTGTAAACTCCACCTGAGCTGCCTCTCACTTGCTGGTCATTGGACTCCCATTTGCCACATGACCTTCCCTGTAAAAGGAAGTGACTGGCAACTGGAAGTTGCCTGAACAAGGAGTTTCCTTAGGCTATGTTTCCAGGTTCCGGCATTCCTTTCTGCATTTCCAGTTGCTGATTCTCCTGTGTACTGACTCTGACTTTGAGCATTGACTACCCCTGTTTGCTTCCTGCCCTGACCTCTGGCTTGTTTGACGACACTTCTGTCTCACGTTCCAGCATTTTGCCTGATTCCTGTCAGCATTCACCTGCCTCTACGTTCATGGGGTCCACAACCTGGCAGTTGCCTGCAGGGTAACACCCTCAATTCTAGAGGTTCTGGTGAAGTTCAGGCAGCTGCCTAGACTCTGCACCCCACGCACGTCTCTGCCAACTGGGCTGGTGACATGCAGAATCCACCATCCTGCCCTGCAGCACTGTGACATCTATGTTCAGATCATACCCCTGTAGTTATTACCCAGGATGAGGTGGTGGATTTCTGGGGGTCCAATTAAGGGTGCTCCTCAAATCCAATTTTGATGTTCAACTTTATTTGTTTTTGGCCAATATAATATATATTTTAGTTGGTCATTGCTACACAAAGAAATAATTATGTGTTTGTTTGATGTCAGTGGCAAGCAATAACACTGAACGATACCAGTCTTCTTAGTCTTATTATGTTGCTTATCCAGTGTAACTGTATTGCAAATGATTAGGTACTAACACGGTTTGCATTCAGGTCTCAATCATACAGCCTATAGCAAATGGCAAAGCTCTGCACTATTTTAAAACAGGGTTGTTCTATCCTATTTTATAGATAGTGACCAAACTTGCAACAGTCTGGGGTTTAATGTGCTCTTTTGTCTTGCAAGCCCATTCCATTTTCAGCACCATGGACAGTGGCCATACCTGAAACAGTCTGTGGTTTCTTTTCATGGTACAATAAAAACATGTGAGTGGATACAACTGTGAACCAAGCACCTCATTTAACAATATCAAATAAGAAAAATAAATCTCTTAAGAAATGTAATTTGATCTAGCAAACTCTATAAAGTCTCCTGTAGAGAGCAGTCTGTGCTGTAAATTGGTAAAATGTATTATGCACTGCAGTTTGTGAATAAAGAACTTACAGTGTTTGTTAGACATGTTATTATAATAAAACATAACAAACTAACTTGATTTTAAGCTGTTGTATCCATAACTTAAAATGCATTAATGTAATACCTTTTCAAACCTTTACACCTAAACAACCATGAGTTATTATGAATATACTTTCAAAACAATAAAATTAATTTTCACCGCAAAATATTACAGTGGAAACATCAAATGTTTTTATTTTTTATTTTCAATACAGATAATAATATATAATGTATATTTTTAATATTGTGTCGGGGCTACTTATTAATTAAAATCGAAGTTTGTTATCTCCTATAATTTAGAACAATTTATTGGGGATAGCAATTTCTCTCTTGTTTGCAGGCTATAGTATGCCTGTAAGGAAGGAAGGAAGCTTTCAGGTGTTTAACCTCCATGGTAATCTGATTATATCAGTATTTTTAAATGTCAAAGCAATACATTTGACATTTGAAAATACTTATTATTTTAAATTTCCTGCCATGTCCTGCCCCCCAGCCGCACGTTTACATGTCTTATGCCCGCCAGACATCTGCCATCCCTAGCCTCGTGTCCCCGACCTTCACATGCTGGGGACGCAGATGCCGAGTGGGCATTGCCAGAGGATGCAGATGCCAGGCGGGCATCGCCACAAGATCGGGTGACCAGGTAAGCTTATCATTTCCACCCCGAGTGTGACTCGGGTGTACCACTATTGGTACTGAAAATGAACCCCGAGCCACACTCAAGATTACCGTCAGGGAGGTTAAGAAGGTTGTGCTTCCAGTAAAACAAGTACAATCATAAATGTGCTAATTAGGGTAAACATAAATGTGCTAATTAGGTTACCCACCTGTTTAAAAAAAGGACTCAAAGGTTGCTGCAATCCTAGGTATTACAATTTAGGTTCAAAAATCAAATATGTGTATTTTTGGTTTTTGGAATGTGGCTGCTATTTACAATTATTTTAGCTGCTCAAGGCCACCAACTTGCATTCAACATTAAAATCATCTTAAGATCATTCCAAAAATAAAATGTATTTTAATTATGTCAAGATAAATTGAATACTGCATTGTTGCATTTCTTTGGAGCTACATGGGCAAATTATCTCCGCTATTTCCAGATCCATCCAACCATTACAAAGCCCAACGATACCAAAAAATTGGAATTGCACACAAATGTTGGCATAATGATATTTTACAGCATATTTCGCGGCTATGAAACATGTGGATTTAGAGTTCTGTATTGAAAAGAAAAAAAAAAACAGTTACAAAAACAAATACATTGTTTAGAAAGGAATCCTTGGGTAAACTCTTTTTAACTAAGGCACGCACTAAACCACTTTTGATATAAAGTTATATAGAACAATGTCCTTCCTCCCTTAAATTGATCTTTTTAAAATCCTCCTTTTTAGAGTCTCAGCTTCAAGAGAGAAGTGTGCATTACTCACGAAGACTTGGATCTCCAAGACTCTCCAAGATGGAAAAATCTTAGAATTGAACTTTGCTAAGGAGGAAGGGTAAGCAGGTATGGTATTTAATGGTTTATTTAGACCACTACAGTGCTTTAATCTTATTTTGTTTTAGCCTAAATCTGAATGTTGGAGAATGATATTGCTGTAATGCAGACTTGTCTTCCCTCAGTTCCTCAGGTAGGGCTCTGGAGAGAAGGCTTTGGAAACGGTGCATCTAAAAGTTATTATATATACACAGAAAAGAGAGTCAAAGCTTCATGGTATAGTAATTTAGATTATGTTTTCTTTAAAACATACAACCAAAAGGGATCACCAAAACATTTTGGATGGAAATGACCCATTTTTATCTTGTATCTGTAGTACTCTTTGATATTGCAACAATTACACTCATCTCAAGAATGTATATTACTGTGGTAACATTGATTGATTAGGAAAAAATATTACTAAGAAATATGTGGTTGTTGCCTCTCTGTGTATTGTGACTGTGCTATTATTAATATATCTCTTCGTTCCAGTTAGTAAACATAACAAGAGAATTCAGAAGGGAGAGAACAGAACTCAAGGTTTTCAGATTTATTACAAATATTCTCTAGGATGAATTATTATTTTTGAACAATAGTTTTAAGGCCATGTGCAAGAAACTATTACCATAACACTGGAAATGTTGATAGGTGATGTAAACAGCCCCGGAACCAGAGCCAATTTTACTGTTTTTATAACATAACTGCTAATATTTTGTTTTAAAATTGATAATCTATAAAAATGTTTTACTGAAAATGTTGTCAGAAGATGAAAAATTCAATTTATCTGTTCATATGGCAGTGTCAAGGGCATGTGTGAGAAATAATAGATTTTAGCAACAGATGTTTGGATTTATGACTTTTTTTTCCTGTAAATAGTTTCCAGCAAAGCAATTAAAAGCAACATTTCTCCATATCTAATATTTTAGTTTCTTTGGGTATTGGCAAGTTGAGTTACATTCTTTATTAAATTTTACTGCATATTGTTGCTCTTTTATTGCTGTTGCCTATTGACCTTGATTAAGTGTTACTATGCCTTGTAGTAACATGAATACTTTACAGCATTACTGCACTATATGATAGTGTAAACGGACCCTAAGATCAGTCATAACTAAGTATGAATATGATGACAAAACTTTCAAAGTGCACTTATCCCACTGGACCCTTTCCCTGACCTACACCTAGCCACCAGTTGAAAACTGATCAAGATCTGATGGCCTTGGTTCCTCTTTTGTTTAAATCCAGTACTGTTCCAGCCATGGCTACATACAACCCTATAGACTTCTCTCATCCACTTGAGACACAGTTCATTAGATGCTCACACAGACTGAAACATGCAGTTATAACCAGGGATGCATTGGATTTAAACACTACCTAGCACTACCTACCTACTGTTACTTTGGCAGTTACCAAAACTATAGCAACTGGCTTCATTGTTGTATGCATCAAAAAGACTAACATTGTAAACATTTAGCTTTAAACCACTCCCACTGTTCAGAATTATTTGATCATGCCCGACATCTCATTGCTTTTGTAGTCTGCAGATGGTGCCTTATGTTTTTCACAACCATAGCTGTGAAATCTTAAAAAAAAAAGTTTAGACAACTAGTAGAACGAATCACTGAGCTTATAGTTTATTACAGTACACTGCTGCTGTACTTAAAATATTCACTCAGTTTAATTTAACCACCTAGCCATTAAGCCCGATCTTCGTACGGGCAAAAAAAAAAGGCTAGGATGGTTAACCCCGAGTTTTTGTCGCATCCATACTTACCTGGTCCCGCTGTGCTCATCCAGCGTCGTTTTCGTATTCCAGCGTCGTCCTCCGTCCATCGTCGTCCGTCGGTCTCCCTCTCCAGCGTCGGGTGCCAGCGGGACCGGTAAGATGCCGGCCGGCATCTTTTGTTCCGCCACCCGGCATCTTTTGTTCCGCCGCCCGGCGGAACACAAGATGCCGACCAGCGGAACACAAGATACCGGCCAGCGGAACATAAGATGCCGGTCGGCTTCTTACCTGGTCCCGCTGATCGCCGATGATCCTTCTTCATCCAGCGCCGGGTGTCTTCTGAAGTGAGAAGCCGTCCGGCTGAGAAAAAAATAGCCGGACGGCTTCCCTGCGTGCGTGCGTGCGTGATGACGTCGGCGCGTGTGCAGGAAATTCAAATTCAAACTCATTCATTCATTTTGTATTGGATTCAATACAAACTCCTGTATTGAATCCAATACAAAATAATTCAAATAAATACAAAGTGTGTAATTGGTAAATTCAAACTGTCATTTTGTATTGGATTGAATACAAACTCCCGTATCCAATCCAATACAAAAAATAAAAAAAAATAAAATAAAAGTAAATAACTTGGAAATTCAAATTTATATTTTGTATTTGACTGGATACAAACTTGCGTATCCAATCCAATACAAAATAATATAAAATTAATACAAAATACATAACTGGTAAATTCAAATATTCATTTTATATTGGATTGAATACAAACTCCCGTATCCAATCCAATACAAAAAAAAATAAAAAAAAAATAAAATAAAAGTAAATAACTTGGAAATTCAAATTTTTTTTTTATAAATGATTGTGTGTTTCAAACATTTTTTATATTCATAATATCTACTAGAACCCTTGTTCGGACATATTTCTGTAAGTTACAGGTCTACAATTTAAATATAAAAAAAATCATGAAAAACAGTGGATCACTTTTGGTACAGAAATCTAGACCTCAGTGTAACGCTCAGGTGGTTAAAACTAGTTCTCAGAAACTGTGGGATTAATGTTGCTACTTAAAAGTTAAATGAAAATCATTAGAAGGTAGATTGTACTGTCTGCATTCTTCTGATTTTCTCTTAGGCTTGTATCAAGTGATTTGGGTGACTGTTGTGAGTAACATTAGACCTAATTTGTTTTAGGGCAAACCCAACAGTATGTACTATACTGACTGGGACTACCCTTTATTAATGGCTCTTTTTCATTAAAATAGGTCTTATGAGTACCACCATGATCAATAGGAGACAGTTTGGGGGCTGAGGCTTTGTCCTTCAGCATGGTCCCCACCATTGAGGGGTTATGGGGGTCTGGTATACCCATTTTGGTATGTTCACATTTGATACACCTGCCTTAGTATCCTGTGGGCTTAGTATAGGCAGGGGGTGCTGATGTATGCTTGTTGTCCTCCACTTTTTTCCAGCCAGCCTAGTTCCATTCCTTAAAAAAGGACCTGGTATTGATAACAGAGTGAAGTGTGCAGATTTAAAGCAAAACTCTATAAAAGAAAAAAAACCTAAAAAATATACCCTTTAGAGGGGAGCTAACCCATACTGTAAGGGTAAATGAATGTTTAGGTCAAGTAGAAACAGAAAAAAACAGTTAACTTAGATTACCCCTTGCTTCCCCAACGGCTGAATTCTCTTCTGTTTGATTGGGTCATGCCATAGGTGGGAACTGGTGTTTTGGTTATAATACTGTGCCTTCTTTTTTATAGTTGACAATGTCAATGCCTCCATTGGTTATAGAAGGGAAGACCCACCAGTAGGGTTAAAAAAAGTACTTCTTATGTTAGATCTAAACAAGCATGTAACCCATACAATGTGGAGGTAGCTCCACTGCGGAAGTATTTTTTGAGCTAGGCTTTAAGGCATTCTAAAATGTTTGCAGAAATGTTTGAGAACTAAACCTAACCTCCAGGTGTTTCTTGTTTTAGCATCATGTACACATGCAGTAACAAGATCACTATTTTCATATTCTCCACATTCTGCAAAAGCTCTAGTAATATTGAATACTGTGTAGTATTTCAGTGATTGGTACATTGATTTGCTTTGGGATAATGCTGGGTACTCTTTGTCCATGAAAATGGTTTAGCATTAAATTAAGCTTCATCTAACAGACATAAGCTTATGGTTTCTGATATTATAAGGAAGTATCAGGAACATTTTACCCTTTTTTAAACTTATAGGATATATATGTTTAATATTTCTCTTTATAGACAATACTTTGCCTTGTTGTTCTTCAGATATAAATTTAGATCACTAGAAATTGTTTCCTTTTTGTTGTATTGCTATTGTTGTATTGGTAAAGTGTATTGATTGTGATTAAAGTATGATGGTATAAATGTGTTCTTTTCAAAATAAACCATCATCTCTCTATAAATAATTAAAGCAAGTGTTACACCACAGGGTAAAGTGTTCAGTGATTGCAAAATAGTCTGAGTCATTATTACATATTATCATATACTTAGACTGATTGAAAGATTTTATTACTCTGTATTTTTGGGTCTTGTAGATTTTTTTCTTATCCTTATGCATTATGGAATAATTGCAATCAACTTTAAGGACTGTGATTTATAAAGAGTAAAAAATTGTGATCATTTTCCAGATAACCTTCCTCAAACAAATGTTTGTGTCTAGACCTGTTGAGAATGAATATTACATATATTAGTCAAAATCCCCAGGCAACTTAATTGACCAGATGAAAATATGATCTGCAGTATGTGATAGCAACTGTTTTAAGATATTCAACTGTACTATGAAGCACATTTTTCCTACTATGTTGTTTAATGAGCCGTTCAATTAAAACAGCAAGCACAGCTAAGCATGTGAAGTTCTAACAGTTGGATGGATTGCAAGAAAATGGAATCTACTTCTCCTTTTTATCACTAATTGTCTTTTTATGCAGTGTTCTGTTAATAGAGAATGTACTTGCATCTCTTGCTTAAAATTAATCCCAGGAAAGATTTGCACGTTAGCAAACAGCATATTCTTTCATAGTTTAACCAGCTTGTTAGATATGTTTGATTATGAAGAACTGTACAAATACAAAGAAAACATGCTGTAAATGTAAAAAGGTTGCAATCTCATTCTTAAATAATTTAATTGAAGTAAAGCTGAAGGGGAGGGAATCATAATAGTTGTCACTGTTCTGAATGATAAACAGCAATCTAATTTATTTAGCAAATTATACATTTTTTTAATATTTAAAAATAGCATTTTGACTTCAACACATTGATATGAGTTTCGTATGTTATACATGTAGTCTAGATTTTTTTGGAGTGCCTAACACCATGGGCTGATTTGGTCACATGTTTAAAATATTCCATGTTGTCCTAAAAAAGAAGATCAGACATATTTTTTAGTGCGCATGTGTCAGTTAAAGCAGTGTAATGAGCTGAATGCAAAAGGTATACTAGGACCAGGGTTTATTATTACAAGTAAAATATATCACAAGCAACCTGTGAGATCTGCTTAGCATAACTGAATTAATTCTGCAGCAAAATGAGATAAGAGACACTGGGATACCATTGGAAATGGGTGTTTGCCTGCAATGTGCCAACCCACACAAACCATTTCAGTTTCAAACAACCTATAACATTAAACTTTCATTTTCTTTTTTTAATATTTGAAAATAGCATTGTTTGAATGTCCAGGTAAAGTATGTGTACATCAAATACACTCTTTTCCAAGCAAAGGATGTCAATGAATAATTAGATTTTTCATTATGCAGATTTAGATATTTCCATCTTCACTGTAAGAGAACCGGTGGAACTTGAATTTCTTACACAGCCATACCAAGACTATGCACACTAAAATATTTACTTAGTTTAAAGAAACAGTAAAGGAACAAATCATATTGATATATGTTGCTATAGGCATTATGGAGAAAATAAACTTCTCCAGCTTAAAGAAACTAAAGCCACTAAATCCTGACTTTTAATTCTTTGTTACAATCTTTGGGAACTTGTTATTTGGCTGGTATTAAAAGATTTTTGGAGTTTGCCAAGAGTATGTAAATGCTTAAATGTTTGCAGCTTGGGTACACTTCCACTTTAAATTGCAACCTGGGCATTGGATCGAGCAAAAACCTCATATCTATAGAAGTAACAAACAACCACTACATTACAGTGCATTGGCAGGACAGACAATAAAGCAGGATAAAAAACTTACTTGGGTCATAACAGTTTAAGTCTGCTATAAGCAGTGCTAGAGAGAGGCCCAGATGGGGGTTGCTTGCTGTGAGGTGGGTTGCAGTGAGGTTGGCAGAGGTTCAGGTGCTGAGGGGGCCGGGTTTTGGGGTGGATCATATAGTCTGGAGTGCGGAGGTAGATGTGAGATATGAGGGGTGAAGGGTTAAATAAGGACTGTATAGCTAAGTTAATGTGAGCCATATACTTGTATAAGGAGTTGTATTTCTATTTCTGTCTACTCAGTAACCAGATGGTGAACATTCTTTGTAATACAATGTATGCCTTGTATGCCTTGCAATGTATCAAGTAACACTATATATGGCCAAAACTTAAATAGCTGTACGTAAATTACACAACCCCTCGTATACCTATGTGTATAAAAAGACTGCCTTGTCAAATAAAGATCAGATAATATTCCTAAGACCATACTGTGTGCGTATGTGTTATTGGGATATCTCTCCAGACGTCTGTCTCTCTGGGTGAAGGAGAAGTCAGGGTGCATTCGAGGAACTAGAAGTAGAAGCAGATCCTTTCAGGGGGCAGGGGGGGAGAGGGGAAGCTTGAGGTTTGGCTGCAGTGTTGGAGGGTCTGTGGGATATGGTGAGCAGGCTGTCAGGGAGTGGAGGGGCGGACAATTTGGGTGGGACAAGTCGGGGGGTGTTGTTGAGCAAGGTGCAGAAAAGGGTGTAGTTGGGTGGAGGCAGTGCTTACTGCTTCACGGGGGGGTGCATGTGGAAAAGGGTGAGGGAGTTCAGGGATTCCTGGTGGCAGTCTCAGAGATTCGGCGAGTGGGGAGGTCTATGTATGTTTTGAGGGACAGCTGGGGGCTCACTTGAAAGAGGAGGTGTGTGAAAACATTTGGAAAGGGGATTTTTGGATATTTTCTCACTTCTGCCATTGGAGAGGTTTATTTTGGATAAAAGTGCAGGGGGTAATAGTAGGCCAGAAGAAAGAGAACAACAGTGTTTTCTCGCAAGTTTTTAAACTGGCTGCAGGCCTTTGGCATATAGGCGAGTGTGCTGGGGGAGAAGTAGCCTGATCAGTGCGCTGCCTAATTTTGGTATTTGTATACCATTAGGGGGGCCTTTTGGCTTTATGGGGGTACTGCTTGGCTGCAATACGATGAACAGTTCCACCAGAGGAAAGTTGTGAGGCCGATGCTGTGGTGGAATCATAGCGAAATTACTTTGTGGATGTGCCTTCTGAGGTCGGTGAGGCAGGGACCTCCTCAGTTTTTTCAGGGGGGGGGCGGTGGACAGCAGTTTGTTGGCTCTATAATGAAGGAGTTTGTAAATTCGGAGGGNNNGTTGTTGAGCAAGGTGCAGAAAAGGGTGTAGTTGGGTGGAGGCAGTGCTTACTGCTTCACGGGGGGGGGTGCATGTGGAAAAGGGTGAGGGAAGAAAGAGAACAACAGTGTTTTTAAACTGGCTGCAGGCCTTTGGCATATAGGCGAGTGTGCTGGGGGAGAAGCAGCCTGATCAGTGCGCTGCCTAATTTTGGTTTTTGAATACCATTAGGGGGGCCTTTTGGCTTTATGGGGGTACTGTTTGGCTGCAATACGATGAACAGTTCCACCAGAGGAAAGTAGTGAGGCCGATGCTGTGGTGGAATCATAGCGAAATTACTTTATGAGGTCGGTGAGGCAGGGACCTCCTCAGTTTTTTCAGAGGGGGGGCGGTGGACAGCAGTTTGTTGGCTCTATAATGAAGGAGTTTGTAAATTCGGAGGGGGGTGCTGTTTCCGCCATGAGTGCTCAGGGTGCAGTGGTGCGTACAAGCTCTCACATTGCTTTAAGCATGACGGCAGTAGAGGGGGTAAGGCCTCTGGAAAGAGGGATGATGCCAGTGAGGGTAGGAAGGACGGCCCCCTTCCCCCTTTTTAAAAAAATATCCGTATAGAGCGGCTGCAAGGTTGTTAGAGGAGGGTTTCAAGTTTAGAGGAGGGTTTCATGTTTCGCAGCGAATAAGGCCGTTCTAGCTTACCAAACATGTAAGTGAGAACGGCCTTTGTAAATACGGCTGTTGAGAACACAGGAGTCCCGCGGCTGTGCTCATGGTGAATGAATGCAGCCGTGGGAATCATCCTGTGGTCAGATCATGATCCGATCTTAGTACACCTGAAAGGCTTGAAAGTTCATAATTCTTAAATGGATTCTTAGATATAGATGGAGACTAATAGGGATGAGAAAGAATGCCTTTGACATTCTCGCGAAAATTTCAGGGATCGCGCACAAGAGCCATGGGAATCCTCCTGTGCACGATCCCTGGGCACTGGAGGTTAAATGAGAGCAAGCTCTTATTTAACCTCTAGTGCCGGGGGAGGCAGGATGAGTACCACGGCTGCATTTATGAATGCAGCCATGGGTATCCTCCTGTGCGCGATCCCAAAAGAATGCGTGGTCTAGTAACCATAGGTGCCATACTAGCAGGCATTAAGATATGGTCAATTCTAGAGTACTGAATGTGAGCTACAGAAGAGTACGTGTAATCCCTGGTTCATCTCTCTCCAAATATCTATTAAATCATATTGTTTCTAGGGGGGTGCTTCTACCTCAGTTTACTTGTTTTATCCAGGATTTGGTCAAGCGCCAAATTCAAATCACCCAACAGTATTAAATTGCCCTTGGCTCTAGAATGGACCTCCTTCAAAAACTTGTGAAAAAAATCTAATTGACCCTTATTGGGCGCATATTAACAGTGAGAATATTTCAGGAATCTCCCCCACGGATCTTTTAAACACCTAATACACTTAAACACCATACAATTAAAGTTAAGGCTTTTAGAGAAGCACAACATTACACCACACTTTTTTATCAGAGTTTGCTACAAAAAAGAGATTGTAATTTTTTTGAATGTACTTTGGCATGCGAGAAGTAGGTTTCCTGCAATGCCACAATATCGACATTAAGTGAAATATAACAATGGAAAGCCTTAGACCTGTTGAGCGGGGAGTTTAGAGTTTAGGAGGGGCTTGAGGGCTAGTGGCAAAAGTCTGGGCTATACTTCCAATTGGACACCCTGAGGAAAGTGTCCCAAGAAAGGGGATGGGGATGGGTGAACAAAAGGGAATGGACATTAGAACAGAATATGTAAAGACATAAATAAATGTAAAAACACGTAAATAAATGTAATAGAACTGTTGTAGACATTATAACTCCTGAGGAGGTCCTCCCCCCGAGCCTTGTTGGTTCCGGAGGGCACCCCCCCCCCCCCGAGCCCTGGCTTGGTTGGAGCTCTAAATTAAGAAAAAAACAAAGGTTCAAAGCTCTCCGCCTCTGAATTGTGAACTAGGAGAGATCAGAAAAAATTTGAACTGGACAGCCTTCCATCATAATATCTTCCCTACTCCTTGTCACTTTGATCACTGCCCCTTTAGTTGTAAAATAGTGTGGTTTCAATAATATGCTATATGGGAGGCCACCTGGTTTAGGGGCAGCTAGAGCACAATGGGCTCATCCAAAACAGTGATCTGCGTTGAATTTTGAGAAACAGTAACACCGTATCAATAATTTTCTGTTTGCATTAGGTCTGGAACCCAAGCTTTGTATATCCCTTCTAAGCTCAGATTTAATGGTAGATGACGTTTTGGCCAGTACTGTTTGCAATAAAGCTGCCATTTATTGTAGCAGCCTATTTTCTCCCATGGGGCAGTATATGAGTCTGTAATGGCTGTGCACTCTGGCATAGCCGTGGGTTATATCAGCTCTGTAGACTTCGCTAGGGAAGAAGCCCGCTCTGGGGACAGAGCAACATAATCAGATGGGGAGTTAGAGCAGCCAGAGAGGCCTGGAAACTGCATGCCAGGAGGCTGGGAATCAGAGGAAGGTGAGAGGGGATCCTGTGCATGGCTTATTGGAGATGCTAACAATGATTCTCTACAGTCCCCCCCGCCCCTTGTTTTGTATTTCTGGATGCCCAGCAGAAGGTACCTAGCTGTTGAGCCTTGTGAGCAGCTTTTTCCTTTGCTTCAGACATCTTGTGCCTCATGCTGCCTGCTGGGAGCAAGAAATTTGTTCCTTGCTTTTTCCTCCCATCTTGCCTACTATGCCTGATGATTGCTGCAGGAGGTAGGAAGCATCACTGAGCTACTTCACAGCTGATCCGCCGAGTTAAAGCTGTGTGGGAGCCGGGTAGGGTGTCAGAGGGGAGCCGCTTGTCTCAAGCTGCCATCAACGCCAGCGCATGCGCAATCTCTGTACTTTTCTTTTGTATAGACATCAGTTGTATCACTGTTGATATGCTTTTATATATGTTCTGTTTAAAACACTATCCTATTTATGCTGCATGTTTTTCACTGTCATTCTCCCTATATTACATCTAGACCATACAGTTCTTAAGCTTCCCTGAGGAAGCCTAAGAAGGCGAAACGTGTCAGGACCATATGAGACGTACACAGTTAATAGCTAGAGCAAACTTATCTAGGAAATATATTTCAGTTGGTTGATGTACAAACCAGACTGGATATATATTATTACAATGTATGCAAACGAATTATGTATGAAATTGGATTTATACTAATACATAGTTAATGATTTTACCAAAGAATCTATGAGTGGAAACCTCTTTCTTTCTCTTTTTCCTTTATATCTTGTAAAAACATAGAGGTAGCTCAACACTAACTCTGGAGAGTCATTAACGCTTTCAAAAAATTTGCAATCTATTTATTTATTTTATTTGGTTGTTTATTGTTATTTATTTGGTATTTTATTTGTTATTTATTGGTTACATTAAAATGGTAAATTTTGTTTATTTTTAATAAACGGCTGCTTGACAGCCAATTTAAGTGTAAAAAGGTGTCTGTGTCATTATTGGTGGGGAAAAGGTTTGTAAGCAGGGTAGGGGTTTGGGAGGAGTGGTGTAGTTCAAATATGGGATAGAGTACGAGCTAACCTGGTCATGGCTTGGCACACAATTAGTAAATTAGTTAATTAGATAAATAGGCCATATCCATTTTTTTTCTGGCATAAAAGCAAATCATAAAATATGCAATTTAAGATTACCTGAATTTCAGCACTGCATAAATGGACAGAATATCATTTTAGGTTAAGACATTTGCAAATGTTAAACATGCTAAATATAATGCCACACTGCCAAGTCAAGGCACTTCTGCACAATTTGACAACTTGGGATGGAAATATATAATTATTATTATTACTATTACTAAACAGGTTTTATATATATAGTTTACCAGGTAGTGCTTTAAAGTATAATATAGCTTTTGAATATGTATGGGAACCTTGAGGAAATGTAAGTATAAGTATTTATCATTAGCAGTATCAGTCAATTTTCAGTGCCTCCAAACCGTTCATGAACATAAAACAAGACTCCAGGGAAGTCATGGTAAATATGCACATTTGCTATATAAATATTAAGTACTATGCAGTGTATATTCACCCATTCTTCAATTAAATGATATTTTCATCTATTTTTTCATGTTTTTATTTTAATTTTAATGACAGTTCAGCATCTGCTCTTCCAGGTTTTTAAGATGTGTCCTTGTAGTGAAAAGGCTTACTCATCAGAGTTAGTGTTCCAATATTAGAACATGCACAGCCATAACAATGTAAATTGACTCTGGGCCTAATATTACCATACTTTGCAAATATTCTTTCAGGGCATCTTACCTTGCAAACTTATTAGCGTAAAAAAAATACATAACAGTTAGTGTTTCAGTATATTCCAAGGTCTGCTTCAATAAATGCCAAATAGAGGATGATAAATATATGTGAAGAAATGGATGGATTCTGGAGTTAACAGGATTTTCATATTTCATGGTGACTTTAGTATAAAAGTTATCATTCTGGAAAGTCTAAAAAAAAACAACAAATTGAAATAAACAAAAATGCAAGTCAAATTACAACATTTCCAGTGCCAAGTTTTAGGTATGATGGATAAAGTGATGATAGAATGGTTAAAAACTTTTTGCCATGTATTGTCCTGTAAACACAGGAGGAAAATCTTTACAAAATATGAAAAAAAAAATCCCTTTTAAACAGCAGTACGTGTAATAAGTGTAACCTTCCTATATACTTAGGGTCATTTACAACCCATTTTCATTTTATAAATGAATATAAGTAGCACATAAATTTGTTTATTGCATCAGGGATTTTCTACTTTGTCAGGATCTTCTATGTAAAAAAAAAAAAAAATAACCAATTTTACTAAATTATAAAATGCTGTGGTGAAAATTGTGACCTTTGTGTTGTTTATGGTCAGTTTCAACCTGGTTATAATATAAGATTTTATAACAATAATCAGTGCCAAAAATGAAATCATACACACACTAAAATCCGACTGTCAGCTCTCAGTCACAGAACATCACACTAACATCAGGCAGAACTTTTTTTTGGTCAACAATGTCAATTCTGACTTTTCAAATTATATCAAGAGTCCTCAGATTTGACAACAGAGATACTAGAGCAATATCTGACAAGTCTGCTCCTATCAGGGATGTCTGGGAAAGGTGGGTGCAGTTCCTTCCACTGATGTTTCACCCTGGGCCTCAGGTGACAGTAGATAAACGTTTTGTCCCTTTCCTTGAAAAATGCCCCTTCCTGAAATACATGCCCAGTAAGCCAGGCAAGTACGGAATATAAATCTGGGCATCCTGTAAATCTGGGCAGCCAGAAACAAGCTATGCATGGAATCTACAGATTTACACAAACATGCAAGTGGCATCCCAGGGAAAAACCAAGGAAAATATGATTATCGATATGACTACTGGACTGCGGGGGTCACAATATAACAATATCACATGCAACAATTTACCAGCTATGACCTCGGACAAGAACTTCTCAGGAGGAAACTTACCATGGTAAGCACAGTGAGAAAAAATAAACCTGAGCTGCCAACCAAAATTTTGCAGGTGAAAGGCAGGGCTCCACTTCCCTCAAAATTTGCATTTACAGACACCACCAATATTGTTTCATATTGTCCAAAAGAAAAAATGGATTGTGATACTGTACACTTTTCACAAAGATGCAGCTGTGTCATCAAAAACTGACAAAAAGACCATACTTATTCTGGATTACAATAAAATGGGTCAAAACCGACCAGTTAACATCATGGATAGTAACAGTAAGCTAAGTAAATTAGAAGGTTAAACTAAACCTGTCATTGTGGATCAAACATGTAACAGCTGTATAGGAAGAACATGTATACTTTCTAGGTGACCTCTTTTATCAAAGCTGGTTCTCTGCTCCATTCCTACTGCATATATTTAGTTCTTCCAATTGTGCTAGACAATTGCTCTACACAACACACTATAGTACTAACACCACCCTCAATGTAGGGCCCTTCTTGTCCATTTTGATTTTCATACTAAGACACCTCTCAGCACCTCCGATCCTGAACCACAGTACAATAGCCAATCTAGTAGTCCTGAGACTTTGGCAGGAAAAATAAACTTTGGCACACAATTTCATGCTTAGTGACCAATCACAAGTAAGGATCTTATTGAATGTTCTTTAACTAGGTAACATAGCATTGCTGTCAATGGGGCAATGTGTTGTTTCATTTTTAGTGGCTGAAGGTCAACAGCATTTTGGTTTCTGACAAAGCTAGATAATATTTTATAGAGAGCAGAGTTATATAGTCTACAAAACAGTCTTGTGATTTTGTACAGCTTGATGTCACTGGACAAGGATAGGTATAATACATAGTAGGTTAGGTTGAAAAAAAGACATAGGTCCATCAAGTTCAACTACAATACATAATACATACAGAACATAATAATTGATTTGAATATAAACATATTTATTTTTACCTAAGAATACAGGAAATCTACTTTGGTTCAAGTATAAACTTATGATACAAAATGGATTCATAGGTTAAAATGGGTTCTTTAACCTCCCTGGCCGTCTCCCCCCAGCCACACGCTTGCACATCCCATTCCTGGCTGGCATCTGCGTCCCCTGGCATTGCATCCCCAAAGTTCATGTGCCGGGTGGGCATCGTCAGGGGCTGCAGATGCTGGGCGATCATAGCCAGGATATACAGATGCCGGAAAGGCATCAGTAGGGGAAGCAGATGCCCAGCACTGCTGGAGGACACCGCGGGCAATGCTTAAGGATGCCGCGTGCACGTAGGGACCAGGTAAGCTTTAAAACTCCCTTGCAATTCCACCCCGAGTGTGGCTCGAGGTTACCACTTTTGGTACTGAAAATGAACCCAGAGCCACACTCCTCCTCCACCGAGGAGGTTAATAATCTTCTGTGCATTATTGTTGGCCAGGAGTTTTATTTAGACTTTACATGAGGAAACAGGACTGTCTACAGGTTTGACCCAAGTACGTATTATTTGTACTGTATATACTACAGTATAAACACTATATTTGGTGTACTGCTTCCTAGTGTACTTTGAAGTCGACTTAAGTGGAGTAAGCTACAGAGAGTGAGTAGTATGCCGGAAAAAGCAAACACAGGTCACCACAAATTTTTTTTTTTTTTTTTTTTATTACGGCTTTAACATGGTTTACTTTAAAACCTGTGGTTTATGAATGCCAGCTGTATTAGAAAAAATACATAATATATAACACTTAAGTTTAGTAATGTTTATATTCTATTACACATTACATTATATAATTCAAGTTTTAAAAAGCTGAAACTAGATCAGTACTTCTAGATCTCTTCTGTACTGTTAAAGAACCCTTTAATTCCTAAATGAAAACTATTATTTGTGAAAGCGCAGCTGATGAAATTGACAAAATTGTATTTACACACCTGCAGAGAGAATGAGATATATGATATTTCTGTAATTATATCTGTAGCATATTGTAAGTAGTCACTAAAAGACATTTGACAGCACTTTTTGTGGGACTACCGAACAGGAAGTCAGCTGTGTGTGGGAAATTATTTCTCTCCTACACACAACCTTAACTGACAAAAACTGACATTTAACATTTAAGCATTTATATTTTTATTATGACCTTATGTCATAATAAAAATTCTTATATATTTCTACACATCCATTCTACTGTGATAAAGAATCATACCACAACATGTACCTAATGGTATGGACTGGCTAAGCAATGGCTTAAAGTTTACCTAGGGCCACAATTTTTACTTTCAAACTTTCATTCTTTGCCCTGGTGATTATTGTTACTGAAAGTGATGGTAAATATGAAACTATACAGATATCACTAATGCAGGAAAAATATCAAATACATTTTACAAGTGAGACATCTGTTCAGAATACAACTGTTAAAGAAGTGATTTCACCTCCATGATAGAGACAATTCCTCTAAATTCATATTAATAAATTAATGAATTAGCACACACTCCATACATTTACTAGTACGGTTTCAGTGGGTACATATCCTTGTGCTCTATCACACATCATGATGAACACATCCATGCATCAAAATCCATCCTTTATTTCTTTCAGTAAAAACTCGATATTTCATTCAATTTTACCTATTGATTCAGAAGGCTTCTTAGCAATGTATATATAACGGAAGAGGATCCCTGCCTTCACAGAAGTCCACTGTGAAGCTAATGGTGATAATGGCACCTTCTAGGCTGCAAAAGGGTAAGTATGTGCTATAATACAACCACCAACACATACCAACGAGTTTTGATCTGCTTTAAGAAATCTATTGAACTGAAAAAACTGTCTATTGCAAACCTAAACTACTTTTGTCAATGGGCTGCAGTGAAGTTCAGCTTACTGTGCTGAATAAAATGCATTGGTGTTCTGTTCTCAATATATAGGACCACTATGAACCCCTTGAGCAGCCACACGCATGTATTTCTACAGGGCATATTTGTGAACGGGTCCCAAGAGGGAAATTCATCTTGTAGAGATTTACACTCACTCCCTGCTGGAGCCCTGGGTCAAGTAATGAAGGTAAATTACCACACTGGACCAAGGAAACAAAAGACAAAAAATGGTATAGTAAGTTTCAGTGCATTTTAATAAAAACTACATTCGTGTTTTACTGAATCATGCTTGAGTGTATCATAAAAGTTTTCAATGTATAAAGTAATGAGTTAATAGGGAACCTACAATTATAGCAGGTCTTTTGAGGGCAGCTCTTTCTTATGTTAGACATTTGCATGTAAAGTAGAAATAGTGTCATATTATTGATGATGTCCTTAAGCTGCATTTTTCAGTAGTATTAATTTTATGGTTGGCTTGTTGAGTAAATATTATGTACCTTATCACGATCTTAAACACTCTTGCATTGATAAAAAAGAGAGCTGATAATGTGTTTGACATGGACCTAAGTATTTTTCCACTCTTGTAATGCGCTTGATGATATCTGACCTTCTGTTTCAAGGTGGTTTATAGATAAAAAGTGGCTTTTATATACTTATGATATTTAAAAATTGATTAGCATTTTTTAACTCTGATACTTTTTATATATATTTTACATTTGATTAGATTTAATAATAAAATGTACAGATTTACCTACAGGAAAACCTCACGTCCAGCCTAATAGTGCAAAAAAGGCCAGTGTGTCTGTTGCATAGCAAAAAAAAGATTTGTAGAAATGTTACCTTTATGAGACTATTTAATGAATAGATGTACAATTGGGACCTCAATGATATTTAGGTCAAGAGACCTCTCCAGCACCCCCAGCACATTTCTTTCTGCTGTAGCCACTAGAGAGCGGACTTGCCCTGGGTTTTGAATCAGTTTCATATTGGAAGGTCCAAGTATGTCCCATGTGCAGCTTCCAGACTGATAATTGCAAACTGACCTTCAGTATTTTCTAATACCATGCTGCATATATCTTGGCATACATTTTTATTAAGTTCCCTGTGCCATGTAGCTCACACACCCCCAGAATATCAGACATCCACCTACATGCTTTACAGTAGGGATACATTTCCTCCTAGGCCTTGTTGTACTGCCTCCAACCAAAGTGTTTATAGGGACCTGAAAGTTCAATTTTAGTATCATCACTTCAAATACTCTGTTCCATAAGCTTTGAGGTTTTTCTAGGTGTTGTTTGGTATATTGTAAGCAGAAGTTTTGTGCCCCTGGTAAAACAAAGACTTTTGCAACTCACCCATGTAGCCTAGTTTTGTTCAAGTACCTCCTTAGTGTGCATCTTGAAACAGCAACACTATGTGTTTGCAGAGAAGCCTGTATTTTAATTGAACTGGCCTGTGGATATTTTGGCTAAAATCTTGGATGGTCTACATAACTATGGCTTGGTAACAATGGGATCCCACGTTTTCTATTTTTTTACCAATGTTTGAACACTACTGACAGACAAAACTCTGGATATTTTTTTTCTTTTCTTGATTTATCCAATTCAACAACTGTTTCTCTCAAGTCTATTGATAGTTATTTTGCTTTTTCCAATTCAGCAAAGTCAGAGCAGCTCTGAATGAATTTGATGTGATCATTTATACACAGATATTGACTACAATCAGTAATAAAGTCTGGACATTCTCCCTTAATTACCCTTATTGGAACCTATGTGTGTAAACATCTAGCAATCAAGATTAGGTAGTATTTTAAGTAAGGGAAGATTTCAGTTATCATTATGATTTAAAAACAGCAGAATGAAAACAATCCTTATAATTTATACTCACCTCAATACTTGTAGGGTAAAAAGTTTTGAACTATGCCATTTTTATAATAAAGTATTTTACATATATATACATTCTATATAAATCCCAATTCTATACTAACATTGCAGAAATGCTACAGACTGACAACTTGTTTTTTATCTGCTCATGTCATGATAGCTAAAGTGATCTTAACACCCAAATTGTGTAAAAGGACTGAGAATGAGTTGGTGACACCACAGTAGAAAAATGGCAAAACTTTAGGACACTTTAAAAAAAATTACTTTTAGTGTTTTGCTTGGAGTGCATTCTGTTAAAACATGTTTTCTAACCAGATATTAGTATATACAAATGTTATCTAAGAAAAAGAAAATCAACTTATGGTCTGGAACTCATACAGGAAGAACACGGATAAGAAGAAAAATCATAATCATAGTATTAATGTTGTGAAAGAGAAGGACTAAGAAAGAAGGAATAAGATTTACCAGTAAACTAATCATGTTAAGGATTAGAATAATAAAACAGAAATGTAATGCAAAGGGATAGATAAAGAAATCTGAATCTCAGCATGTTTGTAAACTGAATAACCTTTAGAGCAAAATAATGCATGTTTATATATATATATATATATATATATATATATATATATATATGTATATATATTATTATTAATAATAATAATAATAATAATAATAATAAACTGGATTCATACACACACATATATATATATATATTTGTTAATATTCTTTTTCTCAAACTTTTACAGGCTCCTCTCTAGAAGTAAAATTGCTTACTCCAACTTTACTGCACCTTGAGCATTTCACTGTATGGATTATAAACTCAAATTGAAAGTCAAAGAGCATTTCCAAATGTAAATTTTAGTTTTAAGAGAATCACTGTAAAAACATAACACATTTCTAAACTTTTCATAGAGATCAGTTTTTATTTACAAAGGTAAATGTCAAACATGCAAGTTCATGCAAAAGCACTTAAAATATTTCTAACCTAGTCTTTCCCAAGAAAGAATGGAAAAGATCCTAAGTATAGAAAGACTTCAGGAAACATTTGAAGATTGTGGTTTCTATCAAACAAGAGATATAAAGTACAGACTAACAGGGTTCCCAAAGGTATGTGGATGCTGTATTTTATGTTTTATTATTTCTACTTTGTTCATAGACAGCAATTGTGCACTGAACTGTGCAGAGCTCTGTAATGCTGAAGTTTGTTTCCTGTGGAGGTAAACAAGTACTGGTAATTTGACCCCTTATACCAAGCTTCTATTGCAGTTGCTGTTTGCACTACTTTAGTTAATGTTTTACAAGTAAAGGAAAAGAAGTATCTCCTTCAATACTTGAAATAGCTGCTTCTGGTACTATCACTGCACAAACATCCCTTCTGGTGCCACTCTACAAAAAAATAAATGTTTTCCCTCATCAACTTATTTCGCTGAATTTTTTCCAGTGCTATCAGCAAAATGTTGGACAATAATGTGTGAGAGTACAATAGAGACATTTTTTCAATAAATTTTTACAGAAATACAATCTTATCACCTTCAAATCCCATACTGGGAATTGTATGATATTGGATATTGTGTTGTTTGGATTTTAGCCAACTGTTTAACCAACAGTTCTATTAGAAATGAAAGAAAAAACATTGCTCAAGTTATCACTTTTAGCAGCCATAGCCATGGCCTCTGTGTATGCCTATAACTAATGAAAACGCTGATTGTAAGCCATTGGCTAGTTGCTTCTATTGACTTGTGTTTATTAGATGTCCCTGACTGTGGTGTACAGTTAAAGGCGTGTTGGCAATTAGGCAGTTGGCAATGTAAAATTTTTTTTTTTAAATTCCAGATTTGAACTGTTGCCTTAATTTGGCCAAACAGACCACAAATTGAACTGAGGCAAATTCAAGCAACATTTTTGTCAGATGTTATACCTGCATTAGTGCTTTTTTGCCCTTTACCCAAAAGGTAGAATATTTTCTTGTCTTGTTTTTATTTCTTTTTTTGATTTGAGGATACAAATACTTTACAGTCCATTGCTGCCAAATGTGCAAAATGCCAGCCACAAAGGATACACGCAGGAACCCTTGTTCTTGCCGCAGGTCTGAAAATAGCCATAGAAATGCATTTGCAGGATATATAGTGGAAAAAACAGATAAGGGTGTCTTGAAGTTCATAATTTAGTCATTTCCAACAGACAAGAACATTATTGTCCATCAAACTCTAGATTTTTGGACATGCCAGAAAGTGTCTAATATCTTATTAGCCTGTATACATTTAGGGAGAAATTCCAATGAGGTAGTGATATTTTGCTTTCAGTCCACTATTTATTATCACTCTTTTCTTTTTTAACTAGTTTGGGTTAAAATAAGGCCAAATTCTTGGAAAGAATATTTGAAACATATTTACAATCTGGTAAGAGTATTTAAATTCTCTGTCAAAAATGTACTATACTGCAGCTACTAATTTGAATGTGATTGCTGCATTAGGTCTAATTTATTAAAGCTCTCCAAGACTGGAGAGGATTTGCTGGATGACCCAACAAACCTGTAATGGATCTGGTCCAGGACTGAAAACATTTGCTAACAAATAGCAAATGAGTTTTAAGAAATCCATTCCAGGTTTGCTGGGTCACCCAGCTTCACTGATGAAAGTCTATCCTCTCCAGCCATGGAGAGCTTTAATAAATCAGGGCCATTTCTTTTTTCAAGCCTTTTTTTAATGTCCACTTGCTGATGGTTCTATTAACGCACTTACTGTGCTTTGACTATTCTCAATCATTATAATGTATGGCAAAGTAGAGTTGTCACTCTAGGAAAGAACTACTTGGACGCGGAAGTGTTGTTTTCTGAGGAGGCAGTGCCCACAAAGATAGCTAGCAGTCATGCAACTAATAACAGTGAAGCATCATCAAGGAACACTGAAAGATTATAAGATTTATGCAAGATTATGCAAACAATAAAATTTGTTAAAAATTTACATAAAAAAACAAATAGCAAAATGTATTAATTTTTCTTACACATTAAACATTGTTTTAGCATTTATTGATCATGACCTATCCATTCTCTAATTTTTGAGATTGACTCTGTTGACTATTTTACTTTTCTCATGGACTTTTGCTCTGCTACTTACTACACTAGTTGTAATAGATGTAATAACAAAATTACTTTTGAGAAGTCTTTAATGGATGACCTTATTACTCTGCAGGTTCTACATCTCTCTCTGTAGCACTGGGAAAAGTCAATTACTATCTTCTCATCCATTTTCATCTACTTTAAAATCTTTTTTTTCAAATAACCCAGGACATAGGGACAAATGCAAAATCTTTTACTTTTTTTGCCTGTTTACAATAATGAACAATATCAATACTATAATGAATATTTTTTTCATTTAAGTATTAGTTTATTATTGATAAAAGAGGTAAAGGAATGAACCCACGTAGTCACAAGTGTTTTTCAGAAGGAACTTTATATATTCATGCTTTGCTGTGTGAGACAGTTTTTTTTTCTTATTAAGGTCTATTAATTTTAATGGTCAATGCGCTACAGTTACACTTTATTAGACTGTGCCAGTTCATAAAAAACAATGAACTGTTCAACCACTCATACCTGAATTCATTTGATATCAGATCCTGAATGCTAATACACAAAAGCTAGCTTTAAGAATTTGTTTTCAGTCATAGTAGCAGCATAATATTATCGGCATACCACATTGTGCAAAACAATTTTACTATTAAAGGATTATAAACATGTCCTTTTTTCAAGTTTGCTTCGTCTGCTGAATTCCAAAATCAAATACTCTAACTGTATTTTAGTTTTATCAGCCATGTACTGTAAAAAGTTTAAAAAAAATTATTACAGATTTAAAAGACCTAATTTTAAGGTTAGGGTTCAAACATCATGTTCCCAGCAAACAAGGGGGTATTGTTTTAGGAACAGATCCTGCTTGTGGCACCGTGACTGAACTGCCATGTGCATTTAGCAGCCACTAGCGGGTGGTTCTATCAAGGTTCTGCATCCTAATCCTTGAAGCTTTTGCAATCTGAAACTCTGGCTCATGAGTTTCAGCACCTTATTCTCTGGCTTCTGAGCCACAGTACTCAACTGACTTATCTTGTATTTCACCTTCTAACCTGTCTCAATGTCTGCTGGTCGAGTAGTAATGAGTTTCAAAACCAGTCCAAGAAAAACTTACCTTGAATTTAGCTAAATCAATCTATTAATTTTTACTAATTTTATCTTTTATTGCTTTAAATTTTATAAAATGTAAAAAGTAAACTTTGAATTGAAAATATTGTTACCCAAATTATTGGGGATATCTGGGGCACCAGTGCCTCAAATGAAAATAGTATATACATATATATATATATATATATATATAAATATATATAATATATAATTTATTAAAGCTCTCCAAGACTGGAGATGATTTGCTGGATGATCCAACAAACCTGTAATGGATCTGGTCCAGGACTGAAAACATTTGCTAACAAATAGCAAATGAGTTTTAAGAAATCCATTCCAGGTTTGCTGGGTCACCCAGCTTCACTGATTAAAGTGTATCCTCTCCAGCCATGGAGAGCTTTAATAAATCAGGGCCATTTCTTTTTTTCAAGCCTTTTTTTAATGTCCACTTGCTGATGGTTCTATTAACGCACTTACTGTGCTTTGACTATTCTCAATCATTATAATGTATGGCAAAGTAGAGTTGTCACTCTAGGAAAGAACTACTTGGACGCGGAAGTGTTGTTTTCTGAGGAGGCAGTGTCCACAAAGATAGCTAGCAGTCATGCAACTAATAACAGTGAAGCATCATCAAGGAACACCGAAAGATTATAAGATTTATGCAAGATTATGCAAACAATAAAATTTGTTAAAAATTTACATAAAAAAACAAATAGCAAAATGTATTATTTTTACTTACACCTTAAACATTGTTTTAGCACCAGTGCCTCAAATGAAAATAGTATATACATATATATATATATATATATATATATATATATATATATTACTGTAAATCCAAAAACAATTGATACAATGTTTAAAATGTGGGTGCCAGTCTCAGTTTTCATTCCTGTCTTCATTCTCACCCATTGGCCCTGATTTATTAAAGTTCTCCAAGGCTGGAGAGAATACACTTTCAGAAGTGAAGCTGGGTGATCCAGAAAACATGGAATGGGTTTTTAAAAATAATTTGTTATTTGCTAGCAAATGTTTTGAATCCTAGACCAGATCCATTCCAGGTTTGCTGGATCACCCAGCTTCACTTCTGAAAGTGTATTCTCTCCAGCCTTGGAGAACTTTAATAAATCAGAGCCATTATGTTGCTAGAACTACCAGTACTTGATCAGAGGTTCCTTTGTCTGTTTAGGAGCTCTATGCTAGTGGTGTTTCAGAGGCATATTATCTATATTAATATGGTGACCTCAGTTCTGCTAACTTGTGGTGATTGGATAGTTATGATTAGAGTTGATTTCTATTTGAATAGAGATTCTTCTGCAACACAAAACAGATGCATATGGAACCATTTGCATTGACCGGCACAACATGCCATCAATGTTTGCAAAAAGGAAGCTGAAAACAGGAGAAATGGTTGCCTGGCAGACAGGCAAAATAATGGCCTTGCGATGGCATGACAAGAAATATGTGTGCCTAATGAGTACAGTCCATAATGCCTCCACTGTTATGGTAGGCACGAAAGATGGGAAAAAAATTATGAAGCCACAAGTAGAATTTGACTACAATAACACCATGGGAAGTGTTGACAGAGCTGATCAAGCAAGGACAGACTACCCAGCAATGAGTAAACAGCAAAAGAAGTACTACAAAAAGATTTTCAGGCATCTTGTTGAGCAATGCTTGTGGAATGCCTACATTCTCCAGAAGCAAATGAGTGACAAGCCTGTGAGTCATTCTGACTTAATTTGGAAAGTTTCCGAATCTATTGTCATGAACCACCAAACACCATAAATGGCTGTGAACAGACCTCTACGTTGTGCTGTTGCCGTTGTCAACCTGGAACCACTGATTGGTCGTCACTTCATGGAGTACATCCCACCAACCTAGAAAAAGGCAGCACCTACAAAGATGTGCGTGGTTTATTGCTCAAAAAGAGATGACAGTGGAAGGAAGATCTGAAAGGAAATCAAGTTCAACTGTCCTGATTGTGACATTGGACTTTGTGCAGTCCCATGTTTTAAAATTTACCATACCCAAATTGTCTACTAGACATTTCATTTAAATTTATCAATATTATTGCACTCTTGTTTGGACAAATTTCAGTGTTTTTGATTTGATTAAATTTTAAAATTAAATTTATTGGTATTATATTATTTCATTATTTTTTATAATTATTATTTATAATTATTTGTTATATTACAATTTATGATTTGTGATTCAAACTGTTAGGAAATGCTCATCTGTCGGGCGACTCGGTGCTGTGCACCATCAAGGTAATAAACAATGTCTGTTCTGTCCAGCAATGTCAATTGCGGCAGCCAGGAGCACTGCGATACCAGTAGCCCCTGCTTCTCTTTAGATGTGCAGCCTGATGTATTTATGGCATCCCCAGCATCCATTGTAAGGCTGTGCACAGCTGAAGGGGATTCTAGAGGCTGATCAGCTCCTGATGCAGTTGTGCACTGCTATTGGCTGCTGGGACTTTAAAAGCCTCTCTGCTCCCAGTCATCAGTGCCTGTTGTAGAGTTTAGCTGGGCTTATCTGTGCTGGAGATTTATTGTCTGATTTACTGTTGCTTACCTTACCTGTTTCTGACATTGCCAGTATATGCTGCCTGGGCCGAACTTTGCCTGTGACCCCGACTCTGCTTGTGTTTTGTCCTTGTGTACTTCGTTTAGTGGACGGATATTCTGTGTATGACATTTGTTCTGAATTCTGGACTTGGCTCTGTTGGAATCTTGGTACTGCTATCTGTGGGCTCCAGGCTTGCTGCCAGCCTATCCCCAGACACCATCCCTTGCGCAGTAAGTCCTGGGGGGACCCAAGTGCTGGGAGACGCAACCAGTCTCCCAAGGCTTTGCGGGGGCTTACTAAAGGTGAAGACTGCGGTGTTTGATAGACACAGCAAGAGCATGCATCCCGATACTTTGGTGTCAACAGGGACCTCCCACCCCCCTCAAAACTCATTGTTTTGAATGCATCAACGAAGGACAACTGATCGAAGACATCACAGCCTCAATGAGAGACACGAAGGATGCAACCAGGCAAAGATGATTTTACTGGACTATGTTTATCGAATCTGAGGATTACCTGCAAGCCCTAGCTTCTGATCTGTGAACATAATGAGAGTCACATATACACATAAAGCAAGGAAGAGGAAAAACTTACCAACTAGCCTTTCCCCCCCCATTCCCTAATAACCCCCCAAACCTCCACCGCCTTGATAACTTATCACTTGACTCAAATCCCTATTCAAATTCCCTCTCCCCTTTTTTCTTTCATAATAAATTAGGAAAAATACTAAGTGAATACAGTGAGGTATATTATGGGAGATTACACAATTTAGTGTACGAGGGAACATAAACGACAGTAGCCGATATGAGAGATATAACACCAAGAATGCAACCCTGTGGATATTAACTGTGTGTTAAATGGTATTAGCTTTTATCCTTTGTTAACAGCACTCCCTGGTACTGTTATTCCCTTTCTTATGTCATTTTTTATTTCTGGTTGTTAACCTACTATTTTATGTTATTTTTACCTCATTAATCCAATAAAACTTCAAATTTAAAAAAAATGAATTGTGGTTTGAAAAGACCACATTCAGTTAGATTTCTTAAATGATCCAACTGGGCTTGACTTGAATCAGAATTACCCTTTTCAGAATTCCTCTATTGGTGATCTTCTGGGCAACTGGGAATCCACCCTGGGCTTCGTTTTCCCTTCACTGGCTGGATTTGCTAGATTACCACCTGTAAGGACACCATGGGGGGGGGGGGGGCTGTCTTCTGGCCTTTCATTGAAATGTTCTGACTTTCACAAAAATAATTTGAGTAAACCCTCAATTTTACTAATCCCTACCTACTGTAAAACATTAAAAAGACCAATATTGGATAGAGAAACAACTGAATCACAGTTTTAGAGTTTTATAACAATTTTGTTACAGTTCACAATTTGTGGGCATTAATCCCTGGGATTTAAGATTTTACTGCACTTACAGCATTCAAAACAATAAAGGATGATTATTATTAATTGTTCTGGCATTCAGAAACTTCGCACTTGCTCTTTGCTTTACCAAGTAGACCAACATAATTTCCTATTGATGTCTGCATACATACTACATTAGATTTATCAGTATAATTTATATAGGAAAAAACACATGCTAAGTAATGCAAAAATTATCCTTAAATTAAATGCAAAACTTAAGCATCCATACAAAAAGAAAAAAAAAGTGTAGCATCAATCTTATCATTATAGGCATTTGACAAAGCATGTAAAAATTACTGACTGTTCTTAGTCCTAAATGTTTACTTTGTCTTAATGGCATCTTTAAAGATTTCAATTAAAATGAAGAAGTATCTTATTCTTGATTGACGGCATTTTGCCTGCAATCATGCACATCTGACTCTTCTTATTTATGATTAAAACATCTGAATCAATTTGGCTTATTTTATCTTTATAATGAGTCCAGTAAAACATGATGAAATTGTATTTTGCTTGCGCTCTTTATATTCAGGACAAATTTGTATGTTTATTAAGTCCAGCACCTATAGTGGCTGCTGGCAGTTTAAACTTATTGTTAATTAACTTTTCTGCTCAAATTCCTGCAAGCTTGACTCTGGATGATGAGTTATCAGGCTAAACCAATAAATCTTGAAGCAATTTCATAAACATTGTTATTTAATCTAAATTGCATTCCCCATCAGTGAAGCCAAATCAGTTCTTTAATGCCACATTATTGCTCAGTGGAATATGTTTTGCATTTAAAAATTACAATATTGTATTTATTAGATTATTATACAAGTTCTTGAAAGTGTAATATGAAATGATAAACATGTCATAAATTTCATGTTAAAGTGCAATTAAAAAAAGTGGCTGGGGAGAGGGTTACTTTCCTGTCACTGGGTCTGATTTATTAAAGCTCTTTAAGGCTGGAGAGGATACACTTTCATCAGGGAAGCTGGGTGATCCAGCAAAGCTGAATTGTTTTGGTCCTGGATTGAAAACATTTGCTAACAAATAAATTACTTTTAGGAAATCCATTCCAGATTTGCTGGATCACCCAGGCTCACTGATGAAAGTGTATCTTCTCCAGCCTTTCAAAAATCAGGCCCACTGTGTGTATGGAAAGAGTGTTCAGACAGTTATTTAGCCAACCTAAGGCTTGTCCATGTTCGGTTTATGCATCCAGAAGGGGAAAAATGTAATTCTTGGTGTAAAAAGTAATAATATTATGTGGGCGTATTAAGAGCAGGATCACCTTTTCTGTATTATAAAAAAACTTTTTGTATTTATTCAAAAATCTTTATAGAAAGTTACAATAGCATTTATTTGATATAAATTTAAATATCAATTTAATCAGAATATATGACTGTGAATATATGTATGTATGTATGTGTGGTATGATGGATGTGACATGTTACAATATGGTTACAATACGTTATATAAAAATCCATACATTCAAATATGGTCATACTGTACATACAGAAATAGATAACGAAGACCACATGATAATACAATTCATAAATATTTGCTCCAGCCTTCTGGGTAGGCTGGAGGAACTCTAAAATAGCATCAACTTTCTCAAGTAAGGTTGATGTACTCAACTGTTCATGAAATTGTTTTAACTGAAATCAATCAACACGTTAACATTATTTTAAATATATTTTTGTAAATTTAAGTTATACATTTATGGTAAATTGTGATTGTATAGTTAATTAAGTAACAATCTATACTTATTCTATTAAGCTGATCTGTCTTCTTTCAGTCTCATTTGACCACTGAAAAGTCTATTTTCTTGCTATCAAGAAATAATCCTTAGATCACAATTTGCATTTCCTTTACCTTCCTGGCAGTAACCCCGAGTGTGGCTTGAGGTA
Source organism: Pyxicephalus adspersus (assembly GCF_032062135.1). NCBI lineage: Eukaryota > Metazoa > Chordata > Amphibia > Anura > Pyxicephalidae > Pyxicephalus > Pyxicephalus adspersus. Next base: position 99,606,622 of record NC_092860.1, read on the forward strand.
AACAAAAACATGCTGAAAGCAGTAATACCGAGCCACACTCATATTGACTTACCTGGTCCCATCGGCGTCCTCCTGTGTCCTGCCAGTCGGATCCCATCCTCGGGCCACGTCCTCTTCCGATCTTCCCCAGGCTAGTCTGCTGACGTTCCCCGGTGATGTCGGTGCATGTGTCGGTGCGTTCGTATATATATATATATATATATATATATAATATATGCTACTGTACAGTTATTTTACAGGTATCAGTATCCCTTGTTTTAACAGATTTTTGTGTTTTTTTTTTTATTTAAAGTTTATTATTAAATTTATTAAATATTAGACATATTTCGGTGAGTTATGCCTAAGAACTACAGGCCTACAATGTAAAATACATTTTCATGGAAGAAAATGTATCACTTTTATATGGACAGAAACTAACAGCTCAGGAGGTTAAGCAACTTGAAACCTATATCCATCCAACCTTTATTCAAATACTTTCATATATATATAAAAGGAATAGTCTTTTTCCTCATTGTTGCACCTCAAAATTGTTTATAGATATTTGTAGATATATGTGGATAGATATAGATGTATATATAGATGTGGCTGCATTCATTGATCAGCACAGCCCGTGATCCCCTGGCACTAAAGGTTAATTAACCTCTAGTGCCTGGAGATCGCACACAAGAGGATTCCAGAATCCTCCTGTAATGATTTCCAGTAACTTTCGATGGGTTCGCCAAATCGGTTCGCTGAAATTTTGCGGACCTATCACAAGTTCGAAGATGCCAGAGGCTCATCCCTACTAGAAAAACAGCTGTTGGTTGTCAATCATTGTAGACTCTGTAACTTAAACTACTTCTATAATGTATGGCATTTATGGCAAAACAAGTAACATCCTTTTGTAGATCTCTTTCAAACATTCAAATAATTTACCCAAAATATCAACCTATCAAATAGATATTAATGATGCATCATTTTATTTCCTTACAATATTTTTTTATCTAATTTTACCGCAGAAACTATTATTAGGAGTTTAACTTTTTCATATAAGATTTTCCGATATCTATCTAGGCCCATTGAATGAACATTAAATAATAATTTAAGAACTTTTTATCCTATAACATCATCCTAAATAAAGTTCAGTCTATTGCGCAAGGGCTGTTTTGGAGGAACTTGAAAGCAGAGATAGCGATTTGGAGTCCCTTGTGGAATCGAGCCATAGTGATTCACTAGGAAATTTGTCATCAGACTGCGAAAGTGAACTGAGCGACGATTCTGGACCTGAGGTTAGTGCTGAGGTTAGCACATAGTGTTCTATTGACCTTGATGCTGACAAGACAGCACCGCCAAGATTTCCATTCACCGGTGCACCTGGGATGAAAATTGAGGCTGAATGCGATGACCCCCTGGCATACCTGAAGTTGTTTTTGATCGATGACGTTATCGAAAAAATTGTTGTGGAGACAAACAGGTAAGTCGCTCTGTGTTTGCTAACTTTTTGAAAAATGTTGCTAAATTTTTTTTATGTAAACATGTATTCTGCTCTGTGTTTGCTAACTTTTTTAAATTTTTTAAATTTTTTGCTAATTTTTTTTTTTTAATGCAAACATGTATGCTGCTCTGTGTTGGGTAACATATTACTTGTCATTATTATTACATTGTTAACATTTTTTATTTTGTTTTATGCAGTTACGCTGGACAACAGTTAGGTGCTCCACACCTGAAGTTTGCAAGAAGCAGAAAGTGGGAACCTGTTACCAAGGATGACATTTGGCTGTTTTTGGGGTTGGTGATCCTGCAGTGAGTTGTGGGCAAACCCGTGCAGAAGTGGTACTGGTCAATAAAAAAAAATACACACCACTCCATTCTTTGGCACATTCATGTCAGAATACTGATTTTCCCTCATCATGAAGTACCTGCACTTCACAAACAATGAAGAAAATTTGGTAAGTTTCTCAAATGATTCTAAAAAATTTCCAGGGGACCTATGTTCCAGACAGAGACATCAGTATTGATGAAAGTCTAATAGCTTACAAGGGGAGGCTCAGCTGGGTGCAGTACATTGCGTCAAAGAGGGCACGATTTGGCGTGAAAACGTATACGCTGTGCAAATCCTCATCTATCTACATCTGGAATACAGTACTGTACACTGGAAAAGGGACACAGTTCACCCCCCCAATAGGTCAGGCCTATTGTGTCACAACGGACAATTTCTACACCTCTCCTGAGCTTTATGAGTTCCTTCTGCAACACAGAACAGATGCCTATGGAACCATTAGCACTAACCGGTGCATCCTGCCATCATTGTTTGCAAAAGGAAAGCTGAAGACAGGAGAAATTGTTGCCTGGCAGGAAGGAAAGATGATGGCCCTGAGATGGCGTGACAAGAAAGATGTGTGCCTGATGTGTACTGTCAGTGATGCCTCCACCATTCTGTTAGCCACAGGTGGTGATTGACTAGGACAACACCATGGAAGGTGTCGACAGAGCTGACCAAGCCATGACATTCTACCCAGCAATGAGGGAACAGCAAAGGAAGTACTACAAAAAGATTTTCAGGCATCTAGTTGAGCAGTGCCTATGGAATGCCTACATTCTGTACAGAAAAAAATTGTTAGAGGCCTGTGAATCATTCAGACTTCATTGTGCAAGTTTCTGAATCCATAGTCAAGAACCACCAAACACCATCAGTGGCTATGAATAGACCTGGATGTTGTACTTCCACCGTTGTCAACCCAGAACGCCTGACTGGTTGTCAATTCACTGAATACATCCCACCAACCTAGAAAAAGGCGGCACCTACTAGGATGTGCGTGGTTTGCTGCTCACAGACCGATGACAGAAGAAGGAAGAAATGCAAAGAAACCAGGTTCTACTGTCCTGACTGTGAGGTTGGACTTTGTGCAGCACCCTGCTTCAAAATCTACCACACCCAGGATGTCTACTAAAAATGTAAATATCTTTTTTTCTAAAATCCACATTTAATTTATATTATTATTATTTATCAATAATATTGCACCCTTGTTTGGACAAATTTCAGTAAAAATGTTTTAGTAAATTTGTTTTGTTTGATAAATTACATTGTTGTGGTCTAATATTTCATTATTTTTTATAATTATTATTTATAAATATTTATTATATTATAATTTAGGATTATAATAAATAAAAGTATCATACCCAGGAATTAATCCTAAGAATTACATGCCCACAATATAAACAACAAATTTCTATGCAAAAAAATTCTATCATTTTTTGCATAAAACAACTGACAGAATTAGAACGCTAGTGGGGTTAAAATATATTTTAAACAGCATATATTTTATCTGTATTTAATATATACAAATTCCTTAAACAAGAGAAAATTCCTTTGTACGTAGCCTTAACATCATTGTCATAAGACAGTTTATACAAATATTCAAAGTATTATCCTATGTCTATCCTGCATTTTGTTCCTAAATTATCATGATTTAACCTTTGCCTCAAAAACTCATACACATTTGAAACAGGTGGCTTGCTGACATGCTGGAAACTTGCAAAGAATTCAGTTGATGTCTTTAAGTTCTGATCAACCTCTTTGTCCTTGGTTGATACCCTTCTATATTTGAAATAAGCATTACTCTTGTTCCCTAATTTGTTTGCTCTATTTGAGCTTGTACTAAAGCAAGATTGCTTCTTGATTAAAACTTTTATTTTTGATTCCTTTACTCATTTCTGTTGAAGGTACATGAGATGAAGGAACCTCATACCGTCATTGTGTCCTCATTACGCTGTCCTTATAAGTACTATATAAAGATAAGTTTGAAACACACTGTTGTGTGCTCATCCTCCTTACATGCTTGTTTGTGCAGTTTATTATCATAATGATTTGAATGGTTTTGCTCATTATGATTAGAACTGACTCTGAATTATTTTCACTCATAATAGATAAGTTCCTATTTTTTCTGGACACATTTCTCTTATAAGGGTTCATAGAAATTTGATCTTTTCCTAATTTTAACATTAAAAATTTTGCTTCTAACATCTCTATGATTCTTATTTTTGAGAATTATATTAGGACATGTAGCTGCCTCCTATAATGTTTCTTTCTCACTGGCTAAAGTAAGAGTGACAGCATCTAAATTAAACTTCTTCGCAAATGTTCTCAGAATTTAAGGTTGAGAATTTTCAAATATGAGATTGTATGCTTTTCAAACTGCTCATATAAGAAAGTTAACAGTTAACACTGTTACACACAGAAAGCTCTGTCTCTTGTGACCTATCAATACATCAGACATCCGAAAATCTCCCCAATAAATGAATCCTTTGTAAAAAAAAAAAAAAAACATAGAATTTTTCTGCTTATTGGATATCTCATATTTATCACAATATGCCTCAAATATGTGAGCATTGTGAAATATGCTGATATTCCCATCATATCTAGGATTTTTTTTTTGCCTAAATTGCTTAGAGGCTTTTTCAGTTTAGACCTAAATATACCATCACTGTGTTATTCCTGTCCTGATTCCTCTGTATCAGGAGATGAGGAATCATCATCCATATTCTTACTATTTGTAGCTATTTGTCTCACATTATTTTGTGATTGTAATAACAATTGTGTTTGAACCTCTAACTTCTGCTCTAACTCATCAATGTATTTCCTAAAAATCTTACAATTCCAACAGTCAGTAACTCCTGTCCTTTACACCCTGACTGTGATCACTAAAGTATTAAAAGTTGTTCATCACATTTACCAAATTATTCTTTACTTTACTTACTGTGAAGAATTTCTAATTTAACTTGGAATTTTCTTGAATACAATGAAAATCTAATTTATTCCATAATGCTGGAACTGACTTATTCCCTAATACAGAATAATGCACATCACTTTTATCAGCAAAATAATTAATACAATACATACTTACTGCCCAGAAGTCTTCTGCACTTCTTTCCTTCTCAGAAAGTAAAAACTTTTCTTGCCTGGAACCTGGGACCTTGCTCTGGTTCCTTCCATCTAAATGTCTCAGTATGTCTGGATCATTTGTTTGGATTCCTGTTCTTCCTGATTCTAGGTTCTTCAATGTCTCCCAAATCTTGTTCACTCACCAAGATTGAAGACTTCGATATCGCTGGCATTCGCCAATGTGAAAAGTAATATTATTATTTGTGCATATTAAGAACAGCATCGCCTTTTGTATTATAAAAAAACTTCTGTATTTATTCAAAAATCTTCATAGGAAGTTACAACAGCAGTTTAACAAGAACACATGATTGTGAATATGTGTATGCGTGTGTGTGGTGGTGACGCCCAATGGACGTGACGTCTCACAATATGGTTACAATACAAGATATACCATTCCATACATTTAAATACGGTAATACATACAGAAACAAATAACAGAGATAACAAACCATATAATAACACAATTCATGTGCTCCAGCCTTCTGGGCAGTCTCAAACTCCAAAATAGCATCAACTCTGTCAAGTATAATAGATAAAAGATGTATGTTCTGGCCTTCACTTGTTCATTGACGTACATGAGTATGACATGATATAAAATTATGGTTTTGATTTAACGCTTTCTCCAGGTCAAAGCAGGTAACTGTGAGGATTGCTGAAAGTTCACTGAAACTGCAGTTGTGCCTGTTATTTTTTTGCCTTAAGTTTCTAAAAAGTATCTGCAAAACTTTGCAACCCTCGCCTGTCATAGCAAACCACAAATCAATTTTTTGGAAGGTCAGTGAAATAGCAAATGTGCGATTATAGTTATGAAATTGCACTACTAACTCCTATGACAATCTGATTTGACCTGGTCTAGGCTTCAAAACATTTGCCAAAAAAAAAAAAAACATTCCAGGTTTGCTGCATCAGCCAGGTTGTCTTATGATGGTGTACCTTACACAGTTTTGGAAAGATTTATAAAATAAAACCCATTGTGTAATGTGTGCTGGTCCTCTGTCCATCCTTCATGTAAGAAAAGTATGTAAACGTATGAGACAGACAACAAGAGGAAAAACCTTACATTTCAGCTTTATCTTCATGGTAAATTCCATGGTAACATCATGGTAACAAACCATCAATTGCTGAAAACCACCTTCTGGACAAAAATGGCATTAGGAGTGTGACTTGGAGCAGCATTTGCTTAGTAGGCTGCATCCTTGAATCTTTAAGGGCATTGAACTACTCCTTAGATTATTCTGTACCCACCCAGGTGATGTACTGAACCTGTAATAGAAAACAAGAGTGTAGAATTTAGTCAAATGTACCATCAGCATTATCCTCAGAGAGAAAGTTCTCTATAAACTATTTTAGTAAATAAAACTAAACACACTAGCGCTTAGCCTTATAGTCTTAAAGTGCAATAAACGTTCCGTTTTTAGGAATCCATGATCAGGCAGATCATTACTGCAGAAAGGGACAGGCAATATCCCTTCTGCAACGAACCTCTACCTGCCTGATTGCTGTGGGTATCTGGCAAAAAGATGAGCTGCACATGTGGCAATCACTGCTTCCCCAAGCATGCTGGGAGTTTATGAACCCCCATGCACCTAAGTGAGAGTTATGTCATCCTAGCCCAGCCAAGCAGGGTGGCCCAAATTTGTCTACAGAAAAAGTTGAAAGAAGATGAAGGTTTTCTCCAAGGGAACGGGGTCAAATAAATAGTTCTGCTTAAAGTTTATTCAGAGAGACCATGGGTGAACACAGCATTCCTAAAAGTGATTATATTAAAACACTGTCTTCAAGTTCTACCAAACAATCTACCATGCTTTGTCCAATTTCCCTCTGGCTTATGCATTTATGTAGCTTTGAGCATTTTTAGCTCATACCCTAAAAATTTTTCTTGTGAAAATGACTGGGAATGAAAGCATAAAATAATAGGACTTACCTGGTCCTGGGATCTAGGTCCACTTGGTGATGCCGGCTGGCATCGGTGTCCTATTGGAGATGCCCCGCATCTGCATCCCCTAGCTTTGCATCCCAGCGTGTGAGCATTGGAAACACAAGGCTATTGGATGCAGATGCCGGTTGGGTATTCAACGTGTATGGGGGCGGCGTACATGCGTCGGGGAGACGGGACCAGCAGGAAATTTAAAATTAGAAGTATTTTTACATGTCAAATGTACTGATTTGACATGTTAAAATACTCAAATAATCATACTGCCAGGGAGGTAATTAGCTTGCCCCTAAGTTGACCTTAGACTGTGGTAATGACATATGACTATGGTGGGACATTAGTTTGTGAGCCCCTTTGAGAGACAGCTAGCGTAATGACTATGAACTTTGTGAAGTGCTGCATACTATGTCAGCCTGTTTAAATACTAGTTATTATTAATAGGAAAATGTGTACAGTGTCAGGGAGTTAGAAACTACTAAGAAGTCAGACATAACTATATAATTTATAATCGTGGTTTGCACTGACAAATTCTCAAATTAGGTACTAAATCTATTTCATTAATGTAAGTTGGAAGCAGTTTAACACCTTGTAGGTTTGTCTCAGATGTTTTACGCCTGAACTATTAGGGCCGTCAATGATCTCAAATTGTCTCAGTTCCAAATGCCTTTTTATTTTGTCACAAGAAATTCTGTAGTTAATTATTAAATTAGGAGTTTGTCACTTTTACAAACTGGTGACTAGTTAATTTTTAGCTCTGCCAATATATTTTACTGTACTTCAAAGCAAATTAAATCAAGCCAATATTTAACTATTTTCATCTTTCAAACATTTCCTGTATGATTTAGTTGATTTTTTTTCCTTCTGAATGACTAGCAATCAATTACTTAGTGAATTAATTAGCAATAAAAGTAATTAAACACATAATAGGAAGTCCCTTTATTTTACATTTGTCAGGATAGCGTAGTTTCTAAAATGCTATTTATTTTCTGAAAGATTTCTTAGAAGAACTTTAAGAAAACTGTAAACTACACTTTTATCCTCAAATGATTTGCAATTTTGCTCTGCCATTCTGGTAATTTAACTTCCCTAGCTGTAACCCCGAGCATGACTCGGGGTAGAAAAAAGTTGCTAAAAATGGTAACCCTGAGTCAAACTTGGGGCAGGTAAACCTATGCAAGTAATAGTAAATACAGCCTTACCTAATCCGCCGGCGTTGTCCATCGCCGCGATCTCTGTGTTCTTTCTTCTTCCTCTGGCTGGCTGCTGCACGGGATGAGTCTACGGGAAGTTCCCTGTGACGTCAGTGTGTGTGTACGTTGCCGACGGGTCAGGGCGGGAAATTAAAAAACCATTTGTATTGCATTCAATGCAAAATAACTGTATTGAATGCAATACATTGTTTTCAAGAACATTTATTTTACAGTATATATAATAGTATGAGTATAATATGTATTTTTTTTTCATTTAAAAGAAATTAAAAAACATTTTTAAAAAAAAAATATATAGATTTTTTTAATTTTTTCAACTTATTATTTTTACATGATTTTGTGTTTCAAACTTTAATATACTCATACTATTATACTGTAGAAAAAAATTTTCATGAAAAACAATGTACCGCTTTTAGACATATAAAACCATAAAGAAATGAACTGCTAGGGAGGTTAAAGCAGAAATGGCAGGCAATCAGATCAATTTATACTAAAACTATCAAAGGGAAACTGCACACGATTGCATGTAAGTAGGGTATTACAGTTAACATTATTACAATTTGCCAAACACCTGATCCAGTTAGTAAGTAGAAATTTGTTTCTAATATATCTCTTTGTATAGACTTTTTTGTTGAATATATTTGTAAAGCTGCACCAAGGTATCATTGTAAGACGTGCTTAATAATTCTTAACTATCTGAGTTTACAACCTGGCACAGATATGTAACAGTGAGTAAAGTGAGAGTAGGCATACACAGATCTACTTAAGGTTGTGGAACACCAGTGTGTGCCTAAATAAATCCAACTACTGCTGCTGTTCACATTAGGGTCTGTTTTGAACATTCAACATTTAGTTCAGTTCTATTGGAAACAAACAAATGGCCTGTGTGCATTAGTTATAGTAGTGGCTGCCCTGCTTCTTGACAACCACTAGCCAATTAACTCAGGAATGACAATGGGCTTAAAGCTGCTATTTACATTAGTTGATTAGATCTGGCCTGCACTTGCTGGGTGACACACAGAAACATGTGTCTCACACACTTATGAGTTCAATTGTGATCCCTATATTTGAGATTATACTTAATTTAATTGGAAACATTTTCAAATCTCATCAATGCAAAATTTTGTGGTATTATATTGGACAGTTATGCTCCCTTCATTAGACATGATGCCCCTGTCTGCCTTTCTGGTTTGCAATTCTTGGGATTGCCAAGTTTTATTTTACCAGTAAATCTGAATTTGCTGATCACTCCATTTGTATTGGATAATTTGTACAGTTGAACTCCTGAAGAAGCAGTTAACTAAAATGTGTTGGAACTTCACTCATTTTGTCACAATACCCGTCGGTTCCCATAGCGATCACTGCTGAACTGTCCTGCTGCATCCCGTGCCTGTGTGCCCTGTCGAGCTGCCAAGCAAAGCACTCACTCTGTCTCAGGCTGACAGAGCATGCAGCACTTCCTGTCTTGCTTAAACTGACACAGCACAGTGAGGAAGCGTTCCTTAAAGGGTCAGAGGCTATTTAGTTTCAGCAGTAATAGAGATTGGTGCTGTGACTTTGCGATTCCTAATCTGACCCATGCCTGGACTCTTACTAAGCCTGCTTGCTGCCTTCCCTGACCCATGCCTGGACTCTGAAAATGCCTACTTGCCACCTGCCCTAAACCATGCCTGAACTCTGACTACACCTGCTTGCTGCCTGCCTTGACCTGTGCCTGGACTCTGACCACATTGAGGCCATTCCCATTTTCTTTCCTTAGGTAGGTGACTTCAAGGGTCGCGAAGCCTGGTTTCCCCCAGCAGCAAGGAGTCCAGTGGACTCCTGGCTTGCAGGGTGCCCTGGTGAAGACCTGGGGTCACTGGGGGACTCCACGCCTTGGGTGATCCCGTGCTACCTGCCTGTGGAGACCCTGACACATACTTTGTACTCAAGTTTAATAGAAAGAGATATACTTTTTTGTGTAACATCTAATAAGCAAAATCTAACCTAGTTTTTAACTGAGTATTTGTATATTTTCATCCAAATTTTTTTTGGCACAATATTTTCATCAACTTATCTTGTACAGTTTCTGTTGTGATGCATTGCATTCCAATGCATTGCTTTATTTAAGCTTTTATTGCAGTCTTTTTGTTAATAAATAACCCTATCCAGTCCTCCTGCTGAATAACAAAGACTGAGTGTTATGACCTTGAAGTGAAATTTGAGTGGGTTTAGCCACTATGACCACTGCTTTCTCAAAATAAGGTACCCAAAAATCAACACCCAAACAATGTGTCACTTATGATGAGGTAGGTGTTATAAGGTTCCAACAGCTTTATTCAGCAAAGGAACCATGGGAGTCAGGAAAGGTGTATTTTTCCTGGAGATCTATGTGAAATTGAAGAACCGGAAATAAGGCTTAAATCCATTATTTATTTTTCAATCAAATGTGGCAAATACATAGCTATTGCCCTGAAATTGTATACCATAGTCCAAAAGTGTAAATCTTTATTATTTATTAACTTATTTTGTCCTCATCATGCAGTATTCATAGGCAATAAATACATTTTGTTTTTATTGATCATTGTTTGTTAGGTCTTCATTCTTGTAACTAGTTAGTGAATAAAAATAATGACTGTGAGGATAGTATCAAAAAATGTCATCAAAAGTTATCTTTATTATCTAAACTTAAAAAAAAGCTTAATTATACTGTATATATTTATACTAAAACATAAGCGAATTTAGAGGCTGTCCAGAGGGATTAAAATGATTAAAATAGAACTCAAGGTTTAATTAATATGATTCACCGTTTTGCTAAAACAAGTTGTTGCAGAATAAATGCATAGTTATCATGTATAAAGTATGGTGCATTTCCTTTAGAGACCAGTTCAAATGAAAGTTATTTTTCTAAAGTAATAGTTGTCAATTATTTTGGTGTTTATTTTATGTTTATATCTTTATAAAATATAAAAAGATAGCAAGATTATTTAAATACCATATTTCACAATGGAAAATGATTATTGGGCTTCATTTGATGAACTGAAATCTTACAGAATTTGCTTTACAAACTTTTTAGGTGACTGAATTTTAAAAGTTTGCTCATTTCCATGATAACACATCAAGGGCTTTTTGAAAGTTTTTAAAGTCTCTGTTGGTGAAAAACACTGCTGTGAACTTTTTACATTGTTAATGGGTCAATCATTTATGAAAACACACAGGTAGCTTTGAAGTGTATTTTAGCTGTTTGAATTTCATACAAAGCACTCTAAATGCAATACCATAAAATCAATTTCTATATTGATATTTTAAATAATCCACACTTTTAGAACATAACAAGCTGCTTCAGAATTGGCAGTAACTGTGAATTGCCTGAGGTATATACACTAAATAATGATATTCATATTTTAATGAGAAGGAAAAAATTAATAATACAAGCCATTTAAACATGGCAATATGCCAGTCAATAGTGCCATGCTATGAGTGATCTTGAATAGCTAGTGAACAAGCATGCAGAAACTGTTAGGGATACATCTGGAACCTCCTTAAGCATATCACTGTAAAGATCCGGGAAGCTTGCCAACCTATATAAAAAATGTGTGGTACTTTCACACAAGCAAAAGAGGTAAAATTAATGTCTATTTAATGTCTGTTTTGTTGTTTTAATACATTGTGATGATAATCCTAACTAAACCAATGTAGGAGTACTTTTTGAAAATAAACAAAAATGGTATTTAAAATCACCCATGTCAAAAACAATAATCATTTTTAACGAGTTGCTAATAAACGAATGTACAAATTAAGGAAAACATAAAATAAAACATGGATTTAAAGTCTCGTTTACAGCAGTCATTTTTTCATTGTTGTAATGAAAAAATGCAAAAAAAAGGTTTTGCTTAGGCTCATCTGGAGGTAACTTGGACTTAGACTTGCCACTCTTTTTTTGTATTCTGGCAAACCAGTTTCATAAATAAGAAAAGTCTATAACACATTTTAGTAGTGGGCCTGTTCAGATTCAGCCTGATTATGAAAGCAGAAAATTGACAATGTTTGACCAAAATGTGGGTTTTATTACGAGTTCTCTCAAAGTTCTCTAATTTAATTTCCTTTTTTAAACTGGAAATGTTGCTGGAAATGAGTGGGATGACATGTTAAAAACAATTTGTGTCATCATTCTGAACCCCTAAAAAAAAAGAAATGCTTTATATTTTCTTTGTGAGGTGAAAGCTTCTAAGGATTTTCTGCCTTTGCTTTGACAAACAACTAACTGTTTAGGAGACCCCTCCAGGGTTTTATGTCTCTGCTTTGAGACCTAACTCACATTTTAGGATCCCTCCCAGGAGACCCCTTCCAGGCTGTCTCTGCCTAAGCTCTGAGGCCTGTTAATCAGACCCCCTCTAAGGGTACTTTGCCTAATTTTTCAATACTTCTGTTCTAGTTTGGTACTGCAGGCTAATTAACCTACTTGGTGGTTCATTTCTGTCCGGATTTATATGTTTAAAAGCAGTACATTGTTTTTCATGAAAATGTATTTTACATGGTAGGCCTGTAATTCTTAGGCATAACTCATTGAAATATGTCCAATATTTAATAAATGTAATAAATGTATTATTAAACTTTATATACAAAATCACAAAAATCTGCTAAAACAAGGGTGCATAAATAAATCAAACTTTAACTGTATAGTAGGATATATGTATATATATATATATATATATATATATATATAAAAATAAAAGGATTACTTTGTATTGGATTCAATACAGTTATTTTGTATTAAATCCAATACAAAATAATCTGAATTTCCCACCATGCTCCATGCAAGAACCAACGTCACCGGGAACTCCCCGGGAACGTCAGCGCACTCGGCTGGGACAGATCAGAAGACGCTGCCAGAGGATGGGCACAGACAGGCAAGACATAGGAAGATGCCGATGGGACCAGGTAAGTGTTTATTTTTTATGTTTTTAGTTTTGTGGCTCTGGGTTATCGCTTCCAGCCAGTGTTTTTTACTGCGAGCCAATCTCGGGATTATCACTCAGGGGGTTAAAAAGGTTTATTCATGTGCCTGATAGACCAGTGGTCGCAAACCTTTTTGGGCGAACAGACCACTAAATGTACCGGGGAGCTGTGTGTCACTCAAAGAGGAAGAAACTTCCCCTTGGGTGACGGCATGATGCCAGAACCTGCCCATTCTCCTATCGCAGGTCTGAGTCTGCAATGGGCGAGAGGGTGGGTTGTGTCCAGAGAAACAACGTGCCCACTTCCCTGAGTCTTCGATCCGTACGGGGGACATGGTCCGCAGCTCTGGCTGGTGCGCCCTCCCCTCCCTTTTCCTGCCAAAAATGTAACCACAAAATTTTGACCACTAAAATTTTCCTGCGGACCACCAGTGTTCCACGGACCAGCCATTGGCGACCGCTGTTATAGACAGTCAAGGCTCCAACAGACCTAGTTTTGGTTATTAAGAAATCATTTTTGTTTTCTTATGCCATGTCAAGGGAATTTCACAAGTTATCTTTTAACCAGCAGAGGGCTAAAACTCTAGTTTTTTGTTACACTTGCCTAATACAATCTCCATTTTTTCTTCTAGCTAGTGCAACCACTGGTATACACAATTTCCCTTTATTGTAAAATAACATTTTGGTACATAAGTTACTGTAGTGACTTACATCCCTATATTTAAAACAATATAGAAAAATAGAAGAACAAATCCTTTAATTTCCAAGGCAAAAGAGGTTAGAATGTAGGGAGTTTACAACCTTTGTGGAAGTTACTGTTTGTATTATGTTATGTGACAAAATACTAAAATTGGCAATTGTTTGAGATTTAAAGATGTTTAAATAATTTTGAATGTTTTAACTGGTAAAGAATTACCCATAAACTCCCTGCTTTCTTGCTCCTTGTCAATTAAAGGATTTGTTTGTCTCTTTCTTTACTGTAATGACTGTCTTTAGCCCATATAAAATCCCTCAGATTTATTCCCTGGTTACTTCAAAGGTGTTTGCATTTGAGTTTGGCTTGAACACAATAAAATGGCACGTGTTTTGCTGAAGATCTGTAGAAGAGGGACATATTCTAGCAACACCGCTTCCTGACTGTCACTGGTATGAAAAGAAACTATAGAAAGTAGTGAGGTTAATTAAATATTAATCACTATTGATTGCTAATTATTCAAACTCAGCTAATAACTAATATCAGGATTTTCATAATAATGAACACAGCTTTACTTTATTTATAAGTTCTATGAACAATAACTTGCTAAATGAACTTTCCTTTTGTAAATCAACTTCATAAAATAAAATTCACTTTACTATACTGAGTAAACCAGGGTAAGCTAACTTCATTAGTTTGTTTACTGTACACAGCAGGCAGTGCCTGGAAGCTAACTTTTTTTGAATAATAAAGTACTATGTAACTTTGGACTCCTAGAGCATTCTGCAAGGATAGATAAATAACAATCACGCTCACGATTGTACCCTCTCTTCTAGGTAAGTGGAAGTTTCACATGTGAATATTAGTCACAGGTAGACTTTAAATCTATGGGCAGCATTTTTATGATTCATGTTGATTTTCATGATACACCATTGATATTTTCTCCTAGTTCATTTTGAATTTTTATACTTGTATAAAAACCATAGTACCCGTATATATTGCTCTTTGAAGTTACAAAAAGGAACAAACAAACAAATTATTGATGTGAACTTCTGTTTTAAAGCAAAAACATAATTGCAATATACAATCTTTTTTTTAAAAGACAGAAGTTACACTTTCATCCAAACTTCTCTTTCTGACTAAGTAATACCTTTAACCTTTTTTCATCCAACTGCTCTGCTTTGTTACTTGCATCATTATCCTTTTTTGTATTTGGCAAGAGATAAATGTAGAGCATGGCAAAGCCAGAGGAGATTAAATGAGTCTACCAGATGCTAAACATTGTAAATAAGATTACTGATGTGTAGGTCTGTTGTCCTTTGATTGTTGGCAAGATCTAATTCCCAGGCTGTTAGAAGTTGCCATGCAAGACACTGCAGACTGCAGTTCAAATGTCACATGGGGCTACAAACCACTGGAGCATAGTGTGAGGAATTAAGATAGAAAAAGACCATGTGAGCAGTTTTTGTTTGCAGAACAGTTATGTGATTCGAGATTTGCATACTATTATTTCATTTGGCCATATAAAGCCACCTTAACGCCAGTAAACTTGTTATCTTCTTTTTTTATTTCTACAGAATAATTGCCTATACATCTAAAATGATATATTCTATATGAAAATGTTGTGTTAAGTAGCATCTAGTTAGAAGGGTTGGTTTTATTGTTTAGTCATTGCTAAAGTTATGGTATATGCTATCTAAACTAAAACGTTATTGTTCTTGACATTGCATATACTAGAAAAAAAGAATATTTTTTCTTTAGGTTGGCTTCTTTTCCACTATATGTTTTGTGTGCCATATATATCTATTCAGCAATTTCCCTACTAATCAGTGCACAACACGTGTAGCCCTGATTTAGTGCATCCATCAGCTTTCAAGTAAAACTCAATTAGCTAAGAATTGATGTAGTCACAAGAAGAAGTGTTGGGTAAAACCTTTACAATGGAGTTGCACATACACTGTAACTGCTCTCTTCTTTATTCAAATTGAAAAAAAATGTTTGGAGTTAAATTTCAAATTTGGAGAATTGAACTGAACAAAGTATAACCTTCTAAAATCCATAATGTACATTCTTTTACTTGATCTTACATCATGAGTGTTATGAGAGTGTCATGAGAGCAAATGCTTTCTGGGCCACAGATATAGCATCCCTTACCCGCTATTTTGTCCAGCAATATTACTTGCAGCAAGGAGAAAAAAGAAATAACAGAAGCCCCTTCTCCCCTTTAGCCATGTAGCCTGATTTAATTGGCATCCCCGGCAAACACTCTGAGGCTTTGCACAGCTGAAGGAATTTTTAGAGGCAGATTAGTTCCTGACTGTATCCTGAGTTGCCATTGGTTGCTGGGCTTTAAAGCTTTTATGCTCACATTTACCAGTACCTGTCAAAGCGTTAAGCTTGGCTGACTTGCTGCTGGTGTGTGATTTCATCTAATTTACCGTTGCTGATCTTGCCAGTTTCGGACCATGTGAGTTTTTACTGCCTGGATCCACCTTTGTCCTGCCCTTGTGTACTGCGTCTGGTGGACAGATTACCTGTGAATGACATGGCTCTATATTCTAGACTTGTCTCTTGGAATTGTGGTACTGCTTTATCTGTGGGCTCTGGTCCTATGCCAGCTCATCCCAGATACCATCCCTTGTGCACAGTTCTGGGGGCAACCGTGTGCTGGGAAATGCAACCAGTCTCCTGATGTACGTATTTTAGCTTCATGTAGGTTAAGAAGGATGACAGAATGACATAGTATGCAAAATAATTAAAAATTGATTAGTTCTTTTAAAAAATTATGTTTAATATATATATATATATATATATATATATATATATATATATATTTATAATTATTTTATTTTTATAAACTTTCTTATTAACACTTTAAATTTTTCTTTTTTTTTAATTTGCTTGTCTACATTTTTTGATACCATATTGACCTTCAGCTCTGTATATGATATATTGTTTTTATTTCGAAACCTATTTTGGTCTTTAATAAAGAAAAATTTCCTCACATGTCTTCCTCATTTTTGGTCTAAAAATTGCACTTATATGAACAAACTGCATTAAAATGTTTTAAAGATTTTTAGGGGTCTATTCATAAAACATTGAAATTCACCGAACTGTCTCTGATGGAGAATCAATCACATGAATCTGAAAGATTTCCCAACAGAGAATGTTTGATGACTGTCAGACTCACTGGTTTATAAATAGACCCCTTGGTGACTCTCTAATTTGTATCGAAACCTTTACAATATTTGTCTATATGCTGTTGTACATTTTCATAAATCCCCTAAATTGGATATATACATTATTTGTGTTTAATAAATGTTTGCTATATATATAAATAATCTCAGCATTAGACTGGAAGTCATACTATGTTTAAATAACACAGAGTTAATAAAACTCAGAAAGTCCTCAAATTTATAAATGCCTAAAACAGTCAATTATAAGATATGAAATTCAGGTTTCTGGTAGGAGGTTATACAGTGCAAAAAAATAACTTTAGTATTTCACACAACTTTTATCAAAGATCACCTGCCTTGAAGAAGGGGGCATTTTTTCTGGTTATGTTGCTGGTTCGAAGGCATGACTGGAAGCACTGCAGGCTGTAATACAATGCCAGTCTAAACTTATGCCACTCTAAATGCTGACTGGGAAAGCAGATGTAGCTGTGAGTTTGTGTAATTATTCTCAGCACCTCTGTCAGTAGCCTGGAGAAAATGTGTAGACTGGTGCCTATTATTCACGAATAAACTGCTTGGAATAAGCTAGTGCCAAGAAATTACAGGCATGCTAGCATCTATAAAAAATGTCATGGCTTCCTTAAGTAAATTTTAGATTCCAGATCGATACACAATAATGTTTTATCATATGATGGAATGCTAGAACAGCATCAAACTATAATTTTTTAAAAAAAAATTATGAATGTGATGACATTTTATTAACTTTTTTGTCTCTTAAAATATTATTAGGGTTTCCAAAAATAGCAAATACACATGCTGATGTTATATATTAGTGTAGTCACTGCAGTAGAGGATATTTTAACAAAAAAGTATTTTGAAAGAAAACAAAGCTATTTCAGACATGCTATTAGCCCCGTAATGTATAGACAATACACTACTAAGAGAACATAAATACCTAAGATATGGACTGTGATCCTTAACAAAAGATTCAAATGAGAAATAATCAAAAAACAATAGTAAACAGTGCTTACATGTGAAAAAGGTGTTCATCCAGCAACAATAACATAGGACATTGTGCCAAATCAGTGTGTACAATCTTGAATTATTGCATGTACTCGAATATAAACCAATATTAACATGAACACATAAAGGTAGTTATTTTTACCTGAGAATACAGGCAATGTGTTTGACTTATAAACTATAGAGTACAAACCTCGGGAACAATATGTGGTCATCACAGCTAACATTTAAAATGGTGACCAAAAGAATGTTAATGTCAAAAAAATATTGTAAATGACAGTAACCATGATTTGTTATTTTTTAAAAATTCATTTAAGTGATTAAAATAAAGCCCCTGTGTGTAAACCATTTTTTCCTTTCGGTTCACAGTATTTTGTGCTGTTGAGTTAGTTATGATGAGTCGCTTGTACCTTAATGATCTTTTGTGAGTTGTTGTTTAGCCACCACTTTAGATGGTCCTGTGCTCTCCTGTAATTTGTGAGACAAACTCATTTCATAGTCTTCCACTGCAATATTTTGTTACAAACTTTATATAGGACACAGTCCCATCAACTGGAGTGACCTGAGTTTAAAATAAAATTATTTATCTAATAGCATTTTTTTAGGCAAAAGATCTTGTGTTATAGTCGATTCTTCATTTGTTCATTAAAAGATGAAATGAAACAAAAACAAAAACATTTTTAGATTATTTAGAAGGTTTAGCCACTCTTTTATATGATGTTAAAAATGTAACGATAGGTTCGCTTTAAATAAACCAAATAATCAGTAAAATAAATTAAACACCCAGAAGTATTTTGGAAAGCAATTTATTTTCCATACCCTCTCTTAGCATTACTTTTTTAGCTCTTCAAACACATTTAAATACTAGTGTTTTATATAAACATTATAATAAAAGTATCTGTTAGTGCAAAAATACCACTACCAATTCTCCAAAGTTCTATTGCATTTGATTTACTGTCTCAAGTTTGGCATATCAGCTGAAATGTTCCAGAAATGAAATTTTATCTGTTATAATGACCTATCAATGCTGACAAACAATTTAAAGACAATGAAAAAGTGAGAAGACTTTTTTTTAACTTGGCAGAAGTTGAATTGTTCTATCCAAATGGCCATTAACAGCAACTCTTTCTCTATCAAACTATATTTTGAGAATTCTGTGAAGTTTTTGTACCAATTCTATGCTGGTACAGCAATCACTCAGTGACAAAAGGAGAAATGTTTGTAAACATTCTTGGAGGAAAATATTTGAAAAATAATTGAAAGAAAAAAAAAAAAAACAAGCTCAAACACCTCACATTGGAAAGGGAGAATGGATGTGAGATGCTTTCTATTAAATTATTTTATTATTTTCACATGTGAAGGAATTCAGCAGTTAGTAAAGAAGCATGATGTAGCCCTGTAAATCCTCCTGTTCAGCGAGAGCTCGACCTCTCGGCAAATCAGAAGGCCGTTCTCCCTTACATTTTCGGTAAGTGAGAAAGGCCCAATTCGCCACGAGATCAAACTTAATATTCTCGCTGGCTCATCCCTAGCTCCTGCCACTCAGGGGTGATTCTTTCTTTAGCCTTCGGTCTATGCCTTTGCAGTCATCCCCAACCAGCTGGTGAAAGTCCTCGGCCCCGCGTATGGATCGTTTTGTGGCAAAAACACCTGCGTGCAGCTCCCCGTCATCACTGAAGCAGAAGAAGTGAAAGATAAGGGCAGTGATCAAAGATGGCGGCCGCTCCCTCCTCGCAAAACTCTCACTCTTCTGAGGACACTGAGGGCGAGTCTTTTTCCCTACCTCAGAACCAAACCAAAATAGCGGAGGCAGCTGCCATCCTTCTCAAACCTACTATTCAGAAGGCAATTGACACAGCAGTGGGCAAGGGCATTAAATCTATCAGGCAGAAGCTAAACAGTCAGGCTAATAGTATTTCTTCAGCGGAGTCCAGAATCTCATCCAATGAGGATGATCTCCTCCAAGCTAGGAGTCAAATCACTTTAGTGGAATCACAAATGCGCATCCTGACAGATAAGGTAGAAGATCCAGAAAACAGATCTCCCCGGAAAATCCTAAGAATAATAGGACTACCTGAATCCTTTAAACCAAATATGCTGCACTAGCTATGTGCATCAACTATTCCAGAGCTTTTAGACTTGGATCATGATTGTAAAGTGGAAAGGGCACACAGGATTGGCCCTCTTTCCAAAGACCAGCGACGTCTGCGTCCTGTCATTGTTAAATATCTGGATTACGCTGACAGATCAAATTTGCTCTTGACCTTCCACACTCAAAGCAATTTATCTCTGGATGGCGCACGTCCACTGATTTTCACTGATTCATCAATTCGGCAGAAGGGGCACGTAATTGTAAACTTTTTCAACCTGTATGCACTTCAATGACCAAAGGGAAGATGAGATTTACACTAGCTTACCCTATTCTTCATCTATATGATTATCAAGGCGACAACCACTCTTTCACTGCTGCTGAGGAAGCTGAAGAGTTCCTGAAAAATTGCCCTACTGATCAGGAGCCTGCCATCACTGCGCACCGGTCCTCACCCTTTGTCTTTCAGGTATGATCCCCCCCAAGTGAACCTGCCACAACCTCAACTTCCAAAGTCCTACCTGGATGCGGTAGCTAAAAAATCCTCGGATACCAAAAAAGATGCTCAACATACCAGGGGTCGCTAGCTTCATATATTCATGTACTCTATGCTTTTGATCGTTGATGACAACGCAAGATTTCCCCCTTGTTCTTATTTACCTCATGCACCTTTGAGTGCGAGACTGCCCCATGTTACACAACATGTTTTTTCATGGATCAACACACAAATGGAGACGCAGGAATGTCCCAATCGTGAATTGTCCACTTGTTCACCTCTCATGTATTATTCTTCACACCAGTGTTTATTTTATGTTTATTTCCTTTGCAGGCCACATGAACCGAATCTTTGTTGTATGTTTTTCTTTGACTACCAAAGATCCAAGCAGGATCACGAACAAATACCACCAACTATTCTTCTCAGGTTGTTACAAACTGAAGACGATCATTATTGTCATTCTTGTCTGTTTGCGGAGGACAACTTTTCCTGGTTTTGCTGGTTATGTTCCCCTCCCCTACAAGACAGGTTTGCTATGATCACTCAATTGAATGCCGATGCTATTTGCAGGGCTATTTGTATCAGTTTTCCTCTTGTCTTTATAATACTCGAATATGGCATATGAATAATGGACATAGGTATAGCTATGTGGAATGGAATGGGATTGAGGTCCTCAAACAAATGTATGGCAATCCTGAGACATTTACAAAAGCTTAAAATAGATATAGCCTTGCTTCAGGAACACCACTTGGATACTTGGGACTTCCCCAGACTCCACAAATTGTGAGTTGGGGAGGTCCTGGGATCCCCAGCCATGGGACGTAAGGCAACGGTTATCACTTTATTGCACAAACACTTGCAAGGTAAAATTATGTCAACTCATGGTGCCAATGACAGTAGAGTGTTGCTAGTTACTATTGAATTTGTAAAAGAAAACTGTCTCTTTCCACAACATATATGCTCCTAACTCACCATCAGCCCCCTTTTTTCAACATCCCACAAGGTGATTGGGGGGGACTTTAACACTGTGGTAAATGAGGAGGAGAACAGGTCACAGAGACTACCACATATCTCTGTACAGTCTCAGACTACCGGACCCCCTAACTCCTCTTGGTTGCACGATTTGTTTGAATCCATGCACATGTACAATGCCTGAAGACGGCATTACCCGCTTGAACACCATTATACATTTTTCTCCCCAGTCCACTCATCCCAAGCTCGTCTTGACT
Source organism: Pyxicephalus adspersus (assembly GCF_032062135.1). NCBI lineage: Eukaryota > Metazoa > Chordata > Amphibia > Anura > Pyxicephalidae > Pyxicephalus > Pyxicephalus adspersus. The sequence goes on from NC_092860.1 coordinate 99,628,325, forward strand.
ATCTTTTCTGCTCATATTCCCTGTGCAGTTTTGTACAAGATATGGTGATCTAAACAATTTCTATATTGGACCATGCCCCAGTCTGTTTTTCTCTCACGACTAATCTGCCTAAGGGAGAAGACTATATTTGGAGGTTCCCCTCCTTCCTATATAAGGACCATGCTTTTCAGGCTGAATTGCATTCTGCATGGCACACTTATGTTGCACATAACAGCCTACAAAGAACTCCAACTATTATACTTAGGGTATCGTGTCTATGTTACCCGCGAGCGGAGATGTCACCACCGACCAACGTCAGATTAATGGTATACTGGCCAACTATTATCAGGATCTATAGTCCAAGCGCCCAGGTAAACTTCTATCTAACTTGAAGGAATTTGGCAAGATTTGTTTACCTGCATATCAATGTGTTGACAGAAGAACACATTGAAAATTTAAATGCACCAATAACAGAACTGGAAATACAGACCACTATAAAAAAGTTGACTAATGGTAAGTCACCGGGTCCAGCCGGCTATACAGCTGAATTTTACAAGATCATGGGTGAAGATATTCTTCCTGATATGCTTAAATTATACTCCACAATGTGTGCCAAGGGATCCTATTTTTTGTTAAGTGCGGAATCTCACATTAAAGTTACACTTAAGAAAGTCAGGGATTTCAGATGCCCAAGTCATACTGTCCCATTTCTTTGAATATTTTAGACGCCAAAATGCTATTCTAAATTATGGCAAACAGGTTGGCATCCCTTCTTCCTAGTTTGATTTCACCATCGCAGGTGGAATTTGTACGTGACTGATCTGCAGTTACTAACATACGTAAAGTGCTGCCAGCCCTTGACTATGCGAAACATCATATCACATCACATTCGATGTTGCCATTATCAGTATCAACACTGAAAAGGCGTTTGATAGCGTTATGATCCCATGGCTGTTCTCAGTACTAAAAAAGGATCGGAGTAACAGGCTCATACCTGTCTTTACTTTCGGCTATGTACAGATCCTTCTGTGCAGGGGTCCATACACCGGGCTTTCTGTCCTCAATTATACCGTTAGAGCGGGGAACCAGGCAAGGTTGCCCCCTCTTCCCTCTGGTATTCAATTTAGCGATAGAGCTCTCTTGTACGTTTTTACTCACCTGATTTACATGGTCCACAAGTACATTGCACAGAAAGTCCTTCTGCATTTTTCACGGAGGACATCCTTCTGTTTACGTTTGACCCTACCAGTGGTTTGCCATTTGTTCAAAACACCTTTGCACTTTACAAAAACTTCTCTGGTCTAAAAATGAATGTGAATAAGAGTGAGATTCTCCCTTTAACCAATCACAGACAAAGACCATGGAATGCAACCTCTCAATTTGTTGTTGCAAAAGCCCACATCACCTATCTACCTTCTTCCATTTTCTATCTTCTTCCAGCCTCAATTATCTCCCGCTATTTAATAAAATACAGAGGGAATTGGAGCTATGGCACAATCTACAGATCTCTCTATTTGGGAGGATACAGCTTGTAAAAATGTTCCCAAGCTCCTCTACCCTTTACAAACAATTCCGTTGCTCATTAGGTGAGCGAATATCACTTCCATTAACAAGCATTTTCTCAGGTTTATCTGGTAGGGCAGTCGCCCCTGTATGTCTTTCAATAAGTTACAACTACCGGTGTCATTTGAAGGTGTAAATTAGCCGAATGTACATGTTTATAATATGGCCTGCCTATCTAGACACGTTATTGATTGGATCAAGGAACAGTCTCACTCGTCAAATTATGGATTGGAGAAGTCGATGGTATACCCTTGGGATCTTAAGGCAATATTACATTGTATCTTCTCCTCTCTTCCCCCACATCCTAAAGAAAATACTCTAGCTTGGAGGATAATAAGGAAAAAGATGGGAACAGCGTTCACCGTATCAAAATATTTGCCAATACGTGGAAACCCTCGGTTTCTTTAGGGAAATACACTGCCCATTTTTTGGCCCAAACAGGGTCTGTCTTTAGTGGGTGAGTTGTACATACGGTAGAGGGGCCACCTATAGACCTACCGAGATGTTCGTCATAAATTGTCCTCATCAAGAACCCCCACTCATCCACTATATTACTTAGAGGTTACCAATTTCTTGAAATCTCTAGTGAGCAATTTAGGTTGTGCGCTAACTCACAACAGGTTTGACAATTTACTAACCCTCCCCGCTATATCCATTTCTGACATATATAAAACGTTTCAAGAATTTTTCTATCAACCATTGGCATCTGCTAATGTCAATAAATTGGGGGAGGAATTGCAGTTTTTGGAGATTACGGGAAAAATACGTAGAGGCTATCAAAATGTATGGACAGCTATGGCAAACGAAGGAGGGAAACTCATTTTAAACTTTTTCATCGTGCTTACAATGTATTTAGATCTAGAGATGGGGAAGAATATTTCTTCAGACTTTAGTTGCCCCAAATGCAAACAGACACCAGCCACATTGGTACACCGCCTATGGACATGTCCATTGATTAAAGGTTATTGGCTAAGGATTCTTTAGTATATACATGCTGTCACTAAACATTTTATACCTTCAGACCATGCTCTGTGCTTGTTTAGTAGCTGGGATGACAACCCAGATTTGGTTTAAGGTAGAGGACTGAGGGACTGGATTACGTAAGTCTCCTGGCAGCACTCAGAGCATTACTCAAAAGGTGAATAGGACCCCTTCCACTGAAGGTAGAAATAGTACTAGAGGTGTTGAGATCTATATTTTACAGAAAGGCCCTAGATGCTGAACTAAATGATGACAAACAATTTACAAGATTTTTTGACAAATGGTATTCTTTTATTCTACATTCTTTTACACCAACGGTTCAGTCATCTTTTTGCAGAGTGAAATTACCTTGGGGTACAACTTCTTTTTAAGAGTAAGTATTGCAGCAAAAGCTATATAGTGAATTTTAGTTTAATGGTATTTTGTAGTTGTGCTGTATATGCATATTTAAATTTTAATTTGCATCCTATGCGATATGAGGGTCATTTACTTGATGTACATCCCCATTAGCATCAAGAGTGTAAAATAGTTTGGTACTTTCCCTATTCTCCCAATTAGCCTATATAAATAAAGATATGCCAGGTGTTCATTAGTTACTATTAGCCACAAATATCAGGTCGCAATCAATTTTAGATGTTGTAATTGAATAAGTAACAGGCAAACTAAATCTGGCAAACTTGCTGGGCACTGGCTGATTACAGGTAGTCCCCAGGTTACATACGTGATAGGGACTGTAGGTTTGTTCTTAAGCTGAATTTGTATGTAAGTCAGAACAGATATATTTTTTTTAATAAATGCAATTAGGACAGATGTCTCAACATATTATTAGGCAGTGTGGTGTCAGTTACTGGAAAAATCCTCACTGTGAGTTATTCATAAACAAATAAAAAAAAACTTTATGGAGCCTAGACATTCATTAATTTCGAGAGCAAGCTGTGCTTTGATATGCAAAAAGAAACAACTGCAGAGTTTGTCTTGGTCATTAAAGAGTTAAAGGAGGCTGCAGAAAGAGCTCACCCCCCTAGGATCACCCACAACCTCAGCTGTGTTTAGCAAAAGTTTTCTACTGCAAGTCATGCAAACCCACCCATCCCCCCATTCAGCCTGCATCCTGCACACAAGCAAGCAGGGCACCGCCGTTCATATCTAGGAGTAGTCCTTATGTCGGATGTCCTTAACTCGGGGACTGCCTGTACCTAGTCTACATTATATTTCATCCTGCACGATTTGTGTCCTGTAGTCTTAAATTCATTGAAATTTATGAGTAGCTATGCGTAGAGTTCTTACAGCTACCTAATAAAGTATTTGATTCTTGGCATGTAAATAGGGGCTGCTGCTTCACCCTAAATTGTAGGTGCAGTTTCCAATAAATTGGGAAACGCCCTTTAGTCTCTCTGCACACCAACACATACATATCCCAAAATGTATTGGCACAAAAACAAAGGCTGTCTTCTATAAATCCAACACCAATGCATCAGAGTATCTGCTGTTCTTGTTCTAATTCTTTTTTTAAAGAATGTATAAAGTCTAGCAAACAGAGAGTTCTATGTTCAAGTTATCCAAAAGCTTTTAAAATACTAGTTTACCATAGGGGATGTTTCATATTTAGCTTTCACGCTTGTAAAGTTATAAAAAGGAAAAACAATTTCATCACCTTGATATGCTAGTTTAAAAAGAAACTCATCTGCATAATTACACAACCTGTTACTATGTACTCTAGGGCATCAGAATTATCATTTCATTTTGACAGAACTAAAAAACTACTGAGGCTGTAGAGTAAAGCTGGAAAAAGTAAATGGAATTGCAAAAAACAGCTGTAGAAATGTATAAATGTGGTGAAAAAAAAAAAATCAAACTAAGACGAATTTTATAAGAACAATTACTGTAATAAATTGTGTGACTGATATACACAAAAAAACAATGTTACTACATTGACCACAGTAGTTAAAAGGAATAAAACAGTAACAATTTAAATCTTAATCTTTTTTTAATTTTTAAATAATTGATTGATTTACCTACATAGGCTTTAAACAAGGCAACAATTTGCAACTTTGAGGTATTACTTACCAGCCCTTCTAATGAAGAAACAGATCCTGTTATTAGGGGCATTGCAATATAACATGTGGCATGTGACAGTGTCTGTAATGACATTTACAAGCCATCTAAATCTCTAATGTATTCCTATCAGAGAGAGAAATAAGCATTTCCAATGTAAGTTGGCATACTGCCTATCATATAATGAAGTTTACCAATTTAATGGTAAATGCAGTTAGAAAACTGCGTCATTCTGGTAAATCAGTATTTGTTAACTAGGGTTCCTCCTGAGGTTGCTGGGGGTTTCCTGAGCACTTTGTGACTCTCAGGCCAGTTTGATACTAATGATCATTGTGGCTATCTGTAATGGTGATATTCTTTCCTGTGGCCAGAAATGTAAGAAGCTTTCTTCTCACTCACCACAACATTAATATACTGTGAGCTGTAAATATAGTGAGTACAGGGGTTCCTGGAAGATATGAAAGCTATTTCCCTCATGTTAAAAATGTACAGAGACACTAGAGAGAAAATGAGATGCTGGGCAGGGCTTTTACATTATTTTTCTAAGCTCCTGCAGATAAAGAAATATGCTGTCTATATAATAGGCTGCGGGAAGACATGTCTATTCATTGATAGCGATAAAAGGTACCAAAACCTAAGCAGCATGACCTGTAACATGAGTGACAATGCTGCAGGGATTAATCGCAACAAGAAGAATGTTGTTGTAATGCCAAAAGAAGGACCTATCCATTGTGGTTCTACTGGTGCAAAAAGAGCACAATCTTACTGGTACATTATGGATCTGATTTTATAACTTGACCATAGTTCTTTTCTTATACAGTAAGTCATCCGTTACCAGTCTATAAAAGTAATGATGTACTACATTTTACAAGTAGCTGTAGCATTTTGTTGGATACACTATGATTATAAAGTCTGTATAAGAGCTTTGCCAATTTTATTTTAGAATAAGGGCACATTATTTTCACCCTTTTTAAAAGGGAAAATTTACAGCACTATAGAAAGCTGAAATTACAGCCTGTAAGCTGCACTTAGAACTTGGCATGCTGGGCAGTGTTTGATAGAAATGTATATTTACTTGTAATGTAGAGGGGCCTAGGGAGGTTTTAACTAATACAATAAACTTGTAGTTCAATTCACAGTTTAGTTACTGTAAACTTTCATACTATCACCATAGACAGAGATGGCTAGTACATTGTTACAGGGCAGCTGTAAAATTATTTTTAACTATTTTGAACCACACCTTGGATGTAATGATCTGGATGTGGATACATTGATAGGCATGTGAAAGCTTCCATAAAACATACGCATGGAAATGTCTGATGTTGACTGGTATTCCAATTCCACAACTTTATCACTGAGGACCAACCACAACAGTATTCTCATACCTGAATCAACATGATTGCTTTAAATTGCAAACAGCCTGTATGCTTCCTGTAAGTCTTACATCTTCAGAGCTGAGCTCTAAAAAAAGAATTCATCGAACACAAGACCTGGCTGTGGACAGAGCAGTTTGTAGATCATGAAAATCTTTAATAACCAATTTATGTGGGTGCAGTTAAGGGAGAGGTCAAACGTCAAAAACAAAGTATGTATAAAAGCTTTTTTTTAAAAGTTAAAAAGAATAAAATTGGGTGATACTGCAGCGTACATGTTATTTGAAAGATCTGTGATTTTTAATGTTGTTCTGAAAACTTCATGAAAAGACATTTTCCCTGCCAAGCTATATTTTTTCAAAATCTTTTTTTTGCAATGGTACATGGCCTAAGTGGCAACAATTGGCTCCTTTGGTCTTTATTCAACAGTAGTTTGCCCACAGGCTCTAAAAATGGAAAGACATTACTAACAAAGTTCATCTTTGTTCAAAACGTCCTAAAGTATCTAAACTTCAGGTAAGTTTGTTGGTTAAGGTTCACTTTAGGAACTTCAAAATGTGCTACACATCTAGCAAACCAAATGTGGGTACATACAAGGTCTGTGTAATAACATCCCTGGCGATCTGATTATATCAGTATTTTTAAATGTCAAAGCCGAACATTTGACATTAAAAAGACTTATTATTTTTAAATTCTCGCCCCCCAGCAGCACGCTTACATGTCCCATGCCCGCCCAGCCAAGTGGGCATTACCAGAGGATGCAGATGCCAGGTGGGCATTGCCAGGCGATGCAGGTGCCAGGCGGGCATCACTGGAAGATCGGGAGAAAAGGTAAGTTGGTGACTCATGGGTACTGCTTTTGTTACTGAAAATTAACCCCGAGCCACACTCAGGATTACCGCCAGGGAAGTTAAAGAGACTGTGTTGTTTCTTGCTATGGGACTGATCAGATGAAGAGAATGAGGCCAGAGGATGGCAGGACACTGGGGGGCGCCAGTGGGACCAGGCAAGTCTTTACTTTTTTAAATACCCCGAGTGTGGCTCAGGGTTACCGCTATCAACTGTTTTTTTTTTTTTTACCCTAGGCCACACTTGGGCTTTTTGCTCAGGAGGTTAAACAAAGCAACAAGAGCTGATTATGAGCACTTGCCATGCATGTTGAAACTTGTCCAAACATACATGAAAAACAACAGTACTCTCTGCCCTTAAGTTTGTTAGTCAGTGTTTAATGCAGTTGTGTTTTCCCCCATGGGCTGAAATCATGATAAGTTTGGCAATGTGCCAATTTGAAATTTTAAGTAGAATTTTACACCAGAGCTTAAAAAGAGTGCCACAAGGAAATTTGCACTGACATTACGCAGCAACTTGTGGTGAACCTGAACCTTTTTCAAAAATTCATGATGTACTGAAATCTGGATCTTCCAGTATGATTGTAAAACCAAACAGTCAACGCACTAGAAAAAAATCCTCATCACCAAGATTAAAAAAAGTGTGTCAAAGCAAGTCGGACTGAAAGACAAAACTGAAAGTATGTTTTGTGTTTTTGACTGACAAACACATTACCACACTGGAACATCCTTCATATTCACCAGATTTGCCACCTAAATTAAAATTGATGATTAAAGGAAAATGCTTTAGGTGGATAGATGCAGTAAAGAAAAAAAATTGAGATATCTTGAAACAGCTAACAGAAGCTGATCTGCTCCATGCCTTCAACCAGTGGAAAACATTGGTGCTACATTGCTGTTTAACTATGACTGGAGAGAATAATAAAGAGGACTAACATTATAACCGTCATATAAATAAATAAAAGTAGGTTATGGGCCCTGATTTATCAATGGAATGCGCGTACGCTAGACACGCATACGTATGCGCCAGTCAGCAAGCTCTATTACTCGCCTGCCGGTTTCCTGCAAAAATGAGCAAAGATCTCGAATACGCCAATCAAGGCGATTCATTTTCAGCTGCGTGATTCAGGAGGAGATGTTAAACTCAATGGTGAGGTGATAGCAATTGATTAGCGCACACCTGCACCCTGTTCTGTGTGCATCTCCAGTCTATTTTACAGGTCAGTTTGAATCTTTAATGCTTGATGTTTTTTTGTGTAAGTGCTACTTTTTTATGTTACATTCTACTCAGTCACAAACTTGCTTAATTTATAGTTATATTTGTTGCACTTGTTGTTTTGATACTTTTTCTTTCGGTTGCAACACTGCAAACTAATTTCTATCAAGCAAAACAAGCAATATATAAAAAAAAAAATAAAAACTTACCTGAATGAGGAGTGTGCAAAAGTGCGGTGCATTTTTCAACTGATAAAACACAGTTCACGTGCACATGGCGGGTCCGCCTTGCCACACAACTATGAGCTACACATTTCAAGTGTGGCGCACAAATATGCACATCAAACAACTGAGTTTTAACAAGACAATTGTGCTGTTTTTAGCCTTTCAAACAATTCAGAGAACAGCTTAAAAACAATCACAATTGACTTTTTAAACTGTATGTCCTGGGAGATTGGAAAGGAAATCACATAACAACAAACCCCCAAAACACAAACAACAAGAATTTTACAAACAACTTTATTCAAAATAAACATTTGCTCATAATAGGTCACAATAAAAAATAAAAACACATAAAAACAAAAAAAAAAACACACACAAACACATTACTAAATTTACATGACAAAAAAATTAAAAAGAACAAACAAAACACATGTAAACCCACACTTCCATGTAAAGCCAAAATAGTTCAAAAATGGCCCAAAAAATATTGCATTCAAAAAATACTTACCAAACCAATATGCAATTTTGACATATCAAGGGTGGAAAACTGGATTAGAAACAATTTATGCAGGACAAACATTTCAAAGTGGTAGTAAAGGCAGAATTTTGCAATAAAACAATATAGCCACAAACACATTAACATAGCATTAACATTGACTTCAAAATTGCAAAATGGACATTGTTAAACGTTAAAAAAAAACAGCTTTTGTGCTAAAGGGTAAGCAAAGTGTCAAATGCAGCAACATAGAATAATTAGGATAGCACACAAAACAACAGTCCCTCCAAGAAAAAAAAGACTAAAGGAAAAAGCAAGTTAAACGACCCCCCTATATATGCTCAAATGTAAGCGTACAGGTGATAGAAATTTGCTTGCAATTAGCACTTGCGCTGTCTGTTAAAATTGGACAATCCATATTCATTTATTGATGCGATCCTTAAGATTTGTACATCAATAAACAGATAATAAATAAAAAAATAAAATAAATTTAGGAGGATTTATGTTAAAAGTATTTTCTATATATATATATATGTATATATATATATATATATATATATATATATATATATTATAAAAACTATAGTAATTACAATTGTGACTTTTCTAGGAAAATCTAGTCTGATGCCAAAGCCGAGGTTTAGCCCGCGGAAAGTGGCAAAATTTACCCCCAGGCGGCTCCTCTGATCAGGCATCGTAAGCGTTTAGATAGGCGCCTATGTAGAGGAGCTGAATTCGGTTAACTCTTGCCTAACAGGAAAGAAATAAGTCATTTAGATGTTTTAAACATTTGAACAGCACAAAGTTTTTTTAGGGCTAAGGGTAAAATGTGTGCCATTAGAAAGAATGCTTTTTTAAGGGAAAAGTGAGTTTAATGGAAGCTCGCCAGTGTGAAACTGCCGGGGCTGCGCATATCCATCAGAGAGATCACTTCCATTGATGTCTTCTGCGTGAGTACGCCAGTGCCTCAGGTTTGGTTGGTAAGTTAATCAAAGGCCTCCGATTTTGGATTGCAAAAACAAATGCACAAGCGAGCTTTCGATTTGGCTTGGTGAATCGGCCTCATTGTATGAGTGTTAATATTTAATAGACAGACTTTGTAAAATAAACAAGGTGCTTTCAGCCAACTCTGTAAGCGTTTAGACTGTTATCGTTTAAATGAGTCCGTTACCGGGGATAACTGCAATAGTAACCCTTTACTGGTCAAAGTTGGGAAAAATGAAGCCCCCGAAATGCAATGACAATTTATTTATTACATTTAACTAATAGAACTTATCTGGGCGGGAACTTTTGATCTGGTGATTTTATTTTCCTTACTCTCAAACAGCTTTTTTTAAGGACACAAATATGGCTGCTTTGTATTTGAGAGCAGTCTTGTAATATCTGTACAAAAACCATCTATCTCATTGTAAATATATTGATAAAAGAAAATCCAGTGTTCTTCATCTGTTCTAATACTGTAAGAAGTATTGAAGACAGAGCTTTACTAACAAGGCAACTAACATTTTCATGGTTTTCTACTAAATCATCTTTAGGTACTTGAAGTATTCTGCATCTTTAAATTAGTCTTAGACATTTTGTGTACATGAAAACTGCATCTTTAATTACAGCAACATTGAAATTCTGCCTCTATTTGTAAATTAAATACTGGATAAAATAGATTAAATCATAATTGTTTCCAAGTAATGTATGATAATTATCCAGTTTTAGTTGATTACATGCTCTGCTGAATGTGTTTTATTTATTTATATAACTTTGGTTGTGGTATATTGTCTGATGCACAAGATGGAGCATATGTACAGCTTGTATGATTTAGAAGTAATTTGCAATGGTATAACACACATAGAAAAAAATCTGTCTATTATACATTATGTTCTTCAACACTCTTGAGTATCTAAACTGAGTTATCATTTTGACATATATTCATTCAGTTATCAATTAAATGCAATACTACTCATTTAGATGAACATTTTAAAATGACATTATTTAATTGCATACAATTAAGATGCAGTGTATGACAGCTCTCTTTTTTGTATCTTTTATTTTGCTTTATAAAAAAAGCACAAAGTACTCATTTTCTTTGAATAATGAACCCATGTGATTGCTGTACATTGAAGCGTCCATTTATGAAACAGTGTATCTGACATTCTGAAAACATTCTCATGTTGGAGAATAAAGCTTACTATTGAAAACACATGCACATTGAACATTCTCCAGCAGATAATTTGTGTTGAATGTCAATTTCACAGGTTTTGCAAAAAGATGCCTTAGGGTATGTCCCCTGGATAAGGGCTTTTTTTTTAAACATACACATGTTGTAGTGCACATTGCTATGGGTTGCACATGGCTGTCCATTGCGTGCAGTGTACTTCTGAATGCATTTGAAAATATGGCAGCGTGAAAACACATGCTTTAACTCAACACATTCATTGGAACAAACCCTAAGTGTGGTAATTGTTAAAAATAAAACACAGAGGTAACAAATAACTCTCAAAGTATAACACAACATCTCACAGAAAAGTCAAACCAATGTCACAGTGGCATTAGGTGTTTTCATTTAAACTACATGGTCATATTTTAATTTTAACCACTATTTATTGTTATGTGAATTACCTTTACATTCAGTCTTACCTAATAGTTCACTTATTGCCATCATCAAATAATTATGTATTTCTTTTTTTTTTTTTGGCATGTGCATTAGGGAACCGTAGCACCAATGCAAGCGAATAATGTTGGAAATCGCTTTATCCTCACAGCAAGCCTTTTTAGAAAGTTCTTTAGCAATAAGGGAGGGCAAAAGTTGTATTTTTTGGTAATAATGTTATGGCTCCAACCTTTTAAACTGAATTGTCATACCCAAAAATTTGTTTTGATCTGTCAATCACTTAATCAGTCACTGACATCGACTCCCCTTTTTAATTACACAAGTAACCAGTGTTGTATTTACATTTAGCCATTTTAGCATTTTGGAATTTAGGAATTTTGGCACTTTGAATCAGTGAACTTAACAGCCACAGATATTAGGTTATAAAGATAAGCTTCTCTCATCAACTATGCCCCCAGCAATGGTCCTGGAGAGGATAGAATATCATGGGAGAACCTGAGTGATCCAACAAACGTGGAATGGATCTGGTCCAGGATTTAAACATTTGCCAACTAATAGCAATGATTTTAGGGTATTTCATCTAGGTTTGTTGGATCACCTAGGTTCCCCTTGATAATCTATCGTTCCCAGTGTTGGAGAGCAATAATAAATCAGGCCCAGTTTTCGAAGACAGGGGCCACTTGCTTTCTTGACCCATCAGGTCCCATGTCTGGATAGTTCTGGTTTTAATATTAGAAAAGTTTGCTAATTACATTGGTTCCTGTAGTTGCAAGTGTTCTCATACTAATCAATACATTAGGTTTTTGAAAGTCCGATTTATAAACAACAACCCCTTTAACCATGCCAAATTTTGGTACTTTTTTTTCTTAATGCAACAAAGTATTTTGGTCTAGGAATTTGTTATTATATCTGTATATAATTGACTGCACTGCCCCAGCAATCAGAAAGTACAGTTTCTGAGTAGTACTGTAATGCCATTGGTCATTTGAACTGCTTGTCAGTGAGTTGTGTTGCCTGGAAATCATTAATTGAAATAGTAATATTCAGGCCCAAAAAAGCTCTGGACTCTCTTGAGAAAGTATAAAATAAAAGACTTAAACTTCAAGGTATAACACACTGCCAAGGCTTTAGGGAATAACTGGAAGCTGCAAAGTTCATTGCATGACAGACACGTTACCAAAATTAAGGTTAGACGTGGAAGGAGAGGACTGATATGAGTAAGAGAGAAGTTTGCAACATGCTAAATGATGACTTAAAAAGAAAATGTACTCTGACTTTGTCAAAATGTTTGTTTAATATATTTTGTATGATTTACTATGGCTGTTGCAAATCCACTTTTCAGATGTCTATAAACCCATGCTGCCATCACTTATGAAGGTCTAAAGTTTTGTTGATAATCTGACAAGAGCAATTCGAAAGAAAGATCAGATTCCTAATGTTGCGTGGAAGTTTGTCTGCCAATTACGGAGAACTGACAGCTATGTAGTAGTGGTTGACCTGATAGAACAAATTATAAAGGTAAAGTCTTGTTGTTTAAACACAAGATTGAAGAAGGGAATTAGCAAGTTTGTTAAAAGTTTAATTTATAGAACATTTCAATTAAAAAAAATGACCAACAGGCCTGGAACCAACGGAATCTTGACAGAAGAATGACTGGTTAGTGGCCATGCTCATACAAGGTATGAAGGCTGATATCAAGGAAAGCATCCTTTCTGCTGAGATAACTTGATTTGTTGTTAAATATGCATCTGTCTGTATCTGTGAAAGCTTGACTCTCTGGCATACGGCCATTAGCTTGAGGCACAGGGCATTAGCCTAAAACGTAAGGCCATTAGCTTGAGATGTACAGCCATTACCTTAAGGCATACGGCCATTAGCTTGAAGCACACACTATGCATTTCCCTGAACTGTCCTGAATCTGCCATTACTGCATTTCTTTTGTAACATCATCATTTCAAATGAAAATTACCATTTTCCTACCCTCATTTCTAGCATGCCTGTTCCCAGACTGAAATCTCATCAAGTATAAATCAGGTTGGGAAATCAAATTCATAGCAATAATTATGCTAATTAGCTGTGTCTGTTTAACCCAGGGCTGTGGAGTCAGAATCGGAAACAATTTTTGTGTACCTGGAGTTAGTGTCAACTCCAAGTGCCTCTGCTATTGAAATGTACATAACAATTATGAAAGCAGAACAAAGCAGTACCTAAATAAGTTCTTGGATGTTTTCCTTCGTGTCATGTTTTGGGTTTTTTTTTCTTAGCTTTTCCCGAAGGTGGTAGTGGGTATGGGGACATCACAGACAAAGACCTTGCCTCTTCTGAGCCAGATTACAGAGATCCTGCAGGTCAATATCTCCTGCTAGTTTTTCTTACCTTCATTCCCGCATTGAAATTTTACCTTGTTTTTTTGGGGGGGATTCAAAAGCAAAGCTGTAGACAATTCTGTGTGGCCAATAGGTACAAAGAAAATACATTTTGGGGTCTTAAATTTGGTGACAGAAATCAAAAAGCAAAATGTAAAGAGAATTTAGGTCCTACAGAAACCTCGGACAAGCCTATGTCATGTTGTGATGATGGCAAATGTGGTCTGCCTGTGAGCCCCTAAAAAGGAATGCAATCACTCCAAAAAGTCATCATAAATGCAGAAAACAGAAATCTTTGTAACTGAAATTCAGTTTACATACCCTATCATTGGCTGCAAAAGCAGCTCCAGCAGCAGGATGCAAAAGGGGCTGGTGTTTTTTAGATGTATTGATTATTATTATTAAAGCTAACATGTACATTGCTATGGTTAAAGTTTATACCGCCTACATTTACTTTTACTGGTTCTTCCTTTTCCCCAAATTTTTAAATGAAATGTTTCCATTTTTTACTATTTATTTTTTTTCTAGTGATGTCCTTAATGGGTTTCTGTTGTTTTCTGTGCAATACAAGCACATTATAGATAATGTGAGGGGCTGCTAAAGTGCATTACATAGTTTCCTAAAACAATCATCACCTCTCAACATCCCCTAACTTTAATTCAAGAAATGGGATAGCTCTTGAGAAGAGTTATAAAAAAAAACATAATGGGTGGATATAAGTCTAGATGAGTAGGGCTTAAGCTACATACACACTTCCAATTATTATCGTTGGAAAACGAACGACGAACGTTCATGCACGATATATATGAACGATCGTATAGCACCGATCCTGCACATAGAGTTAACGACACGATCGTTCATAGATATTGTACACACAATAGATACGATCGTTTGAGCGATAGAGGAACTATGTGCACGACAGGAAAGTGAACGGACGTTCGTTCATCACGCATGCTCTGAACATGGACGATCAACGAACGACCGTACACACGAACGATGTTCAACGATCGTCGTCCAATCCGATCCGTCGGTCCGGTCGTTCGTTTCCAGCGACTTTCCTCGTTCGTCGGCGTCGTTGGTTACTTTTTTACGAACGATTTTTTGCCCAATCGATCGTTCGTCGTTTGATTGGAACGATAAAAATTGGAAGTGTGTACGCACCTTAACTTAATAAGCTGTATTTGCATGGAGCCCCCACCCTAGGTGACACCTATTTGTAATTTTGGACCTTTCCAGATCAGAAAAAAATAAAAAAATAAATACAAGAGGTGGGTCTGGTCAAGAAGGCTAGGGAGTAAAGAATGAAAAGATGTGGTATCCTCAAAGTATCTATTCATTGCCAACATCACTTCTTTTTAAGACTATACCTAGAAATAGTGGAATGATTCATTCATCAATCACTTACCTATTTCTCCCTTCTCCAATTAAGTGGAATGTTTTCAGGGTATACTAACACATATGGTAAATCTTCAGATTGCACAGATAATACTGTCATAAGATACTTAAGTCTTAAATTGACAAATGTTAATGGAAATACATGTGAGTATATTAGCAGGATAGATTTTTGACAATCATTAGCAGTGGCAGTCTCCTTTATTTTCACATCGTAGTACTGAGTGTGAATCAGAATTCCTCAAGATTTTGTCTGCTGTGCCAGCATAACAGACACTGTTCCAGTCATTAATGTGATGATGCATCAAACAGAAAGTAAGAACTGTAATTAAAAGTGTAGAACTTAACACTGAGACATATGTTTGCTTTTGTCACCTTCAAGTCAGTTTTTCCTAGTTCAAATAATAAATCTGCTCACAGTTTGAAGCTTGCAGTGAAATAAGATGAGCCATAGTTTATGCCATATTAAACTCTGAAGGAAGACTTTTGCTGGTTTTGATTGAAGAACACTTGGAAACTAAAACAGAATACATTTTAAAACTTTATAACTAACTTATATTTACTAAGCAAATGGAAAAGGAATCATATTTCCAGTGGTTTAACAATTGTAATTCTTATAATTAGAAAATTGGGAGCAAAAAACCGAGAATATCATAAACTCAAGCCCCCCTCCCTATATAAATATGAGACAAAAATGCACAATATCTTCTTAATTCTAGTAATATATATGCTATATGCTAGATACTTTTATTTCAGGACATCCAAGTTTTATTTTTTGACCAACATTTTGGTGTAAGCAATATAAAATAAATATATGATCCATGGGAGTTCACTATAACTGCTATTATACAGGCTTGAACATTCATCCCCAACATGTCTCCCACAAGCTTCCCTTATACCATCAACTCATATCTGGGTCCAAACTCATATGTCAGTGAGTTTTTAATCAATGTATCCTTAATAAGGATATATTGGTTTGCAAACTTCTCGATTGTTGACGCTATATACTGCTTCATAATAATTGTGCTGCCTTCATTGCATCTTAGCAGAGACAATAGTATTGATGTACATTAGCTTTTCTACTGCCCTCTAGTGGTTGTTTTTTTTTTGTAAGCAGTCTTTGCATAATATATTCTAGCCAGCAACAGGAAATTATCTAGATTTACAG
>NC_092860.1:99650097-99695170 GCF_032062135.1 Pyxicephalus adspersus
TAAAGTAAATGAGGAAAGACAATAAAGTTCAGAGAATCTCAGTCAAGAAGCAGATTTCTCCGCTTATTGGCCTTATTTACAGTGTTTAGCTGCCTGTCTAGCTGCACTACACAGGACAGTGTTGTGAGGACAGAACAATAATATTAATATGGAGAGCTGATGAGCGGTGTATATTTACAGATAAAACAAAGAGTTTTATTGTTATATTGTGTTTTTTTATTTTTTTATTTTATTTTTATTTCATGTTTATACAATTTTTTTTTCTGATCTGTTTAAATTTTAGGTTGGGGTAAATCTTTTCATTGTTCATTTTTTTTGTGGGGGTAGGTGTATTTTCTTTTCTCCTGATAGGGCTTTTTATCAGGACTTGCATGGTACATTTGTTTGCAACACCACAAGACAAAGTAGTGTCTGGTTGTCTGACAAAGCTTTCCTTTCACCTTTCAGTAGCTGAACAGCAAATTGTCTGCAGCTGCTGCTTATGCACCGATTTGTTCTTCCTCATCTTCAAATCCCTTAACAAAGATTGGCAATGAGGAGACAACAAACTGTTTGATCACATAATCCCTGACTTCGTTCCTCTCAAACACATACCTGAAATCTATACTCTGAATATTTTGTGAATAATTTCAATAAAGGGTTTGCCAATCCATGTTGAAACTTATTAAACCTTTAAGACAACAAAATGTGGTGAAAAAAAACAATGTATGTTAATTTTACAAAATCAAAAAACATCTAAAATATGTAATGCCAGTATATAGTATCGGTGGTGCTCTATATGAAAATAATACTGTTCTGTACAACCACAGTAAGCTTAAAGTCATCCGCCAAGCTTGCAATTAAAATGATTGGTGTATTTCATCTTCCCCAGTTGAATGAAAAGGAAGACCCTCTCTTGACTTTACCGTATTTTTTTAAGCTTTGTTTTAGTACAAATATCCCATGGCAATGCCCAGTTCCTTATGCGTTTTTGACAACAGCTTGCCTATTAGCCTTAAAATAGCCATAATTTAAAAACAGAATCTTCTTCTTCCTTTATATTTTAATGGGATTTTATTGGGATTCAATGAACTCCCAGATACCAAATCCAAAAACACATTTACTTTTATTCATATCAAGGTGATTTGCATGCATTTGATAGCTTTGAAAATTAGCCATTGTCAGGTTAGTTTTATTGGAAGAATAGACCCAACTGATATTTGCCAATTAGAACCCAGTAGATCTTACTCACAATATAGTTACAACAACCCTATTTATATAGAGAAGCTTGTATGTTGGTACTATATATAGGGCTTGTTGCCATACTCTCAAGTGCAGGGGACACTGGTGGTTGTTACAGTTGATCTCTCTGCTGTCATTTGTCAGTTTAATTTGATTATGTTTTGTATGAATATTGTTTTCTTTACATACTATATGGATATATAAGGTTTTCCTTTCCCTTTTTTGTTGTTATTTTTTAAGGATTTAAACCTTTCTAGTGTTATTTTCAACTTTTGCCAGTCATTATTCTGGACTGAAATTTCTAATATAAATATACCAGGTAATGGAGCACATTCCTGGGCAGCTCAAAGTACCTTGATAACTTATGAATCTCAGAATACAACACTTAAGACTTTAGTGGCATCAGCACTGATTCTGGGCAAGATGACATTTTTGAAGTACATTTGGCAGTGATTTACTAATGAGTAGTATGTTTACATGTCAAAAGGGCAAGCAAGCTCCGAATGTTGCAGATGGGCCTTCTTTAGATGCCAAAATAGTATACTTGAGCTTAAAACAGACCTACTACTACAATTTGTACTTTATATAGAGGGGTGTTTTTTTTTCATTAAATGTCTTTGTTTAAAAAAACGCAAAGCCTCTCCTCTTCTGTCTTTACCACAATGACAGCTCCGGAGTATTCAAGGGGATGGATGGATGTGCGCAGGTAAAGGTAAGTGTAATTTTTCATTTCACTTTAGTTGTGCTTTAAGGGATGCTTTTTAATCTTGCAATACAATACACATTGGCATAGTGTATATGTTTTATATGTGTATAGTTATTACACAACTCTTAAAAATAACATTTCAATAACTATTACAGTTTTATCTTGCCTTGTTAGCCACATTTCACATGGTAGTGTTGTGTGATTACATTTGCAATTTTGTTACTAAAAAGCAAAGGATTACCTCCTGCTAAATACAATATGTATTAAGAAAATACCAAGGTAGATCAAATTCCTATGGATATTATATTTAATTAAATAATTTATTTCATTGTTTATAGTATGTGCATTAATATATGATGACCCTATCATTTTCTACGTGGCAGCTAAAATGTAAGCTTCAGGAAATGTTAAGAATGACCTTCAGATAATTTGAAACACAGATTCTATGCCAAATTAATGTGTGCAATCCAATATAAGAAACATGATTTAGGATATATTGTTTTTGCTTTTTTTTAATATTACTTCTACTTTGAATGCACAATGCTTGAATACAAATCATAGATGCCATCATTATGAAAGACAAAACAATTCAATGGTCTAATTCTTATATTCTCTGTCCAAATTGAGTTTAACATCCCTTAGGACACATGCCTTTGAATAGGTTTGCCAGCTAATGCAGAACTGTTACACATTCAGAGCACTTACAGGAGTGACTTTCAGTGAATTATCATAGTCTTTTTTCATATTACTCCTCTGGTAATTTAATCTTAGCAGAAATAGCAAAAATCAAATATATGTAGTAAACAGTTAAAGACAAGCGTAAGTTATATAAAAGTTTAGAAAGGTGAAATAAGGGAAACAGATTTTTTACAACTGTGATAACTTATGATATCATGTACTGTGTTGCATACTATTGTATTATAATTAAGAATCTGTAATTTCCCAAAGTAACCCACTCAGACATGTGGGTGACTCATGCACAGGGTTAATTATTATTATAATTTTTAACTATGGTATAAATATTAAAATCAAGTAAAGTATTAAAGTTATCTGTAAAGCAATAGCTGTGAAATAATAGTAAGAACCGAACAGTAGCTTTTTTATGTTCGGCATCTAGCTCCTTCAGTTTTGCTATTGGTATGATATCTTAATATGGTAACCTGAGACCTGAAGCTAAAAATGAAGAAAGACTTGTATATTCCCTATAGAAATTAGCAACTATTGTCTGAGCTGAGATTCACACTAATTTGTTCTCATTCATTGAAGATAAACTTTAAGCATATGTTTCCTGCCAATTTCCAGGCGGATGTCCTTCCCACAATGACACATTTCAAGGTTTATTTGGTCCTCTAACCATTACCACAGCCAGAAATATTTACAATGGTATAGTAACATCTTTGTGCCAGAAGCATATATTAAGCATGCATGAAGTCAAATTTTGTAATAGAAGCATACTAGAATGCCTAGCATGCCTATAATCTTTATGTTTCATTTTACACTTTCACATCTGTATGATATTATTTTATTTTTTATTCCAAATAGAAGCTTTTGACATTACCAAGTATTCTTGTTTGATTTAGAATTGCTATTTTTCCCATATAAATCTATGGAAAAAAATCTTGAAACAAATAAGATGCATGTGATAATGTGAAATGCATATCCACTTTAGGTTTAATACCCCTGCTAAGAATGTTGAATGATGTGTTTCAAACTAAAGTTTAAAGCACAATGCATTTGGCAAAGCATATTGACTTTGCCCTAGGTGTCTTCATCCATATCACAAATTTTTGATGCACAAGTACATATTTAAAAATATACTAATGATCTTTTCCTGTGTTTTTTAAGTGTTATAGTCTGCTTAGGCATTTGTGAGGTGTCTCCTCATCAGTTTTTAAACTTTAGCTATCTAATGCTGTTGCAGTTAGTACAATTTTAGAGCATCAGCAAACAACTGTTGTAAACACATTTTCTTTGATTTTACAAAGTGCAGCTATCTCATTAATTTTGGTGTGCCTCCAAATTATCCTAAAGCCTTAGTTTTCCTTGCCATAATGTTATTGGGTGTAAAACATCAGCAGACAATTGTTACAGACAGATTTTGTTTGCATTTTATTAGTGCTGCAACCAGTTCAGTTATTTTGGTGCCTACATACCAATTCTGAAAATTCAGGTGTTAATTTATTCTTATAGCAGTATGCACAAATAGGCCCTGGGTGTACAGGCAATAAAATATTGTTGCTTTTATGAGCATTAACTACTTGTTGGCAGGCATCTCATTAGCAGGACATTTAATTCATTGGGTTGCAGTTGACGTCACAGCCAATTATTTTTAAAATTTCATCATAGCCAGAAAATTAAATCCCTGGTATAACCCTAGCCTTCCTAGTATCCCATATATTTTTTAAAAGAACAGAACCTGTAGATAGTGCAATTGATTTTGTACAGAATAGTTGTGCAAAAAAGACACATTTACCAATGAATTGTCGGTATCAATAAGATTATTGTCGTGAAGACTTAGGTTCCATATAATTGCAGGAGGCACAGGATCTAAAAAAAAAGTTTTGAGTTTTGGTGTTGAAGCCCTGAATCTAAAGAGTGGCTATGAGACTTTGGAGTCCAAAAACCAAATACTAGTAGACATTTGATAAAGGTTGCAACACAACAGGTTACAGATTGGCAAAAAAGTGGATTAATAGGATTTTAGAAAGTCAGATAAATCTTCTTTCTTCAGGGCTTTTTAAATAATGACTTTTTGTGCATATGATGATTTATCTTTATGATCATGTACAATCACATAAGTAGTTGCATGTATCAACATGTACTGTATGGGTCTGAAAAACAATAGATGCAAAAGTAAGGTATAGGT
The DNA here is from genome assembly GCF_032062135.1 of Pyxicephalus adspersus. Classification (NCBI taxonomy): domain Eukaryota; kingdom Metazoa; phylum Chordata; class Amphibia; order Anura; family Pyxicephalidae; genus Pyxicephalus; species Pyxicephalus adspersus. The sequence continues at coordinate 99,654,891 of NC_092860.1, forward strand.
ACCAAAGGTTTTCCTTTGTCCCCTAATATACTAAATGTGTAACCAAGCTGAAGAATTCATATTTACTATGTCAATTAAACGAATATCAGAATCATTACACATATACCTGAAATACAAATTTACAATAGAAATGGTATTATTCTTTTTTCCCCCAAGTCATTTTACTTTCATTTGTTGGTTTAAAACTTTAGGGGAATGAGTTTTAGATGCATTATTTAAACAAAAGAATTACAAATGTCACCCTGACAGTTATATTAATTAGAATGACTTTGCACTATCGAAGCACTGTATTTTGTAACTGTATCTATAATTACAGTAGTGACAAAAATATAAGCTATTACATTTCAGAGAAATGAAACACTCCTATAAAATGTTATGAGACGTGTCAGTTCAGTGCATTTCAATCATTGCAAAGGTTATAATTACTATTGTTCCTAAGCTGCATGCGGTCCAGTGCTCCAATTATTAGAACATCACTACCATTGTATACTTTTTCAACTTTGTTGTCATAAAAAATGGTTTATGTATTGAATGCAGTTATTTTAACAAGATATCTTGATGTAAACTCTCACTCAATGGTTTTTAAAAAAGTTATTTAGGTTAGTGATCTGAGTTTCATAAAATGAATTGTGCTTTATATTTTTTTACTGAAGTTATTTATATAGCTCTGACACTTTGTTTTAAACTTTTTTTAGAGAATATTACAGTGGACTTATCATTAAAGAGTTGTGTTGCTGAGTTTGGGCCAACTATAAAATCCACCCAACCAATAAAGATTTGATTCTGCTAAGCAGAACAATGCTGCTGTTCAAAATCTAAGTTTTAGAGTTCCTAATGACCTAATGCACCAATGATCAGATATTTTTTATGCAGATAGCCTTGCAGCTTTATCACAAACCTTATAACATATATTCAGTACAGACCAACCCCCAGGCAAAACAAAACTGAGTGAAAGACCTAAGTATAGACCCCAATGCAGACCCTCAGGCACTGCACAGTATATACACCCAGGAGGACTTCAATACAGACCCAGGTGACATGCATCAGTACTCACTCCCAGGGTTTACAAGCTGGCAAGGGGACCACTATGTGTGACAGGAGTAGCAAGCACTTTATCCATCCGACTGAATAATTTTTCCAGAAAAAAAAATAAGGCAGCAGGTTTTAACGAAAAATTCCCAGAAACCTAAGTATAAAATATTAGCTTAATATTGAACTTTAAACCTACACAAATATTATGTTAAATGCTACTTTAAGATAGACACATAACTTTAATATTTTATGGGATTATAGTTCCACAGACAGCGGAACATACCTGGGCATTGATAAGATGTTCTGGGAACCATTTTTTATATAGCATACCTTGAGCACTGCAAAAATACTAACATATCCTGGTAAAACATACCTCTTCTTGTAAATAATTGAATTTCCACGTACACACACCTTTACTTAGGTTTATTCCATCATCTAAATTGTTCTATGAAATGGTTTTAGCAGTGTTTCCCAACCTTTTTTTAACGCAGAAGAACCCTTGAAATAACTTTCAAGAAACCCCTACTATAGTTTAGCTGACCTGAGAAGCATATATTGCTCATCGCTCAAGGGCCCCTACTGGAGTAACCCAAGGTTTCCAAAAACTCTGGTAAAGAAATACTGGCTATTGTGTCATCCATCTTGGCCCTTTTAACTACATATGGCAAAGCAAAGTGGATGTATGTGCCATTGCTATCTAGATGATAGAAGCTGATTGTGATAGCTAATCTGAATAGATAATTGAAGTCTCTAGCAAGGAAACAGCTAACCTATGCTGAGTAATCATTTCATAACATCTTAACAAATATACAACAATGGTGTTTTCTGTAACTTTTACCAATGAATCATATTCTTTCAAAGTAATTGTTTTTCTGCAATAAATGTCATAAAAGATCTGGTTAAATGTCTCAGTTCATGTCATAAATCTTCTATTCCTGCCTTCACCCTAATACAGTAAGTATACAAAGTCTTCTTTTAGCAGGTATCTGAGGTAAGTGCCACTGTTCTTGCAGTTCACTTTATATTTTATATAGTTTGGAGATAGTATGGAGATTTTTGTGGAAAATATAATATTGTATTTGTATTAGCCACTCTACTAAACTAAGGGTGTATCCGCCCCCCCAAAAAAAAAAATCACATTTATTTTTGTTTCAGTGCACAAAGCAGTTTAAAAACTTTGGAACTAACTGAATACTACAAAATTGTAAAGAGAACGCTTTGGCCACAGAGATATGAAATAGTCCGTGAAGTGGGTTAGGAATGTTGACAACTATGATTAAATGTTATATAAACATTTGTACCATAATGCAGTCCCAAGGGGAATATGTGGAAATTGACTTAAAACAAGAAAACAAGAAACTTTTTCATTAAAGATAGACAAGGAAAAATAAAGCTTACAAAGTACTAATAAACAATAGCCTTCTCCTCATTCCTTCTAATTAAATCAAACACTGCTGAAGGCTCAATAAAAAAGTCATAATGTCTGACTCCTAGCTACATTTGATCTAGATTGTTAAACAATGGTAAAACAAATAAAGGAAAGGATGACTATCAGTTTGTAAAATGTCATCTTTAATTTCTTGATTGGATCACTAATCCTTGCCATTCTCCATATAGCTGAAAAACAGTTGTGTTCTGACATACCTCAAGGTAAAGTATATCTTATTTGTGCTGCATAAGAATTTATTTTAGATACTGTAATTGTAAATGTACATTATTTTCCTTCTAACCTAGGGGGGAAATTGTCTTGTGCTGTTAATACCATTATAAAAATAATCTTTTGGGTCACTTCCAAAGTAGTTAATGAAAAAAAAAGTCTAATTCAAGGAAAGCACTGTAAAATACTCAGAAGTGGCAAAAAGTTTTGGTATTTGCCCAATAAATCTGGTGTCTTTAATGATTTTTATATATGTATTGTTTTCCCTATTGTTTTTACTTTTTTTGCCAGCAAGTGGATGTATAGGCTATTATTTACAAGACTATGCCCCTGATTCATCAATAAAATCCGCGCTTGCTGGAAGCGCGCAAGTACGCGCGGCCAGCGATCGCGGTTTACCGCGGTCCGGACTCAAGTGTGCTCGTACACTCGCCTCCTCACTGCCAGCCGGATTCCTGCCTTCACAATAATGAGCAATAGGGGGCGCAAATCTTTCCAATTAAGGCGATTAGATTTCAGCTGCGCGATTAAGGAGGATCTGTTTAGTTCAATGGTGCGATCATAGCAATTAATTAGCGCACACCTGCTCTCTGTTCTGTGCTTATTTACAGTCCTTTACAGGTCAATTAGAATCTTTAACATTAGATTTCAGCTGCGCGATTAAGGAGGATTGCTGAATAGCGCGACGGCGTACGATTTCGGATCGCGAATACGAATGCGCGAGCGATAATCCGATTCTGCTTGATGAATCAGGGGCTATGTGTTAATACCTACCTGCTTTGTTAAAATTCATGTTGTTTAGAGAGTTTCTAAATTTTAATACACAACTAAATTATCAAATATCCCCTTCCTCCCACTGCTTGCTGTTTCAGACATGGTAGTGCAAAGAATCAGTCTAGACTCATTTGCCGATGGACATTTGCCAATAGACTCCCATTGGAGAACCTGGGTGATCCAGAAAACCTGAAATTAATTTCTTAAAAATAATTTGCTATCAGTTAGTACATATTTTTAATCCTGGACCGGATCCATTCCAGTTTTTTTGGATCACCCAGGTTCTCCCATCATAGCCTAACATCTCCAGTATTGAAGAGCTTTGCTGGACAAGGCCCAGTAGAGTGGAGAGATGCAGGTACCCTACCCTTTTAACAATAATTGCTGCAATAACTCTGGAGGAGGTGTAGTTATCATCTGCAAAAAAAGTCAGTATGTAGTGAAGATTATGTAGGTTAAAAATCACCTGTGTCAAACCTCAACAAGAATTTAGGAGCTGAGTGCATCTCTGAACATTACCAGGTATTTTTTGAACTTGCAGGATATTTAAAAAGAGAAACATACAAAGCTCATATAAAAAGAAGTTTATATCATAGTTCTGAACTTTAAAACATTGCCTTGGACTTGACTGTGCTCACTTTTAGAGTAACATTTTGTAACAGTTTGTACAGTTGTGTGCAAGATTCTTCATTATATGTGAAATGTTTTATGTTAAGTTATTTTTGTCACCTTTATGGATTCAAGCAAAAATTGCTGTGCATTTTACATATGCTAATTTGTTGCCATTACAAAGTTTGTACAGTTTCATGCTGTGAAATTTAATAAAAGATAATGTTTTGTAAAAAGAAATGTTAGTTTTCTGAACCCCATCTAAATTTATTTTCATTAAAATATATTTGAAAATACTTAATTCACTTTCACTATGATTTATAAAAAACATACTTTTTTGTCCTCATAGTTTTTACCAGCAACTCACCAGCAATTTCAATAGCACTACATGTTTTATTTATTTAACAATACAAGTTATATTTGTCAAATGGAAAAAAATAGTTTTATTTATGGAAAAAACTTCTCTTTTCATAAATCAACTTTGCAAAAATATTTTTCCATTCCTATTCCTCTTGCACCCAGACAATTATCGGAGAGCTGTAAAAGAAATTCCTTCTGATTTCTCCCTTGCCGAATCCAATTCACTCTCTAAAGCAGTCCACAACAAATATTCTGTAGAATTGTTTCAGCATTGTATTTTGGGGGCTTTTGACGGGGGACTTGCAGAGGTCGAGTATGAATACATCTTGAACTCTGACACCAAACCCATAGTTTTCTCTGAAAAGGAGAAGCTACTAAGGAAAGAAGAGCAGGGAGTGCAAGTATGTGAAGTCAGTTGTCCTCAGGCTAGGTCTGAAGTAGGGTATAAGATGGCTGTACTTACTGTGCCATACCTGGTATTTACTTTGATGTTCTAGTCTAGTCACTAAGGGAAGGATGAGCAGAATGAGGAGGCGGAAGGCCTGCTGTTAACATTAGCTGAGAATTGCAACAACAAAAAGACTCTAATTTTTGGTTACAGTGGCAAATGCCTAATGTGAACTTCATTTATTCTTCCGTACCATACTTATGAGATACCATAAATGGCCATATGTGATTTTTTAATACAGGATCATAATCTAGGGACTGCAGAGATCTGTATATTAAAGGATTTGTTTCCATCTCATACTGTCATCCAGGCTGCAAAATGGCCCCTCAACACTGCTGTAATGGTTTTCCATAGTTTTAATGAAAGCATACGACTGTTGTAGTGACCTGAGATCATAACAAACCACCAGAAATTGTCATCTACTAACTTCAATGGTGTCAAACAGAGACGTGTATGAGCAAGACTTAATAATTTTCCCACAATGTTTGTACTGACAAGACATAGAGATGGTGTCTATTGTATTTCAACTTGAACCATGGATTTAAAATGTTTTTAAATTATAGCCAGGACTAACATTATGTATTTCATCTGCAGGCAATTAGATTTATTAGAATGCAAAGAAGGAAAACATAGAGATTAGTATAGTTTAAAATGATGTATTATTTAAAAAGGGATTTGAGCTTGCCATCTTTGGTTCTAAATAAAATCCAGTTAAACCACTGTGTGCTAGATCAATTTTTGTGCATATAATTAAGGTAGCATTGACACTTCTGTAAGCTAATATATTACCTTTGTAGTCTTTAGCAATATAAACAGTAATGTTCATGAGTATGCTTATTGTGGCTTAATGGCTTTGACACAGACAAAATACAAAAATAATCCAGTTTAGAAAAAGAAAGTAGAGTGTATAGGTAATATGTTCAGAGTAAACTACACTTATAGACAGAAAGGCTTATACCATCATTTTGGAAAAGCATGAATTAGAGCACAATCAAAAAACTAGTTTGCTGACTTGAAATTGGAAAGTCAATCACAAGGACACAGGTTACAGCTTCTACAGTGAGTACTCAGGTGTTACATTTCTTGTGACCCAAAGTTCATGTAGCACATGAAGTTGTAGAAACCATCATATAGTATAATATTGAGACAACCTTTTGAATTGCTGTAGTGTGTTCATAGAAATAATTAAAGTCATAATTTATTTATATTTTCTTATCAAATTACAAGGTATTTGGGTGCTCCTCTGCGGCCCCTGACAATACCATTAAAAGCGTTTGCATATTGTTCAGTGTATGTAATGCAAAAGAAGATGGTCAGAGACTGCACACATACTATGGAAGATGGCTGGAGGCCATAGATATGCTACCGGACTGTCCATAAACAGTGAACATGCTGTAGAAGACAATCAGATTGGGAGACATGTTACATGAGATTGTGAGAAATAACTGCCATTAACAGCCACTTTACACATCCATGTTCTTTCTACTAACTGCAGGAGTCCAAAGACTGTGCAAAAATAAATCTTGGACTACAGGAAGGCATCAGAGATCAAATTTATGCAATCACATTTTATAACAAGTTAGCAACTAAATGTAATTTGATGTAATTAAAACACGTGTCTGTTAATCATCAGTTTATTTAGGGAAGTTTCTACAGAAGGAAAGAAGAAAGCTGCTATTGCTGAACTCTTCTGGTAATGAAGTTGCCTGTATGTCCTAAATGTGTCTATACTTAATTGCTGTTCTTGAAGTGTGCATTTAAAGATTTCTGACTTGCCACAGGCCTGTTTTGGCTCATTGAATCATAAAGTATTGTAATTAAAGATCAGGCATGTGAGGCAAGCAACAAGGACTTTCTGAAGCAAGTCAATAGTAAGATCATATATACAGTATAATTATATATATATCCATAACAACCTAATTTGTAAAGCTCTACAATCTTTAGAATTGCCAGAAAGTAGCTGATAGTGAGAGGCTGAAAGAATATTGGGACTTGATCATGATCAACCTGACTAGAACATTATTATTCAAACAGTTTTGCACAGAAGGGAAGGGATTGTTCAGACCTAGTTATTTATCTGGTGGAAAGAATCATGCTTATATTGAAAATACAATCTAGAGAGTAGCAGAGAAGAGATATACTGTTTACTCAAAGTGCAGACATTTTTGTCATTCTTTTATGCAGCTGTGACAGATCAGGTCCTTCTATACAGCAAATGCAGGAACTTACATGGCCCACCAGGCTGTCATCCAGGAAATAGTGGGTCTAAAGAAATAAAACATTGAATACATGAAAAATGTTGTCTTTTTTTAAATAAAATAGGAAATATAGTACCTAATGCCTTAGTGGAGCGAACATTCAATAGGATTCAGTCTAGAGCTAATAAACAACATTCACTTTGGGGTTATATAAAAGTTCTTGTGATTTAATATAATGGAGACTGAAACAAGAATTTGAATAAGTATACCTTAACGAATAACAAAAAGACAAAATCATAGATTTTACTGTATACAGAGCATTGGATATACTACTGCAGTGTGAATTTGTAACTAGGAATCAGGGTTATACCAGTTGTCAGACAAAAGAGGAAGTCGCTGGGACATTTGAACAATTACGGGTGGGCACACAGAGGACTGGATTTACAGTTTATGCTGCTGTATAAGTCAAAACGTGCTATAATGTGCTATAATGCCCACATTGCTGATAAAAAGTTTAAGGGTTTCGCTTTAGCTAGCTTTACTTATTATGTCCCAAAAACAAATGCTGAAAATGGGAATCTTCTATTACTGAGCTGTCCATGCACCAAAACCAAATGATATGTTAAATTATGGAAGCTGACCTGGTATCATAAGTTACTTGATAAAGTAGAAGAAGGCATTACAAATATGCTTGCCTCCTGTTTATTTTCTGTTTCTACCAGCATAAACACAGCCTGATACCTGATTCGATTGCAGACGCAGGAAATATTTAGGGGCTAGTGGTAAACATTTAGGGGCTGGTGGTGAAGAAGGTAGCACTTATCAAAATATATTTTTTGGGAAATAGGAGAGGATGGGACACATTGTTTTTTTATAAAGAAGCTTGTCCCAGTGCTGATAAACACACCCCTAGAGTGTCATTGGTGTTGTTCAATACTAATACAAGTGGTTAAGAGGTTTAGACTTCAACAGGTAATCTTGTGCAGATTTGTGATCACATTGTGGCTACAAAATTAAAAAAATGTCTGTAATCTGTGTGCAACAATGCAAGATTAGATTGAAATATAACACCACAGAGTGATTACATGAATATTGCGGAGCATGATAGATATAATACAAAGGCTGTTTGGCAAATAGTGAGCCTAACATATAAATAATAAAAATATTTGTAAAAACTCTGTAAATTAAAAAAATATAAAGCCTTAGATGAAATTTGACTAAAAAGTATATCTATTATATATTCTTTTTAAAACAAATTTTCAAAAATCCCTTCACTTAAAGGGCCTAAATACCAAGGAAATCCATAAAGAGATGCAAGAAGTGTTAAAAGATGATTCTCCTACTTATTCCACTGTCAAAAGATGGTTTGTCGAGATCAAACAAGGTCGAAAAAGCCTTTGTGATAAAGAAAGGCCTGGAGCAACCAAAGTTGTCACAACCCAGGAAATGATTGTCCTTCAAGACAGAAGACTGACCACCAGAAGCATTGCTTAGAGTGTGGGGATTTCAAATAAAAGAGTTTACAACATTCTGAAGAACTTGGAATGAGGAAACTTTCTTCAAGATAGATTTCAAAACATCTGACTCCCGACTAAAAGAGAGATCAGGTGAGATGCTCCAAAGTCTTTCTCGAGCATTTCAACAAAAATAAGCAGCAATTTCCTGAAAAATTCACAACAATGGATGAGACTTGGATCCATCACTTTGATCCAGAAACAAAACAGCAGTCTCAACAATGGAAGCACAAAGGTTTTCCTACCCCAAAGAAGGCAAGGATCACAAAGTTCTCAATGAAGGTCATGGCCTCTGTCTTCTGGGATATTCATGGTGTAGTGATGATTGACTTTCTTGAGAAGGGTCAAATAAACACAGGGACTTAATATTTCACATTAATAAGAAAGGTAAAGGAGGAATTGAAGGTGAATCGATGGGGAAAGTTGACAAAAGGAGTTTTGTTTCATCAGGACAATGCGCCAGCACACAAGTCAGCTGTTGCAATGGCTATTCATGAATGCGGCTTTGAATTGTTGGAACACCCACCTTATTCGCCAGATATGGCCCCATCCAACTATTATCTATTTGGAATTTTAAAGAAATACTTAAAAGGGAAGAAATCTGACTCTGATGATGATGTCATCAAGGCTTTTGAAGACTTCCTTGAGGGCTAAGATTTTGAGTTCTATTAGAAAGGTATAAAGGCATTAAAGGAAAGATCTGAAAGGTGCATTCTGCCCTATGGAGATTTTATTGAAAATGTAAAGAAAATAAAGTTCCTAGCTTTTGTCTGTTAGGAGGCACTCTTTGGGCCTATGATCTCAGGCAATGCCCCACCACAGGAGGGCACGCGCAGCCTATTGCCTGTTATAATTTAAGGCTCTGGTCAGAACCAGTATTTTCCAGACATCAGTCCCCCAATCTAATGCTGCAGTCTTCACCTATAGCAGCCCCCGCTCAGCCTCAGGACACTGGTTGCTTTCCCCATCACTCGGTTGCCCCCAGGACTTGGTGCCCAAGGGATGGTGTCTGGAGATAGGCCAGCAGCTGACCAGGAGCCCAAAAATACACAGTACAGAAAATATCAGGGAATCCAGAAACAAGCTGAGTCAAAACACAGGAGATCAGTCCACCAAGTGATGTACAATGGAATGGGCACAAGCAGAGTCGGGGTCACAGGCAAAGGTTGGTCCAGGCAGAGTTCGAATGGAAAGTCAGGAACAGGCATAGGTCAGCAACAGAGAACACTCAAAAAAACTCCAGCACAGGTAAGCCAAGAAAATGTTATTATAGGCACAGATGACTGTAAACAGAGAGACTATAAAGCCCCAGCAGCCAATGATAGCATGGGATTACACAGGAACCACTCTGCTAATCAGCTACACACAGCTCCAATTCATTTCAGCTGTGCAGCCTCAGTGCAGAGGATGCCGAGAGAAAAAACCCAGCTACAGGGATGCTGCAACCCTCAGAGCACTGATCCTAAAACCCCTGTGCTATCAGAAGCACAGCCGCTGAAAGGATCTGCTTCTACTTCTGGTTCCACAAATGAATGCACTCTGACTTCTCCTGCACCAGAGAGACAGACGTCTGGAGAGATATCCCAATAACACACACGCACACAGTATGGTCTTAGGAATATACTCTAATGTTTACTTAACGAAGTGGTCTTTTTATACAGATAATTATACAAAAGAAGGTTGGTCTTTAGTTACATATATAATGTTATTTGACACATTGTAAGGAAAACAGGACATACATCGTATCTCAAAGAAAGTACAATTCCTGACATTTGTTTACATTTAAACTACGTAGATAGGAAAAGAAAATACACCTCCCTTAAGATATATGGCTCAAGCTATATCAGCAATTTTTCCCTTCAATGACCCCAGCTAGATCAGCTATTTTAACCCTTCAGCCGACAGAGGGAATAGGCTGTGCTCCTGCGGTGGGGCATCGCCTGGGATTAGAGGCCCAAAAAGTGCCTCCTAACATTGTCTTTATGGTTGAGGCTCATTACTTGTCAAACAGCCCTTGTAAACCTGCACATATTGAAAGATTTTTAGAAATTGGTGCTTGGGAACTTTGGGGCACACTGGAATTTTTGAACTAGTGTTTTGAGTATTTTTATGTACCCATCCATTATGGATATTTCTCTTTACTTCCTCCACTTCTGTTCAAGCAGCTCACTGGAGCAAGTGTCCCAGCTAAAAGGTTTCCTCTTTTCCTGTTGCAAAAACTAGTCCAAATTTTTGATTTTCCCTCAGTTACGATCGTCACCAGGACAAATAGAGAGGTGGACCTTCCAAGTAGGCACGTAGAAATAAAAATCTAATTCTGAGTTCTAACCTTTTCTCTAATCTATCCAGAAGTAGCCATGTATAATATATACATAAAGAAATAATTCACATATAAACAGATAAATAGATATACTTCAAAAGCCTTTTAGTGATTGTAGCCATATTAATGCACCTGCAATACCACAGATGAACATAATTCCTAATACTTTTTTTATTTGCACTAATAGTTCATTTTCTGGATATATTTTTCCTAAGTCTACCCCTTTTTCTAGGTTTAAACAACACAAATTCACAGAGGTTTTGAGGTGCAGACAAATCTCCAAACACGGCAATATCTTAAAAGCACGCACACATGGGAATAAAAATGCAAACATTAGCCAGGTTTGGCCAGTAACAGACAAAGCATTTTTGTTAGTTTTTGATAAAGATATGAAGGTTTAGAAGCTTGGTTCTAAATTATATCTGTGTCTACAATAAGGCGATAATAAATTACTTTCTGTGCTAAGGACAACTGTTACCCGCATAGGTAGTGATGGTAAATACTACAAGGAACACAGTTTAAAGGTTTACAGGAAACTCTTTATTTTTTCTTTTAAGTTTATAATATTTGAACTTGCTAGTCATAACCCTTTATGCTAGATTGATAAAAATGGGACACCTCCCTTTCCAGACTTAAGCACACAGAGAGTTCAGAGACCGATCCACTCACTTCTTAGCCCTTTGAGTACATGGCAATTGGATTTCTTGTCATTATGTTCTGGAAGAATTAAATTAGCTTGTTTACTCTCTTTAGCATTGGCAAGTCTGCTGAGTTAACATTAATCCACATTAATGAACTTTTGATGTAATTTATTCCAAAAGGCACAGTAATGAATTTAGGATGTAATTTATTCCAAAGCGTTCAAATAATTTTTAGGCAGTAGGCAATACCTTCCCATATTGATCAAACACTGGTTTTGGTGTATTTGGTATTTGGTGTAAAAAGGACAATTCTGACCATTTACTGTGCATAGACAAGCTTTTACTTTGATTCTTTTGAAGATTGTGTGAGTGGTTGTTTAACATACTTTTATTATATTGACTTTTCTTTTGATATATGTAAACTACATACTATTAGAGGGCGAATATTACAGGTTATAAGTATTATTGACATGTTCAAATCACAATCTCACAGAAGACACCCTTTTAAGGTCAAGGATTAAAGGTGTCCTATTTACCTAGAATAACAGAGATGACAAGAGGGGCTTTATATCATACATTCATTAAACATTGCTGGTATCTATAGACAATGGAGAGATGAAAATATTTAAGGGTATCTTTAGGTGTGTGCTATTCTCTCAACTAGTTATTGCTTTGGGCTTTTCCAGGCATCTATACTTTTTTTAGAGGTTTAGGATGTAATCTGGAAAAATTGCCCTCAAAAATTGCCCTTAATAATAGGTTAAGGAATTTTACATTTGTAAAGAGGCCAATTTTTTTTTTTTTTGGGGTGGGGGTCTATTTATAATGGAGTTAATCTGACATTCACTAAAACATTTCCTTGTGGAAAATGAATCTCTGTCATTGAAATACATGGATCTGGAAAACTCTCCATCATCCATTAGAGTGATATTTATATAATTATCGTGTATTTATATAGCGACAACATTTTACATTGTGCTTCACAAAATCCATAGTAATGTCATTGGTATTGGAGATGAATGCATTCATCTACAATTGTGATGATGTATGATAAAAAGTAAAATCAGACTTACCTTTTTAGGACTTAGTGAAATTAGCATGCAGTAACTTTAGGCAAGTACATAGAAAAGAGTTTTTTTTATCAATTGCAATTGTTGCTAAGGGATCATTTTGCTTGTAGGCTTGTAGGCAATACTATCTGTACTGGTTTAGTAATTAAAATCTATTCTGAAATATATATGTAGTACTTATAAGTGTATTTTATCTTTAAATCGACTCTGTTGCCAGAAGCATGTAAACAGATTACAGGTGCAATATTTTAAAAACTGGTTGGAAAACAAAAAGTGAAGGGAATGCTAAAAAGACCAATTCCATGGTCAATATTTCCTTTCAGAAACTTTACATCTGAGATTCACATCTGAGAGTCAAAAAACTCAAATTATATATACCAAAGAGAAAAGCCAAGCAAAATGTATTTTAAAATTCAATATGTTAAGGATAGGGAATCATAGTAAATAATATACCATGTAACACAGTTAACTGATTGATTGATTCATTGATGCATTACTAATTTATAAAACTAATTTTGCATGTTTGAGCTATAGTAAGTGATTGTTCATGTTTTATTTCTTATGCATTTATTTTAGTTGTTAGTAATTGACCATTAGTAGATCAATAATATTATTAGTAATAATTATAAAATAATTGAAAGAAGACTAAAAAATATATACATGTTTAAATATATTACATTATTTTAACCTTTCAGAAAAATAAAGCTCCAACAAAAATAAAATTACGTTACTAAGCTGTTGAAAAATCTTTGGACTGAAAGCTTTTTAATCGTAGATTTGTGTTAAAAATGACTTACTATTCTAGTGGGTCTGTTTAACAGCGATAATGTTTATTGTTATAAGAAATAAATGTTTATGCCAAAGGGTATTATTATTTTGATAATTCATTATTGATTAAGAGACAAGGAAACCATTTTAAATGATTGGAATTAGACCTGGACCAATTTAAATGCTTCCACATTTAGAGGGTGGGTGGTTTGTGGTGGTGAGGGGACTATTAAGAGTTTGCTCAAAGTCATCTAGAGTCATTGACTGTAATCACGGCCAAGGCTAATGTCTAAGGAACAGTATAAGGTTGTTATTACCATAGTACAACCAACATAGGATTTTTTTTTTTCTTTAAACAAATTTGAAAGTGTATCCTGAATTTTAGCCTTAATGAATGGGGAGTTCTGGGATATAAGACCAACCCACAAACAATTCCATTATCTTAGAGATATAATCAGCTAGCCAACAATGATAAATCATTTTTGGAAGAACTGACTTTCAAATAATTAAAACACTGAATGTAAACAGATAAGGGTTGTATTTTGTAAATCATTTTTTAACTTGCAGTAATATAAAGCAGTTCTGGTTTGGAAATTTTCCCAGAACCAAGCTCTTCACTGTGGCATGTTTCAGACTATTGTGGTCGCACTCCTTTAGGTTGAAATAAATATTGTCTGTTTACTTGGAAATAAGAATTTTGCAAGAGATAATTTTAAGGATGGGTAAAACTGAGAAAATAATTTTTGCGAAAATATGGTTGCAAACTGGTTGCAACAAATACGAAATCATTATAGTATATCAATGTTAAATAAAATTGGGAAAATGCAAGTTTGCCAAAATAAGCAATAATTTACCAGAAACACGATATGCTTGGGCATTTTCCCTCCCCAGATTTGATAAAAATACTATGTTTAAGGGCTCTATAGTTAATTCAAAAAGTTACAAATGTAAATTCACAGAATTAGACAAAGTAGCTTTTCACTAAAACAATGTTGTCAAAACCAACTGTCAATACCTAGATTTCACTTAAAGTGAAGATCTACTGACTGCAACCATGTAATCATGAGCAAGAAAAAATCCTGTTTTTTAAAAGATTTCCTTGCATAAAATAAATCATGATGTTCATGATTTATTTCCCATTCACTAGTATAATTTTGTTCCCATATATCCAGTACAAAGGGGGGAAATCCACTTTGTTAAGTAGATAGCCTAAACACCTGAAACAAATCAACTCCTTTGTTCTATTCTCTAAGGAAATAGATGAATAACTAACCAAGTGCTGCAAGACATGTACTTATAGCAGATGAATGTCAAAGTTTTATGGTTGAGAGCCATTTTAATTCATAAAATATTGTAAACTTTGGCAACATGTAAAACCATTTAAGGAAAATAATTTTGATGTTGTCAGCAGGTCCTTCATCTCATTGTAAAATATGTAAGTACAACAAAAGAAGTCTTAATATCCAATGTCAGAACAGGAAGCACTTTAAGGTATTTATGACTAATCACAAAAGACAGAATTGTTTCCTGTTAGTCACAATGAATACATTTTTGTCCATTAGGAATTAAAAGTGATGATATCAAAGAGAACAGTCAGCTATTACCAGGGCAAAGTACTTGCCATGAGCTTTCCCAGATGATAATATCAAATGACACAGATGAAATTAAAGTTAGAATTTAAACTCCTTTAGGCAAATAAACAACTATTATAGCAGTGTATAGATAATTTATTGAATGCATACAAAGGTTTCCTTAGGTTAAGTTCTCTTTGTCATATTTTCCTTTAGACATCATATATTTGAACTGTTCTTTAAATTAATTCATGCCAAAATTGTCTATATCCAATATTAATGCACATCATTAATATGAAGAAGAGCATTTGATTTGAATATTATGGTAATAAAGCCCTGGGTTTGTTTTTTCCATCATTTATGTTAATTGTATTCAGCGTAATTTATTATTCATGCAGTTTTAGGCTACAATTGGTGCCATTTAAAATTACATGCTTTTCTCAACTGATGTCTTCAGGCACTAAAGATATCCTATCTATTCACCATGACCAAGGTTACCAGCATAAAAAATGTGGGTATAATTAAGAAATTGTCACCTTCGGTTGCTCTAACTCATGAAGTTCATTCCTCATTTTATTTAGCTATAGTTGGATAATTTAGCAAACTTCTGATGTAATTTATGAATGAGGAAACATTACTAGAAATTCGATACAAAAAAAAGATGTAGAAATTTGTACGGCCAAAGTTGATTCTGTTTTATTTATTAGCAGTCCTCCTTTTCTACAGTCTACTACTATTCATGGCAACTCGCGGTCAACAGCTATATAAACCATTCCCACCCTATACTATATATATGTCCAATATAAACTGTTGGTGGAAATACCAGGAGTCCATCTTATCATTGAGCAAGCTCTCAGATTTTTGTATTCTGTGAGTGTTGGTGTACATGAATAGATAGACTGAAGATAGACTGAAATAGACAGACTGAAACCTGTTATTCATAAGAAATGTAACCAGGCTAAGCATCACCTGCAAATCCTGGATGGAATACAAGTTATAAGATGATCCATAAGCATGTACAAGCATTAAAAAAGTTTGTAGATTGTAGAAAAAGACCCTACTGGGAAAATTAGTGAGATTTTGATGTTACACTGTTAATTCATCCATTGAATTCTAAATAAAATTCAGTTTATGGGAATACTGTAGTCTTAAAAACGTTGTGGCATTATTGCTCCTTACCACATCATTTCTGGTGTCTTGCAGGTTCAGAAGATCACAAATTCAGTACTGCAGATGTACCTGTGAAGACTGGTCCCCATAATTTGCTCTTGCACTAGCATTATCACTTTCAGACTGTTGTCTGGTCTCCAAGAGGATGCTATTGCTGGACCACATCACACAAAATGTAAGCAATGCATTTAGGTAAGTTTTTTCCTTTATTTATTATGTATTTTCTTTTTTTATGTATTAACATGATTAGTTAGAGAGATTGGAAAAGTTCAGCTGTTCTGCTAAAATGTCTCTTTAAAGAAATACATACTTACCACTTATTTTTCCCTCACTGTCAAATGTCACTTTATTGGTTCCTTCCATTGACCCCATACATTAGTTCATGTTACAATATACAATAAATGCAGTAGATTATTGGCAAGAAGACACTTTCTAAAATTTGTATTTCTTTAGAGCCTTAGAGGATAATTTATTTCTTTTTATTTTTACAGTGGCATTCCACAGCTTAAGCAACAGATGAGATAAATATGTACTGTCTTCTTTAAAGGAAGAACTCCTCCTCCTTTAGGCAATGATGATCGTAACAGTGACATTCTGACTTGGATCAAACCCGGCTGGATCATTTGAGGGATCAAACCAGTTTGGATTTTTTTTGTTCAGCTGTACTATAAACCTTTCACTGACATGTATAAAACAGCTCAGCCAATCTGGCCACTTGGCAATGACATTTGACATCAACTTATCGGTAAAAAGATAATTTACTTGACAGAACCTTAGATGATTCCTGTTCTGCTTTTTAAGTAGACAGTGACCCTTATTTATTAAAGCTCTCCATGACTGGAAAGAATGCACTTTCACCAGTGAAATGAGAGAAGAGAAACTGTTGACTCTGTGTGTTTTCTTTTTAACCAGTTATTTTAGTGGTTTAGGTGTCTTTTTTCCATTAATTAAATAGCCCTTGTGGCAAGTTCTAAAATGCATATTTTGCTTTTTTTAGCAGCAACATGTTTTAAAACATTAAGACATTTTTGGGGGAACTATTTTTCATCTATATTATATATAAGTACAGATGAAGAAATAAAAAAATGTTTTCTATTTACAATTTGACTAATTCACCTCTGTAATGCAGCTCCTATAAATTAGAAATTTAGTGATCTGTTGTTAATTTGCACACTTTCACAAGTTTTGGGGTGTTTTTAGGGTAATAAAAAAACTGGGAAACCCCGGGCACCTAGATGAATATGGGCCCTGGAGTCCATTTAGAACTGAACATGAAAAGCTGAACACTGTTAACTGTTAATAGATTGACACTTCTTTGTTTAGTATTCAAAAAAAAAAAATCACCACTTTTTTATTGCTAGACTTACTAAAAGGTGATGAGATTTAAAACGATGGTAATCAGTACTTTAATTTCTATGCTGCAATTACACTAAATTGGCAATCATATTCTCCATTCACTTGATTGAGTCATAACTGACTTGAGAAGAACTGATCTTCATATTTGGAAGGGCCAATTCACTGCCAATGCAGTTATGTAAGATACCAAGATTGCGTTAACAGTAGCAATTGTTGAATTGCAATGTGGCCTATGGTGTTCATCCCTAGCAAGAGGTAATGTTATCTATATATGTTAAGATGTATTAAGTGGTGATCAGACTATTGCAGGAGCAAAACTGCCAGTAAATAATGCGAGTTTAAAAATAAACTGGTGATAATTTATATTTTTAGTTTTAGGTTGTTTATCTGTTCTTTCTCCTATTCTACTGCTTCTCTGCCAAAAATAACTTGGTTTAAAATGCTTTCAAAAATTTGTAGAAACTCAAGCTTTATGGGCATTTATAAGCCTTTAAAGTAAATTCAGCCTTTGTTTGTCCAAACAAAAACACATTATGCATAGAAGGGTAACATCTGTGCCTTTGCATTAAATACACCTGACAAGCTGTAATTTAATTATCCTGGTTATTTTTTTATGTACAGAACTTAAAAATCAGTTCTGGCATCTTTAAGAAGCTGTTATTCATTATGCTCCTTTGGGGTCAGCATTACATACCTTTATCCAGATGTGAACCTAAGTATCTCATATCTTCTGAAATCTTTAAACAATTGGTCCTCCCTGGACCAATTAATTTCTGGACCTAAATTGCCAAAAATAATTTTCTGATGGGCTTAGCAGTCTGGAGTGTTCATTTTCCAAATACTTTGCCCTTAGTTTTGTGAGAGTATTTCAGAGCATGGGTGGCTATCCCCCCAGCTGTGTATAGGGAAATGGTTCTTAAACTTTTTCATGAAGCTTACAATTCTCCACATCACGTCTATTTGATGGGCCTAAGTGCTTCTCCTAATTGTCCTAAATGTGGACTTGACCATACACATCTGTACCATCTCCTGTGGGAATGTCCAAAAATAAAGATTTTAGAGGTTGTTGATCCATAGTGCATTTAGATTTTTGAAAAATAATGTTCATTTTTCTCCAAAATTGGCTATTTTTTGGAACTCTTGAATTACAAGGGTCCCAAATTACTACTGGCAGTAAAAGATTCTTCTCCATCATTTCTTTAAAAGCTAAGAAATCTATTGTTCATAAATGGATATACCCATACCCCTCAACTATGGGACTTTTTAAAGAAAAGTTGTTTTTACATCTGTTGATGGATTAGATAGAGGCTTCTTTAGGCAAGGAACCTTGAGCAGATACATTTTTCCGGGGTATGTACAGAATGCTACCCAATGACCTCAAATATTATGATTTTTTCTTACTGGTTTTTAACCTCCTCTGGATGATTGGTTAATTGACTTGTCTCTTCATCTTTGTAATTGAACTTCTGTGACCCTTTGCTTGATACAGTCTTTTTGTATCCTCAAAAAAATCAGTCCTGGCTTCCTCAGGTTTAGGGTCCTGTGCCACACATTTGTGCGGAAAGTGCATGGTAGCTTACAATTATTTGCATCCGTTTCTCAGGAGGTCTCAGGTCTCAGGATGTTTTACAACCAACCAAAATATTTATTAGAAAAGTATGCATACTATTTTTTGAGATTATTGGCTTCTGCTAGTGCCCCTTTTAGAGAATTTTTGAATGCATGTAAATGTATTACCTTTTTGGAGAATTTGTGTGCTTTGAAGACACTAAATAACTAAAGGTTTACATTTTGTATTTGGATATGTTTGTAAAATTCTGGACTGTTGGCAAGCAATGTTTTGAATGGAATACCTTTAAATAGAAATTCTGATGTCTGCTACTTTATTGTATCTTTGCAATACTACTAAAGTTCCAGTCTTTTTTAGAGGCAATTTGTTTTAGGAAAGTTTTTTTATTAGCCTATTTTCTTTACCTTTTTTTCGACACAGCATTTGTGTCACTGCCAAAACTTTTGACCAGTGTAGTACAAAGTACATTGGTGGTTGTGATAAAGTATACAGAGAAGTGTACAAATGCATGTGCTGTGGATAAGAAAATGTGAAGCACAATGTTCAAAACTGAACAATATAACGAATAAAAGTGTGACACAACATGTCATGCACAGTGAAGTTGGGTGGACTATAAATTATTCTTCACAGTGCAGTTGGTGGTGCAGGTTGAAGTACAGAACACACAGAAATGTCTACAGAAGTGGCCATTGTTGAGTATATGCAAAAAGCACAATGGGCCTGATTTATTAAAGCTCCCCAAGGCCGGACAGGATATACTTTGATCAGTGAGTTTCAGTGAACCAGCAAATCTGGAATGGATTTTTTAAAAGTAACTTGCTGTTTAATAGCAAATGTTTTCAATACTGAATTAGATCCATTCTTTTCCTTGAGAGCTTTAATAAATCAGGCCCAATGGTTGTAATGGAAAGTGTTAAGGCGATAAGTAGTCCCGGACCACTTCTGGACCCTCTGCTCAGTGATTTCTGCCTTCAGCGATAGGAGAGCAATAACGACACCACGCTAGCATGTAGTTAAATCACTCTCAAAATTTTATTGTTTGCACACAGTTTATATACCAGTTCAAAGCCATGATCAGTGCATGACCGCGTGACTATAGACAACTAGCAGACATGGCAAATGTCCTTGTGGTTTTCTTAGAACAGAGTATTCATGTCAAGGGAACAGATAAATGGACGAAAGGAGGAAAGGGAGAGTTTCAAGATAATAGGGGGTGAAGCAGACATTAGTTTACTGAGTACAACTAGTTTCAACATAACTCAATCATCTACAAAACATTACAAAAGCACAAAAATAATTTAACTCCAAGCCTCAGCAAAATTCCACTCCTTACATTTCCTAACAGAAAGGTACATTATATTACGTATATTGCAAGAGAGAAAAACTTGACCTAATGGGTTTCAAACCTAAAGGCTTGAAAAATAATTGTTATTTTATCTTGCAAAGCAAAGTATAGCGGATACATACTTAATAAACATGAAGGAGGAGAATGCACAGAAGGTGACCACTGGCATGTAGAGTAAGGGGAAGCACTTAGAGGCAATTATGTGTGCTGCATGTGCTGATCAGAAACATGCTGACATTACAGGAGAATTCATTAAACTACAGCAAAGAGGCTGTCGCCAGCTTGGATATACAGTTGGTGAGGCTGTGTAACTAATAAAATAGATAATAAAACTAATATTAGACAGAATAGGTTGGTACAAAATATTTATACTTTATTTAAGAATGGAAAAAAACAAAGTACTCAGAGGTAGTCTAAAAGAGCAGTACTCTCCTCCTCTATGTAAATGTTTTTCATCGACCTGTTGCTTTTCTGCAGCTGCTGAACCCACTTCTTGCTGCAACAAATAGATGCCCAATTTTTGTAGAGAATTAATTTGATAATACACTTGATCTTAGCCAAAAGTCCAAAAAACAATAGAAAAAACAATCAATTAAATTATAATATATAATAATAATTGACCAACCCAGTCTGCCAATGGTAGTTAAGTTTACTAGAAACGCTTGCACCAGAAGCATTTCAGTTTACTGTTTTAAATATTTTATTTCTGCATGTAAAAAAAAATGTTATATATATTATGAATTATATGTACACATTTTTTATGCCTGCTGCTTTGTTGGACCTGAAAAAGCTTTCTGGATCATGCAGTGTGAGCATATTGGTTGTCAGTGACAAAACCTTCAGCAATTTCATTAGATTATTACTGGCAAGATCAGAGCTAAGGAGTTTGCGAAAGGTTAATGGAGTTTCACAACACTGACTAAAGCATGATGTAGTGACACTGGGAAACACATTGCTTTACTTGTCTAAGAGGTTATTTGTGCAGTAAAAAGTCTATAAATGACCATGTCCTGTAGATTCATGACACCAACAGCCTTCTATGTCATGAAGTCCGTCACATCCTACATCTTTTTGAACAAGATGGTGGTAAGCATTGGAGAAGTTCTATTAATACAGATTATATCATAGAGTAGATGTGAGTAAATTCATCCAGGAAGAAAGTATTTCAGGTCAGCTAAATGTACCACTCAGCATGTGATGTATGAGCAACATAGATGTGCATTTTCAAATCTAGTGTAAATTTACTTTTAACTGTAAACTATGCTACAAAGAATGCGAAAAGAAATATTGAGTAATATAGCACAAAGTGCCATAACAGTGTGGTGTAAAGTATATTTAACCTTTAACATTTCCTAAACAGATTTATGTCAGTCCAAGCAGAATTCTGGATTCCTAGTATATATTATGTTAATACCCCCTGATTTAATGTATTACTGTTGTATTGTTTACTATTATGCATTTTCTTTTCTTTATCCAATAATTAAACTTCCAATTGCCTTCATTATTTTTTCACATAATTGTTCATGCTTTGCAGATCGCTTTTCTTGACATGTGAAAAGGTGGATCTTTCATGCTAATAGTGTCACCTGAGTACATCATTTTATTAAAAATGATCTTCAAAGTAAGGGGAGATCAAAGACACACAATATACATCAAACTCATCAAATGTATCTTTAACAATTTTATTTTTACTACAGTTCAAAGTGAAATTATAAACATTGCTTTTATGGTTTCAATAAAAGGAATTTTTAATTTAACCCTGCATTTATAACTGCCTGTCATAATGACCATTAATGGTTTAGAAATGAATAAAAAAATATTAAAACTTTCTTCCTATTTAAATGCAGAAATCATTTGATATCTTGATAGCCATACTGCATGTAGTATTATAATTGAAGGTCATTTTAAAGTGAATAATCCATCAAAACATTTGCTCTTACTTTCTTATTTCCAGTGGCTACTAAATTAAATTTGTTTCTGTCCAGATTAGTTTATGCTATGTCGCTTGTTGCTCTTTTCTTTTAAGTGTGTTCTTTTGACATCTAAGTTATATCTTAAAATGTTCTTTTTAAATGACAGGGCATGCTGTCTCAGTCTGACAGGGCCAGCAACTTACTGAAGTTTTATAATTGAAGAAAAAATACAGTTATTGTAATTTAAGTTTTATTTTTACCAGGTCAGAAGATTATTGTAAAAAAAAAGCAAAAAGCAGAAAAGCATAATTGATCATATTTTCATGTATCTTTTTAGTTGTTTGTAGTTAGTATGTAATTATGTATTATGTAGTTAATATGTAATATGTAATTATGTATTAGGTATTCCTTTTTAGAGGACTTACCATATGGTTATATGGTCTCCAGGATGCACTCCAACCCCATTTTGTGTTTGCATTTCTATGCAGGCTATGTTGTTTGGCTTTAAAAATAACATATAACACCACAAACATGTTTCCATTTTCTGTTGCTCAGCTCAATGTACAGTCAAAAGTGTTTTGAAGATTTAGGAAGATTAGGGAAGGTTTTTTTTCTATCTGTAGGGATTTTTACTTATTTTTGCTCTCTCTTTCCAAGTGTGCAAAATTACCTTTACTTTATGTCCTGGAAATATAGCAGAAAATGAGCAGTATTGCTGTGATGAGAATTCTTAATATTTGGATTTGTCATTATGTTCTATCTTGGGACAATGCTGGGGTGAATTTATATAGTGGGAACAAAGTCAGCAATAAAAACATATTGCCTTTTTCTCAGTTCTATCCAACCCAAAAATAAGTTTTTTATACACAACGACTTTTACCCAAATATTACTGTGAAAATGTGTAAAAAACGACTCATCAATAATACATTTTCTAATTGAAACTAATGTGTACATTTTAGATAAAATCTAAGTGAATCTTGGGTAAAAACTTTTATGAACAGAACAACAGAAAAAAGCTGAATATTGGGTCAGAAGCATGAGCTCATGGTAAAGTGTCCAGTCAGCCTGTTAGTTTCTTATCTGATGTTATATTGTTGCTGCCTCCAGAGTTTAATTGCTTACAAAGTTTACACTTAGATATTTCAAAAATAATTGACAAAAACAAATAATGCGAATCCCAAGATATATACCTAAAACACAAATAAAGATTTGTGCAGATTTTTATATATTTATGCCACCATGCTTCTAGCAATGACATCAACACTAACATCTTCTCTTACTCAAGAATCAGATTTCTTATAGAAGTAATGTAAATAGGTACTCTACTATATAAAGGGCTCTTAGAGCAAAACACCTTTTATTCTTTGTGTTTCAAAGAGAAAGATGGGTAAAATAGTGGCTGTTGTTAGGTATTGACGTCATATTGTCCATTAGTCAGTTAAAGAGTAGGTACTGCTGCTGTTCATCATCGTCAGTGTGTTTTACAACATGTCAATAGCTGATGATTGCAAAAGGTACATTAAAAAATGTTAACACTTGTCATTTATGAACAGGAAATAATTCATAAAAAATATTGAAAGTCACCACAATAAATATTGCTTTGAAAAAGGTAGTGGCTTTCTTCATCTATTACTCTGCAGCTTTTTCTTGGCAACGATACCAAAAGATTATGCAAGCTGCCAACAGTGGAGACGGCAGGGCACACTTTTTTTTTGCTTGACAACTTAGTGACACTTGTGAAATTACATTTTTTACTCTGATTAGGTGTGCTATTGGCATTCTGTTGAAGTACTTGATTGCCACACTAGGCTATGCTACCCATTTATTTGCCTATTTGCCAAAAGCATGAACTGTCAGTCTTTTGCACCAGGAAAGCCAACGGTTGTTAAATTGTTAAAAACAGAAACTGAAACCAGTCAGATTCATAACCTGAGGCCACACAGGATTATTTGCTTCTCAGAGTCTATTTTAACAGGTTTTTATACAAAGCACATTTGGAAAGTTAGACTTTGTTTTATGTTCATAAATTGAACTTTGTGCAGTAGAGTACCTGCATGCATTAAATACAGATTTTTACTGGATAACTATATATATATCTTATGTAAATTGTTTAGTTTTTTTAATTGTTTAAAGTTTTTTATGTATTTTTATAATTATGTATCTAGGTCAGGAGTAAAAAAATAAATATATTAGGTCAGTACACATGGAATTTCTGTTGGTGGAAACATTCTTTCATGATTGCTTCCTGTAAAAAGAATGACAAATGAACGAATGAGAACTGTATACACAGAGCCTGTTTAGTTCTATGGAGAGGGGAGGGAGGAGAATGAGCAAGTGGATCCCTGCTTTGCTCACCTCCCCTGACTTGTACAGTGGTCGTTCCTCATCAGTTATTGGATCTATGAACAATGTTGGGGGACCACTGTACACATGTCAGATCCTCTGAGACACGCAAGATTCATCTGACCGTCTGGCAGAATCAACTCACTGGGCTAGGTTTGTGGATGAATGGAGGGCTTTTTACTGGTGATTTTTTTTTGTTTTTTTTAAGAAAGTTGCCGTTTAAATTATACTTTTTATTGGCTAATTAAGATTAATAAAGATGCAAACATTTAGGATGTGTTACACCCCTTTGTCAAACTTTATACACAAGGCCAAACGAATAGATGTACATTCTGCTAAAAGGTTGGATCTTTCTTATACTTTAGTAAGCCAAAAGGGATGTCACTTAAAGCCAAACTGTCTTTTATTATGTTAATTGGCATTGTTTTATAACAACTTATCTTTAGTATTAGAATATCTGCTGGGTTGTCATAAGGTCTGCTGGTGTACAGTTATTATTTGCTGCCTGAAGAGTAAGACATAGACCTAATGTCAGGGGTTTGCCTGCACAAACTCTAATTTACATGTGTTTACACCACTGAAGCCACATACCATAAAAAGCTGATTGGGGAGCTACTAAAAATCAATGTACTGACAGGTTTCCAGAAAAAGCCACATAAGCTGCAGACTTGGGACCCAGTCTATCCCTTCTAAAACTATCTTACCAGATTTCTTGGGAATGTACATGTGTTTTAGTTTCCGTAAAGATGCAAGACATGCAGGTTAACAGATGGTATGGGATTAGACATCATTTAGTAAATTTGTCATTAAAATACAAGCTAATTTTCAAAGCGTTCAATGATAACGGCTTCAGAGCTCGTTTTTGTTTAGCCTTTATGAATCAGTCCAATTTCCAAGTTTAAGCTATAAGTCTTTTGATTTGCTAGTAGCATTTGCTTTAATATTATCTTTTATATTAGCATAATACCTAAATCACAAACTATTTTATTTTTCATGTATTTTAAGGATATTAAAAAGTGAAATATCTTTATTTCTTGTTTTTTACCCTGTGATAACATAAACCATGTATTTTGTTAGTGTATATATAAAATGTATATTTTATTAAATAATAATATTAGTAATACAATACATTAATAATGGTATTTTGCTCCATGGTGTTTTTTAAACATAGATGTATATTTTAAAAGTACTATGCAGGAAACTTACCAAATTAATCTTAAACAAAATATATGTTCAGGTAAAAATTCTCATGAAATAGGTAAGGTTATAAGGGAAAGAAGGGTTAGTTAAAGGGTTTTATTAGGTAAATAAAATATTGCACAGGAAAAAAAATCCTGACAAAAACATATTTTTTTTAGTTTACTAAATTATCAGTGGCATTGTATACTAACTGTTGCACTGACTTGATTAAAACAGGAGCTGTTCCTGCTTCATCGTGAAGACTAGACTTCAATTGTTAATGGACCTGGTATCATCCACTGGCATCGGTAGTGGAGGATGACTTAATTCCTTTAGAATGAAATTCCCTTAGCGTCTCTAGCAGTCAAAAAGTAGTTAAATACTAGCTATGATCCATTACCTATAACGCAGAGGATAAAAAGTATATATAAATTATCTGGTAGAAGAAACATAAAAGGAGAAAAAAACAAACGAAAGGTAGATATTGAGCAGTAAATTGTACTAATAGAGAAAAATGAGTGATGATTGCAAAGATGTGAGCCGAGGCACATACCAGAGTATGTCATCTGTCATGCTTGTCATCTGTGTCCAATGTAAAAGATTACCTTAACTAAAAGTTTTCCTTGTCTTGTAAATTTTGTCTTTTTGGAAATTTCCAAAAAGTGAGGTAAACCCCCTTCCTTTGCATTAAAACAAATGGCCATATTGGAATATTTTCCTTTATTTCCTGTTCTAGTGACAAATGTTTCTATTCTGTATTTTCCTTTACTGTCATACCACATATATAGAGAGATTCTACCTAGGGGAAATATAACTCATCCCTATTATATGAAAAATCTGGCTTTAGAAAAGAACACATAAATGACAAAAGACCTACAGCGGGGTTTAGTGCCTGGACAAGTGAGGGTTTGTTGCCCAACTAGCACATAAAGAACAAGGAGCCATTATGAGTGAATACATTTTAGTTTTATCTGGGTAAAATAACCAGGGAATTTAAAAGTAAAAGAGCAGAGAATTGCTTTTTGGGATACAAATGTGTGTATTTAGCTCATTTACAGAGAATCCATAACAACAACAGTGTATACAGCAGTGTAAACAAAATATTTTTGGCCAACTTGGCACTATACAAATACCATTGCTACATAATTCAAGAATTATAATACAGGCAGTCCCCGAGTTACATACAAGATAGGGACTGTAGGTTTGTTCCTAAGTTGAATGTGTATGTAAGTCAGAACATGTAAATTATTTTAATAAATGCAATTAGGACAGATGTTTGTGTCAACATATTATTGGGCAGCATAGTGTCAGTTACTGTAAAAAATCCTCACTGTGAGTTATTCACAAACAAAGCAAAAAAAAAACCTTATGGAGCCTAGATATTCATTAACTTTTGGAGAAAGCTGTGCTTTAATATGCAATAAGGAAACAGCTACAGATTGGTGACTAAAGAGTTACAGAAGAGTTCAGTCCCTATGATCACCCACAACCTCAGCTGTGTTTAGCAAAAGATTTCTTCTGTAAGTCATGCAAATCCCCCCTCCCCCCATCAGGCCTCTGTGCTGCACAGGAACGAGCAGAAAAACCCCGTTCATATCTAGGAGGCGTCCGTTTGTCGGATGTCCTTAACTCGAGAACTACCTATGTTATGCCATTGGAATAGTAGTTCAGTATACTGTAAGTGATCGGAGTAAACTTTTATTTTCCAACATAATTTGCTTTGGCTGGCATCTTCAGGGGTAATAGTGACATGCGATATAGAATGTCTAGTCACCATTGGAAGATTTGAAAATGCTTCTGAGGTCTGTTATAGGATGCAAGAATCCCAAGTGTAGAGCATGAAGTAGGGTAATGATTATAAGGATCATAAAGGTAAGGTACTTGCATTTTTAGCTTGGACTTGTTTACCCTCCAAGTGGTAATCCTGAGTGTGACTCACTCCGGGTCGCTAAAAAAACAATAAAAAACGACTTATCTTGTTTTTTTAGCTTCCCCCGGCATTCTTCTCATCCCTGCTGGTCCTCCGATGGCATCTTCCTTCTTTGATCTTCTCCCGGTGTGTGCAGAGACGTTCTCCGGGGTTTCCCAGGGACGTTGGTGAATTCGTCAATTCCTGCGGGAGGCACAGCGGGAAATTCAAATAATTTTGTATTGGATTCAATACAAAATAACTGTCCAATACAAAGAAATCTTTAAATTATATATATTTTATACATGCTGTTGTACAGTTTTATTACATGTTTCACTATTTTTTATTTTTTAACAGATTTTTGTATTTTTATGTAAAGTTTATTATTACATGTATTTAACATTGGACATATTTTGGGGAGTTATGCCTAAGAAATATAATCCTACAATGTAAAATACATTTCCATGTAAAAAATGTAACGCCTTTTGCATGAAAATATGGACAGAATTAGAAAAGGTGAATGTCCAGATCTTAGCAGCTACAAGTCGACTGCTTAAAATAGGTAAACTTGTCTGCTTGAGGAAGCTCCTACCATGTTTCCCTGAAAATAAGACAGGGTCTAATATTTATTTTACCTTTGAAAGTCACATTAGGGCTTTTTTTCAGATGATGTCTTATCTTTTTTATTATATACAATTATTAATCAAGTGTCTAGTTATATATTTGAATATTTAACATTTAAACATGTAAAAACATCACAGAAGTATTAAAGTACTATGGTACAACAACCTATTACAAAACCTGGAACCAATATTACAATGCTATAGAAAGATACCTCCGTGTTACCTGTGACCTGTCAAAATCAGTTTTTTTCTGTTAAATACAAGGTAATAAATAGGAATGGACAAAAATGATGAATGAAAAAAAAGAGCTTCATGACCAAACAAGTGCAACGTAAGAAAAAGTGCTGACAATTAACATATGACTCATAGGGTAACATGCAGACACAAAGCTTCCAAAGCTTTGTTGACCACAAACAATAACCAATATCAATCTGAGTGAAAGCAAAAAAAAAACAATCAATAAATATGCATTGCTGCTAATGAATAAAATACTAGCAAGGACCCTTTAAAAAGAGAATCCTCCAACCTCTTATTAGTTGTAGTGTCACACCAGAGTACCATAGGGAAATTAACCCTGTGATCTCTTTACCCCTTGCTCCAGTGCTTTGAAAATCACCTGCTCTCTCTCTGCTCCCTCCTTCCTCCTTGTATCCCTCCGTGTACCATGTGACAGCACCCTCTGAAGAAGCCAATAGGGCTTACTTTCGGTGGAGGGCTTTTATTTCACCCATGCATGATTAGCATTACTTACTTTCGGGGTAAGTCTTACTTTCGGGGAAACAGGGTAGATACATATACTGGTGAACAATATGTTAATTCCTTAGGTCACTTAAGCTGAACCCTAGCATTACCAATCTTCTTGTACATAGTCTCCCCTGTGATGAAAACAATTAGTCCAATACCCCTATGCACTGTGACTTCCACACAATAACATAACCTACAGTAGGTTTCTTGAGCTTTCCCTATCTGATGTACCTCTTGTGGATCATCCAACCCAATCCACTCATCCCCATCTGTGTGGGGCATACTCTTTCAGCTATTAGCTGTCTGTCCTGTCAGTCATTTCGTCCTGTATTCATGTGGTTTATATCTAGTGTAATCTGCAAAGGGCTTTGCCTACATACAAATAAAAAAAATTCAACTGGGGGAACTGGGGTTCATCATTTCTTGGCTGTCTGGAAGACAAGATCTGCATTGGGGGAGGGAGGTATGAGGCAAGTTTTAGGTTTACCTACATTTTGTGCTCACTGTTAACACAGAAAAGTGGTTTGTGCTAATTTTGTTAAATGAGAGAGAGATGAGGGTTGTCTGCACACTATAATGTAGACAATGAAAAAAGACTTTTGTGACCAAGCATATAAGCAGTCAGTCTCTGATGTGTGCCATCACTGAGCCCTCCTCAAGGAGGAGCCTCGAATGGTCAATAGTCACAGAGACTGGCAGAAACTTTGGACTCCTCCTGGCCCCTGGGAATAGATTTAGCAGACTTTGTAATGGCATCTGAAGAGGGATTACACATTTTGGGTCAAGGTAAAGCTACGTACACCCGTCCAATAGTTCTCACCCGATAATTGGCTCAGATCCGATCCTGAAGGATCCCGAAAGGACAGTACAGAGGAGGAGAAGGTTTGAGCATACTTATGAGATTTTAGCATTAATTTCTCATTTTGAATCAATCCTTTAATCTTTTTAATGAATACTGGAGAATTGTGACACATTTAGAAACCAAAGTTACTCTAGGCATATGGTTTTTTTTTTTTTTGAAAGCAGTAAATCTGACATTTGGCAATATGCTGTATAATTTACCACTATTTAAAATGCATCAGACAACGTTGCTAATGTCTGATTCATTACTTTATATTTTAATAAACACAAAGGGTTTTATTAGAAGTATTGTTACTTGTTAGTACAGTTATACAGAGATATTTTATTTCTGTTAGTTAATGTTGAAACTTCAAAACAAACATAACAGGTTTTCCTAAATTTGCCAGGACTGAATGAAATACAACAGGACTGTATGGGAGTTATGTCATCCTGAGGAGAAGAAGAAGGAAGAAGATTGCGGCGCCTGCAATAAAACAGACCCAGGTGAGTACAAATAGGGTTTAGTGCCACTTTAACCAAGCTTCTAAGACATTATAAAACCTTCTTTTATATTGTGTGTTGTAGTGCATCTATTTGAGATTAGAAATAGGGTCAACTTAAAACCTTTAGCAAATTAGTAACTAATAAATATGTCAAAAAACAACAAAGACAGAGATTTAAGCAGGGTTTTTCGTCACAAATGTTTCGTTACAAACGTATTCAACATACATTAACAAAGTTTGTAATAGGGTTTGTAAATTAAAAAATACCACTGTACACAACTAGTGGTCAGGTATAATCATTGAAGTCATATGATTACTTAATACAATAAACAGTAATCAAAGGTTGGTTTGAACCACCTTATTACCCTTGGGGTTCAACCACAGACAAAGTGATTTTTTTCACTAGACATATAACAGCTATCAACTTATATATTGTTGACCATATACAGTGTTTGATCATCGAAGCATGTTGTTGGATATACTCGACGCGTTTCGCCAGATACGGCTTCTTCAGGAGTATTGACAGCATGCGTAGATTGTTTGTGTCAATTACATATGGATTTGTGGAACAAAAGTGAATGGATTAAAGTTGTATGCAAGATCAGAGAGGTATAAGTAGTGTGGTATTCTACATGCTAGGGTCCTTGTATTTGAGTCAGGGATCCTTTATAGTTGATCCTGGGTGTATTCTGTGTACCAGATAGAGAATTTGTAAGTATGTTACCAGGAGCTCCTGGAGAGATGTGCAGGACAGCAGCTGGAGACCCAGCGTGTAGGGAGATCTGTGGCTGGAGACCCACATAACTAATAAATATGAACAATGTATTTAATGGGAAGTATTTGGAACTTACTTGGTGCCTTTTTTATTTAGGATTAGCATTTGTGAGGTTACTATTTATTAGACTATTGTTCCAGGCCACTGGTATGTTTTAGCATGGAAACAGTGGAACTAGCTTATTATGGGAATGGCATTCATCAATTAACAACTGAGATCAGGTACCACTTATATATGAAAATATTACTTAAAAATCAGGCTTCCAACCAGAGAGTTTACTGAATGCCACTACTACAGTCACAGAATACCCTATTATTCCAAAAAGTTTCACACAACCAAGACAGTTTTGTCTGGCCTCTTGAGAGGATTTTGTTTTATTTTCTGCCTGTATAGCTGTATATAATAGGTGAGCAGTGCCAGAATAAACTGGACTGCAGCTGCAGCGTAATCATTTCAAAACAAAAGTTTTAATTAAGTTAATAAAACATAATCTGTTCCAGAGGACAGAAAGTTTTACTTTGTGCCAGATTTGTTGTGCTCTGTATAAATGTGTTGAACATACATACGTAGCATCCGCAGTAAATAAAAAAAAAAGCACACAAATGTTAAAAATTTAGCTCATAAATGCAATATGTGAAGTCATGGTAATGCACCTGATACTAAGATTTACTGAACATTTTATTATATGATATTTAAATTCAATAACTAATAAAGATGATCTGAAATTAGCAATGTTTATGTTGATTGTAAATTATTTTTCTTAAGTATTATGGGCAGAATTGTAAATGTGTAAAAACATTACTGGATAAACATTAAAGAATTATTTTTGCTGGATTTGTTAACCAATTGAGACTACTGGGCACACTGCACATGCCCTCCCAAAACAGTTTTATTAAAGTACACAGGGCATGTGTAGCATGTCCTGTCATTCTGACCCAATATAGTCCCTCAATCCCCTCCCCATTCCTAGTAATTTTTTTGGCTCTCCTAATGAGTTGGGTGTTGCAATGTAAACATAAAAGCTGTAGTGGCTGCTGCTGCCAAAAAAATATATTATCTTAAACAGTGTTTATAAACGCTGTTCAGAGATACAAATTAAAACTGTGGTTGATTTATTAAAGAATATGGGATGTTTACTCATAGGAAAATATATATGAGTATTTCAATTCCAACTACCTTACACTATTTTTTCTATGAGGATCATGTAAAGAGAAGAAAGTAATGATTTCATCGTATGAAAGTTACAAAGAAAATACAGAAAAACTAAATCAATAGGAGTTTCCTACAAATTATCATTCAAGAGTTTGTAAAGTCAACGTTTTTTAGTTTTCTTGTGAGCATGTAGGTTTTAAAACCCATTTTAGCATCCAAGCTGCATACACAAGTGCAATAATAGTCATTGGAAAGGATCTTTACGATCCACGATGCATGAACGAGTGCTGTACATATAGCACCGTTCTGCTCTATGCAGAGGGGAGGGGGAGAGCGATGGAGCGGCACCCTGCTGCTTGCTCCCCCCCTTCCCTTGCATTAGGATCATTAGTCGTCCATCGTCCATGGATCTGCCAGGACAATCGTTCGGACAATGAATGACTGGCGCTGTACACACACCAGATTCTCCCCCAATATCGGCCCTGAGACAATTATCGGGCGAGCACCGTTGGACATGTGTACGTAGCTTTACTTACAGTCTGCCTCCACCTCTATTTATGCCAGCATTTTAGAATACAAACTCATATGCTAATGTATATACATGTAATATACTGGTGTTGATGTACATTAGAAGAATGGTACTGACATGATCTATAAATGTTCTGTAAAAAAAAAGAATATACTTTGACAGGAGCTGTTCCAGTAAACTCACTAAATACATGAAAAATTAGGTTGAATGTGATTCTAAAAACACAAAATATAAAGTTCTGCTTATAAGAACCTATGAGAAATATACAGGTATAAGAATGTATAGTGCATATGTATAAGAAATACACATGATGATCTAGGAAGGCAACCTATTGGTTTAGGGCATCAGAAAAAAATATTTTTTTGTCTGTTAAAGCAAATTGCACTACTGATTTTTTTTCCTATTCTAATCAGCTGCAAGTTAACGGATAGCATTTTTTTATGTTTCAACATAACTTGTATTCTAACAATTTTTTACTATCTATAATAATAAATTATGCACAGGTGATACATTTTACATCAGGTACTTTTCTAGTATAACAAACATTTGTGGACAATTATTATACCTCCTAAAATTTAAACGTAGCGAATAAAAAAGGTGTACTACAAACTTACCTACAACCTGTATTTGCATTCAGATATTGTAAATCAGTGGTCACCAACCGGTGGTCCAGGAGAAAATTTTGGCGATCCATGACTCTGGCCAGTGCGTTCCTCCACCTGGGGTCAGGAGAAGGACCCTACTGGGGGGCACACCTGCCAGAGCCACGAACCATGTCTCCCGCACATATCCAAGGTTCAGGGCAGCGGGTGTGTTTTGTCTCTGGACAAAGCAGTGGTTGGGTTCTGACATTAGTTTTTTCCTCTTTGAGTGATACACGGCTCCTCGCGCATGCGCGGTGCAGGGTTCGTGCATTTAGTGGTCTGTAAGTCCAAAAAGGTTGTAAATTGCACGATTTGGACCATGAACCTGTATTATATGTATACATTGGACCTCTTAGATTTTTGTGCATACAGCTTTGACCGCATGATTTTAACAAGATTTTGCCTAGCCTTGAGGAGAAAATAGGAAGAACACTGCAAGTATTTATCTTGAACAAATACAAGACGTATAAAAATGAAAACAAAATCGTGACATATAATTACAATTACTGTCACACTAGTAACAAAATAAATGTAATAAAAGTACAGATGTATTACCCTCTCTGGGTTTATACATTGCACGCTAAGCTCAAACAATACATTTTTTCTTCATATAGGATAGAAAAGTGAATGAATAATTGTAGATAATAAACATATTGTTAAAAAAGTGCATGAATACCTTTTTCGATATTTCTCTTTGTGACAAAAGGTTCTTATCAAAGAAATCATCTATCAAAACAACACAATATTATGATTCCCTATGTAGGGAGAGAAGGGAGTCCCATACGATCTGACTATAAAGCCTTGTGTCCTATTTGCTGATTGTATTAGGTGCCTTTCTGCTGGGGCATATACCGTATTTGTACTCCTAATACTCCTAAAATGCTCTATTTATTGAAATGGTAAGAATATGGAGCATTGTTTTTAAGCTTTTTAAGTTTGGGAGTTTTGGGAGATTTGTTGGGCTTTTATGGATGTTTTAACACTTTCCAAATGCTATAGGATGCGTTTTCTTTACAGCCGATCAAGAAAATACTGGTGTAGACTGGCCCATTAAAATGATGGCATGAACATTTAAATAGTGAAACAGTGTGTGTAGACTTAGGTAGCCTTGGATATGCATTTCCATCAGAATAACATGCTTTGGGTATGAAGGTATACAGTAATGATGTGCTTCACGCAACAATTACACAGGTCAACAAAAAATAAGTTTTGATAATCATCAGAAACCACAGCAAACTTTTCTGAATCTGTTTTCATTTTTTTCTATACTTTTACATATTTTTTCTGAGTTACATATTTTTTCTGAGCATACATGCATGTATTTTGTACTAAAATGTAAGCACCATTGAAGTGAATGTTAATACATCTGCAGTGTGAAGTAAAATAAGGCACACTGTGGTATAGATTTACTGAACCATGTCAGTCAGGTATCATTGTTTCTTCAGAAATGCTTAGAGTATGATTTTCTTGTGTACTCTTTGTCTGGATTGTCACTGTACAGCATCCAGCAGTAGTCAGCCATTATACTTTCATTCCAGAAACCTTGGTAGCGGTGCTCCATTAACTGAATGTTCTGGTGAAAATCTTCTCCTTGTTCGTCACTCACCATACCAAGATTTTCTGTGTAGAATTCTAGATCAGTGCAAGAAATGTACGTTTTAATGACATGCGACAACCCTTTTTTGGTATGAATCAAGCAGATTCTGAACTCTTTTCCTGGGGTTGCCCAGGAAATTTTCACTCAGCCACTTGAATGCATCCCAAGCTTCTAGCTCAGCTGCTGAGAGAGATTGTTTGAAAACATCATCCTGCAAAATAGACTTGATCTGTGGCCCTATAAATATCTCTTCCTTCATTTATGGAGTGCTTATGTTTGGAAACTTCCCAACAAGGTACTGAAAACCCATGGAGTTTGATTGACCCATGGCCTTTACAAGGTTCTTCATCAAGCCTAACTTGATAGGGAGAGGTGGCAGAAATATTTTATGTGGATCAACCAGAGGCAGAAACTTGACACCAATCACGCTTGACATAATGGTCTCCCGTAGATTGGCGTTTCCACAGGCATAGGAAACAGCAATATTTTGTGAATCCTTCTTGCATTTCCATCAGCAAGCCAATGACCTTTAGATCCACAAAGATGTTCCACTGTTGTGTTTTTTACTGGATTACTTCAAGTAGTAACCTCATGTTGTCATAGGACTTCTTTAACCGAATGGGCAATCGGTAAATTTGGTTTGGAATTACCATTATGCAGTAAGACTGTGTAAGGAACTTACCTGTCCTGCGATCCTGCGGCATCCCTGGGGATCCCAGCCGCAGAGGGAGACACCGCTGCAGAAGGCTGCATGGCCGAGGCTGCTGCACTGCTCACGGCGTGTCTCTCTCTGCAGGCAGAGGGATCCGTCCTAGCCGAACTACTGTTTGGCCAGGCAGCATCCCTTGCATCTCTATGGACGTGATTACTGAAAGTCCTGTTTTCAGCACTCCTGTGGAGGTGCAAAGTAGGGCACGTCCCAGGGGTGCTGTGGGAAGAGATGCGTGTGCTACCACACGTGCCTCTTGTACCCCTCGAGGGCATGGCATTCAGGTGCCTCGCCGGGGGGCGGGACATAGTTAGGTTGCATTCCCTGCTGCCAATCTGTCATTGGTCACTCTGGCCATTTAAGGAGAACCTGTCCTGAACACCATTGCCTGCTATTGGCCTCTGTGAACACAGTGTGCTTGGGTGCGTCCTTTGTGTTGGTTTATGTTAATCCAGTTTGTCATTCCCATAGCGACCTGGTCTGAAACCTGACTCTTGCCTGAACTCTGCCTGCCCTGAGCTCAGATTGTTTGTGACCACTCTTGTCTGCTGCCTGCCCTGACCTCAGATTGTTCCTGACCTGCCTTTGCCTTACCCTCCTGTACTACGCTTATCGGACTTAACATCTGTAAATAACCCTTGTCTTGTTTTATGACGATATGAAAACTTGATAAAAGGATATTTGGAGTTGGCTGTGGTTTGTGTGCCCAGGCGCATTACAGACTGCTTTCAAGCTTCTTTTAGAGGAATCAGTGAAGATACGCCATTCAGAAGGAACATGCTCTTGTAACAAATTGTTAAAGAGTGCATTTATATCATGACAGTAGGCACAGAGTCAAAGCAGTAGCTTGGTCTTCTCCAGAGCCTCTAGAGGTGAGGTTGTTATGCGGCAAGCTACTGCCAGGTTGCGGCCCCCATGGCCGCCAAGGCAGGTGACTTCTAACAAGCAGAAAACAAAATGTAGTGCCAGTGGGAAATCCAAAAGAGTAGTCAAACGAGCAAAAAGGTCAGGCAGGAAGCGTAGATGAGGTAGAAGAGGTCAGGCCAGTAGTCAGGGCAGGCAGCAATCAGGAGTAGTCAAAGGTCAAGCCAAGGTTGGTACAGAAGAATCAGAAGCAAGAGAAATCAACAAACAGGGACCTGGAAGCAGAGCCAAACGAACTCCTTGTTCAGGCAACTTCCTGTTGCCAGGTCACTTCCTTAAGAAGGGAATGTCAGGTGATGGGTGTAGATCATGTGAGCCACAGACACCAATCCCACCAACAGAGAGAGTGCTGTTGCTGAGATAGTCTCAGGTGTTATTCAGATGTTTGCCAGCAGAGGGAGTGTGTCTGTGGGATACCCTGGTTCTCTGAGGCAAGGGAGAAACAGACAGAGAATCACCTGACTTGGACCAGGAAGTATGCAGAGTGTTGGATCCAGAGGCAGAGATGGTGCTGGCAGCAGGGGACTGCAAGGAGGGTGAGCAATGAGGATGCACAGATTACCTGGACCTGCGGGGATCTGTGAAAGAGAGATTTAGATCACGAACAAGATCATTCAGCTCTGCTTGTGTAAAGGTCTCTGGTTCTGAATCTTCATCGGCCAAGTAGTCAGGATCAGATGATTCGGGGTTGTAACTGGCTGCAACTCCAGCGCATTCCTCATCACCTTCTACAGAAGCAAGTCCATCATGTGACGGTACCAGAACTGGCAATGAATCATCATGAGGAACAGGCCTAATTGCAGAATCGAGGCTGGGATATACAATTTTGTGCTTAGATTTACCTGAGAATCCACTTTTGTTGATGTGGCAAAAATAGCAGTCAATTAGATGGTCTTGCGGTTCTCTCCACACCATCGGGATTGCAAATGGCATTTACGCTGCTTTACGCTGCTTTAGCCAGTCACGCAGTCCATTGGAACAACTAGTACAGATGACATGTGGAGGCCAAGATTTATCCTGGTCACCAAGTGGACAGCCGAAATATAATTTGTATATCTTTTTAAGTTCTGTGGTAATTTGGCGATGTTGTGCTTTCATCATGAATGAACCATACACTTAACAGAAACTGTCTGGATCATTAAGGCAATTTCTAGGCATGATGACAAATGAAATCAATCGCAGTTAGTCCGTTCTCTAACCTTAAAAAAAGAAAACTGTCTTTAAATGTTGTAATATGTTAAGGCTATTTATAACAAATTTCACACAATATATAATTAACTGCATCACAAAAACTAGATGTGCTACAGAAAACCTGAACACAGATTTGAACTCTGCATCAAAAATACTACATACATACTACATAGCACACAAAAAATTATATCTAATGAAAATGACATGTTGACCTGTGGTATTTGCTTTTTTTTATATGCTTGATTAATGTTTTGATAAGGTAGCATTTTGTGTTATTTTTCTTCTTTTGACCACTTGTTTGGCTTGCCCCCTAAATTTCATTTATGTCTTTAATTTTGTGATTACTTTTTATTGAACTTTCAATTTGAATTTAAAATTGTAATTACTCATTTTATGTATATACTGTTTAAATAAATGTTAGTTTAACTGATACAGTACTTAAGAGTTTGAAGAGGAAGGGGTGGATGTTACTTTAACATCCTCACCTTAACAAATTTACATAGAATCATCCAGTCCCTCTGGTAAAACAACACACAAAAACCTCTAGATTTACATAATGTAGCTAAAGAGTAATTACCTTTCATATGTTATAAAAAAAGGAAAAACTTTTTTATTTTAGAAAATGTATAAATGTAAATCATTTTAAGAGAGAAGAAAGATAATAAAATATAATTATGCAAATAAAAAATGTTAGGTAAACATTAAAAATAGGTAAAAAAAAGTAATAAAACTTTCACATTAAGCATATCAGTAGATGGCAATGTCGCCACTTAATTATACGTTTTCAGCTCATAAGCATTTTTTACCCGTTAATTGCATTTTCTGATTAGGCTTAACACCATTTTGTTTATTTTTTCATATTTCTTTAAATTAAAAATCCTTTTAACTACTGTTTGAATTATTAATAATTACAAATGAAAACCTTAGCCCTAAACCTGAAAGCAGTGATCAAAGTATTTTGATAAGTATTTGAAATGAAAATTAAGTTATATAACCACAGTCGTGAGAATAATGTTTCAGTAGAGCCTGTTTTTCCACAATTTTGAAGTTTCTAATTATATTTATGAATGTTGACATTGTGACATTTTACAATGTTAAGGAGAAACATGAATTAAATTTTTAGTTTTCTTTCACTTTTGAAATAAATGTCATGCCAATCAAATTGTTTTTTTAACTAATATGCGAGGTACCCAAAGCACCTTCTTTTGTTTGGACCTGTAAGTGTATCTGGCACTTAGGTAATATTTTAATTGCACTGAATCAACTTAGTTAGTTAGCTACTCTTTCAGGACTTCCTTACTGTCCCATCTGCTTCTAGACTCCCTTAAATGCCAACGTAACTATCTACTATCTTACAGCTGACAGTTACATAGTGCCAACTGTCATTCCTTGCCACTCCCACATTACAGAACCCGTTTAATTTCTGCTCAGACAATGGGCCTGATTTATAGAAATTCTCCAAGACTGGAAAAGTTAGACTATTATGGGGGAGCTTGTGTGATCCAGAAAACCTGGAATGGAACAGGTCCAAAACTGGAAACTTTTGCCGAATAAGAGCAAATGATTTAAAAAAATCAGTGCCAGGTTTGCTGGATCACTTGTGTTCAATCATGATAGTTCCTGTTATTTGCACCATTGTATATTACTTTTCTGTCAATATTGTATAGTGTTATTTGGTAAAAGTAAAACCAGAACAAACTTGTACAATGTCAGGATAGATAAAATGCAAAAAGAGAAGAAAATCTAGAAATTGCATCTCAAGAAACAGTAAGCATCTAACATACTATAATCTGATAGTTAACCCTGCCTGAAGTTTGAGTCCTCAGCAAGTGCAAGAATAGTTCCTGAGGTGGTGGAGTTGCGCCTGGAAGCCAGGTGTATCAATTGGAAGTGCGGATCCCTGGATAATGGTTGTGATGGAGTTAATGCCTGTCGAGGATTTACAACCTAATTGGGTGGTTTTCATGGTCTGTTAAACTGTTATATGGTTGTAATATGTAACTGTTGTAAGTTATGTATTAACAATATGTTAAAATTAATAAAAGGCCATACGGCTATTTCACCATACCAGCAGATGTTATTAAAAAAAGGGAAAGAGGGGGTGAAAAGGGGGGTCATGGAGAGAAAAGGCTCTGTCATATTTGCCCAGAGCCACATTTTATTTCAAACCATTCCTGCAGCAATGCTCTCAAGCAATCTCACAGTGCCCCTGATTCATCAAGCAGAAACGGATTATCGCTCGCGCATTCGTATTTGCGATCTGAAATCGTACGCCATCGCGCTATTCAGCAACTGAAAAAG
>NC_092860.1:99698598-99758542 GCF_032062135.1 Pyxicephalus adspersus
ATTCGCGCCCCCTATTGCTCATTATTATGAAGGCAGGAATCCGGCTGGCAGTGAGGAGGCGAGTGTACGAGCACACTCGAGTCCGGACCGCGGTAGACCGCGATCGCTGGCCGCGCGTATTTTCGCGCTTCCAGCGAGCGCGGATTTTATGGATGAATCAGGGGCAGTGTCTTTAAAGAACATTTGGGCTATGCAATACTTGGCAACACACAGCTGCTTCTTGTCCTCTTTCTGTCTTGTTTCTTGTCTTCTTTCTGTCTTCCCTCCTGTGACGAACGCCCTATTTTTGCCCGCACCCCTGCGTCTAGACTTTCCAACAGGCTCAGCAACAGTTCACGCACCAGCAAACTGAGAAGGGCCATCACGGGCAAGGTTAATCACTCTGTTACCCCGTGCCACACACACCATCACAGGTAGACTGCCACCATGTGCTTAAATGCACCATTACCCTTGGCAACCACATTTATGATCCTGCTTCTTTAATACTCTGTCACCCACTGCCACTCCAGACAGGGATGTCTCAGTAATCACAATATTTACAGTAGTGTCTTCAGGTTAGCAAATTACACTATTTTTACTTAGACCATTCAGAGATTCAGCTTACACTTTTTATAGTGTTTATTAAATAAAAACATACAAAAACAATGCAAAAACCAATATAGAAAAAGGACTAATCAAATAACAATAACAGAACTATAGGAACAGCATAAAATAAAAGGGAAAACTATGAAATAATACTTAGGTAGAGTTGGTTTTCCTTGGTCCAGGTTGCTGTGTAAAGTCCAAGTTATTAGTCAGAGTCACTGGGCTCCCTGCAGTGCTCAATGTGTCAGTGCTGTTCTCCTTAGCAACAAGATGAACTATGTGAGAGCTCCTTCTGCTAGACTTAAGGTGCGTACACACTTCCAATTTTTATCGTTCCAATCGAACGACGAACGATCAATTGGGCAAAAAATCGTTCGTAAAAAAGTAACCAACGACGCCGACGAACGAGGAAAGTCGCTGGAAACGAACGACCGGACCGGCGGATCGGATTGGACGACGATCGTTGAACATCGTTCGTGTGTACGGTCGTTCGTTGATCGTCCATGTTCAGAGCATGCGTGATGAACGAACGTCCGTTCACTTTCCTGTCGTGCACATAGTTCCTCTATCGCTTAAACGATCGTATCTATTGTGTGTACAATATCTACGAACGATCGTGTCGTTATCTCTATGTGCAGTATCGGTGCTATACGATCGTTCATATATATCGTGCAGGAACGTTCGTCGTTCGTTTTCCGACGATAATAATTGGAAGTGTGTACGTAGCTTTACATTGCTTTTTCTATGCCAACATATGTGGGACTAATAGGACCAATCAATGATAGCAGGGTGGGGGCTATCTGAGGGGCATAGATTAGGATGCTTGTAGACTCTCCCAAGAGGCCCTTGTTCTAGCCATTAATATTTCTTTTCATTTACTTCCATAAGTACAGGTTTTAGGAAATACCAACCCCCAGATTATTAATCACCAAACTAGGCATGTCTGGGACTTATGGTTCACCAGAACAGGCTAAATATGGTTTTCACGCTTTCCTGAGGCCTATAAGACTAGTTATTGGTCTCGAAATGCTTACCATACCGATCCAACTACAGATCAGTCAACTACTATTTTATACAGAAGGGTATATTATAAAAATAAAGCCTTTTAATACATGGGTTTCAAAATACAGCTCAAAGTTCAATCTGATACACTCTGTCTAGGCTTATCTCAATCTATGAGGCTTGTAGACACAAAAACCAGACAGCCACAGCAGGTGTTGTGACTGGAGGGTCTGGAAGGACCCTGGTTGTCAGATAAAGAAATACCTGATAAGGGGAAATTTTTGACCCTACCGTAGTCTGCTA
Organism: Pyxicephalus adspersus; assembly: GCF_032062135.1. Lineage (NCBI taxonomy): Eukaryota > Metazoa > Chordata > Amphibia > Anura > Pyxicephalidae > Pyxicephalus > Pyxicephalus adspersus. Next base: position 99,700,489 of record NC_092860.1, read on the forward strand.
GAGAGACAATTTCCTGACAAAGGCATTGTAAAAGAAGACAATTTTATATTTAAAGGGAAGATCAGGAATTTATATTATCTCCAATATCACAACATTCATAATATCCTGCATCAACCATCTAACAAGCACACACTACACTACAGTCCAAACCTCTTCAATTTGCACATGGCTGGGCATGGGCTGCAGCAGATCATGTCGAGTTTTGCTAATGAGACCTAAAGCATGTATTAATTTTTTAAGTTTTGAAATAGCATTGTGATTCAATGATTTTTCATCCAACACAGTACGGGTTGACATTCAAAAATGTGGCAACCTCCAGACCTGTGGAGTGCCAGATTTTCAAAAATTCCAGATTTTTTAAGGTTATATATGCTGTATATATTTAACAGAAAATGACTACCTGTACAGTCCTTTAAATGGATGCTGAATACATAATGGGGCTATACAGCAGCAAATAAATGAGAAGGAAAAGCACGTGCAAGCAAGACCCAACAGCTGATTCTGGAGTACAGCGCCATCAAAACATAAATGGCGTCTCCAGAAAATAGTGTAAATTTGAAAATGCGCTCTGAAATCCATGCCGGAAATCTGAAGGAACCAGATTATCGATGGCCAGATTTTTGAGAAAAGGGAGAGGTCATTCATTTTACAGGGTGCAGGATAAAGCTTCCCATCCTCCCACTGCATTTTGTGAAGGTTACATAGGTAAAGTGATGTCGGCATAAGAATTAGCTTGGGGAGGAACTCTGTTTTGCCCCAGTCATGTAGGAAAGGATCATCATCCAGACGGATAGGTCCACCCAAAAGAGTGTATTCAGCTGCTAATATGACTTATCTGTTGTAGCTTGATACATATCATATTAGCAAGAATTCACATTGGGAAAAAAAGTTAAAAATCCCCAAAGCCTCCCACAGCAGAGCCCACTCAGAAGTCAATACCTTCTAGGAGGCAACCACCAATCCATAAATAGGGTCAGCTCTCTGATTTTGAGGGAGGAGAAGAAGTGAACACTGTTGCTATATATGTCACCTCTTATAAAGTTTATACAGCCTTTAGGTGTGGCAGTCATTGAGTTGTGACAGTATTGGACTCCAGTTTTGTAGTAGATGCAGCAGTAATAAGAGGAAACTGGATTGTAATTGTTATCTACCATAAAGGATAAGGTGGATAGATTGCTGACAAGGAAAGGAGGGTTGGATGATGTGTTGATACCCAATACAGCCTTAACATTATCTAAACATGGCCAAATGGCTTTCCAAAGTTAAAAACAGATTACCCAAGTTTAGGCAGATTAGGCTACTCACTTAAAGGAATGCCACAAGAATTATTAGTATATCATTCTGTTTTTCTATGTGGAGTTCATTGACATTTTGATAGCATAATAATGACGGCCTACGAAAGGAGGGTACTTGTCAACACTAATGGTTGTTTTAATAAGTATGGTAAAAGTGAAAGTCTGAGGCCCAGAGTATAGGACTAAAAAACAGTTTGGTAAGAGAGGTTGGCTTTACCAGAGTATGTGGAGCAGCAGTGAAAGCAATAAAGTCAGGCAATGCAAGCTTTACTAATTCTGAAAAATATAGGTGTCTGTGCTGTACACAAAAGTAATTCTGCATGACACCCCTACAATGTGCATGATGATAATTAAATGATCAACAGAAGGTTCCATGTTTCTCTCATTTTCAAATGTATGCATTGCCAAACCATTCTTGTATATTGTATGTAATTTAACATATTTGTTTATATTATTGTATTCTGTAAATCGCCAAGCAGAGAGACAGGTCATATAAATGACATGTGTTCATATGTAAATTGAGTAGTAGCTATATGCTTTATAGTCCCCAGAAACACAGCTATAATGTGCAGCAAATGAAAACTTTGAGTTGTAAATAGGAAAGACCTGACCATTGCTTATTAATAATTAGGAGAGGCAAATATTATATACATGTTAATTAAAAATGTAGTCATGCTTTAGGAATGCATTAAAAATAATACCAGCACAATTGTCAATTTAAAATTGTGTACAAAGGGATTTACATGGGTTTCACCCAACATTTGCACAATTTCCTAATTTAAGTCAATTGAAAAAAAGTGTAATTTGGAAGTTGTAAGAATCCTGTGTGGAAATATTAATGCATAAACTCTATCAATAAATAAATATCTTTTATATTTAAAGACAGATACTGCAAGTCCTCACCACACATCTTCATGTCCCTTATTTGCAAATTCTAAAACTCCCATCTTGCAGAATGATATGTTTCTAATTATTCCTGAATCATTTATTTGGTCGGAGAGTTTTAAAATCCCAGTGATTTTATGCCATACACCACAAAGTGATTAACCTGCATAAAATATAACTCTGATTTTATTAAAAATGAATGATAATATAGTATTTCCCTTCACATATCACATTTAATTGGAAATTACATTTAGGATTTTATTATTTATCGATATGTTTTAGAAAAAGAAAATCATATCAGTTACTCATTATTTTTTTTTTTTACATTACATTTAATTTTACTTTTTACATCTGTAGTAAGTTCAGTATATTAAGCATTTTGAGAATGAAGTCTCAGTGCGGTTCAGCGTGGTCTAATAATTCAGTTCTTAACATACTTGTGGGAGGGTGGTAGCAGTGGAGGGAAGGGAGTCCCTGGATGTGTAATTTCTTCTCAAAATTCACAAACATTCTGGTAAATTAACCATCTTTAATTTGTCCTATGTGTATGCCTATTTGAATTTTAAAGAATGGCCTGAAGACATATAGTTTATATTGCAAGGTCTGTCTGTCCCAGAGAGCATTGGCCAGCTAGAAGCTGGAAGCAAACAGTACCTACCTCTATTTTATTGGTTTTAGCTGTTGATGATGATAAAATCCTGCTAATCCCTGCTCACCAAATATGCTCTAACCACCTAATGCTCAAAGTATAGCTTTTACAACCATTGCAACACTAGTCACTTAAGGTAAGCTTAGTTCTATATAAATACTGTTGATTATTAATAATAATATTATTATTAATAATAATAATAATAATAACCACCTAGCCGTTAAGCCCGAACTTGGTACGGACAAAAAAAAAAGGCTAGGATGGTTAAGCCCGTATTTTTGTCACATGCTTACCTCCATGGTCCCGCTGCACATCCAGCGTCGTTTTCCAATTCCAGCGTCGTCCTCCGTCGTCCGTCGATCTCCCTCCGTCGATCTCCAGCGTCGGGTGCCAGCGGGACCGCTAAGATGCCGGCCGGTATCTTGTGTTCCGCCGCCCGGCATCTTGTGTTCCGCCGCCCGGCATCTTGTGTTCCGCCGCCGTCGGCGGAACACAAGATACCGGCCGGCGGAACACAAGATACCGGCCGGCATCTTACCTGGACCTGCTGATCGTTCACATCCTCCTCGTTCCAGCGCGTGATGATCTCTGAAGGGAGAAGCCGTCCGGCGGAGAAAAAAAAAACGGACGGCTCCTCCCTGCGTGCGTGATGACGTCGGCGCGTGTGCGGGAAATTCAAATTGAAATTCATTCATTTTGTATTGGATTCAATACAAACTCCTGTATTCAATCCAATACAAAATAATTCAAATAAATACAAAGTTTGTAATTGGTAAATTCAAACTGTCATTTTGTATTGGATTGAATACAAACTTGCGTATCCAATCCAATCCAAAATAATATAAAATTAATACAAAGTACATATCTGGTAAATTCAAACGCTCATTTTGTATTGGATTGAATACAAACTCCAGTATCCAATCCAATACAAAAAATAAAAAAAAATAAAAGTAAATAACTTGCAAATTCAAATTCTTATTTTGTATTGGATTGGATACAAACTCCCGTATCCAATCAAATACAAAATAATTCAAAACAAACCCCAATAAATACAGAATCAAAGTTTTAAAAATTGCCACTTATTCCCTGGATGGCTAGTGTGTAACACTGTGTCTTATCTTACCTTTGCTGATCTTCGCCTAATTTCCTTTAATTTTATTAAAAGTATTTTTTTTTTACATGATTGTGTGTTTCAAACATTTTTTTTATTCATAATATCTACTAGAACCCTTGTTCGGACATATTTCTGTAAGTTACAGGTCTACCATTAAAAAAAAAAAATTTCATGAAAAACAGTGGATCACTTTTGGTACAGAAATCTAGACCTCAGTGTAACGCTCAGGAGGTTAATAATAATTCCAAAAAAGCAGCAAGGGCAGTACCCATGGCAGGACCATCATTGTGGCCATCAATATCACCGCACCCCACATATTAATATGTTGTATCCTTGATTAGATTTCAATAAATCTAAACTGATTCCCTGCATTTCTATCCATTTATATTACTTAATGTTCCATGCTCCATAGATGTTTGACAAATGTTAAAAAAAGAAATGTCCCTTTCACTTAAAAGATGATAAAGACATTTTTTTCTGAAATTACTTATTAACAAATAGCATTTTAGAAGTATTCTAGTAAATATTACTATCCTAATAACAAAATAATTCTGTAACAATAGTTTGCCATGGGAAACTTTGAATTGATATTTAAAGTTTTGAAAAATATATTATCTTTAATATATTGTGTTTCTTACAAATTGAAAAGTCGGTCACATTAATGCTTTGCTGAATGGACAATAATTTTCCATTTATCAGCAAACAATGGTGCATCTTGTATGGATTATAAATGAATATAGGCTAAATAAAATTCTAGTGCCATTTGGATTGAGTTTAAGGTAATAAAATGTTGACTTCAGTTAACATGTTATCAGAGCAATAAATGTCTCTATTTCTCAGTGACTGAAAATAAAATGTTGCTAAAATGTGATCAGATCGCCTGTATAGGTAATTGAATATGGTACATTATAATAAGCAGATTATAGGTGTAAGAAAAATTCTAATTAGTATGTCATACTCATGTTTTTTTTATATCCTCATTAATCTTACTGTTTGGGTTGTTAATCAAAATGATTAATTGCTTGACAAGAAGTGGAAGAACAGATTTACGCCAGTTCAGTAACTAAATTATTACTACCTAACTATATTTTCAAATGTCACCTGCGCATTGTGGTACATGTATTATTTAACTATGTAGCAAATAATAATCATAGTTATAACTTCTAAGAAGAAAGTAGTTTATTGGAAAAAGAAATGAAAGGCCTATGTTTATTGTTGCCTTACTAAAGCTTTGTTCTACAAAATTCTTTACAAATGTGTTTGTTTTCTGGCTTAACACAAAAACAATTTCTAAAAAAGCTTTCTTTTGAAGCCATCAAGGTCATCAACTGATCACTGTTTTCATCTGTCAAAATCACTGAGCTGTGCAGCTCCAAGTAGGAAGCCTGGATGTACAGCATATACTGGATTCTCCTACAGCTGCTGGGACTTTTATGCACCCCCATGTGTTTAAAAAATTCAATGTGTTTAAAAAATTGAACTTTTGTTCCACTTGATGACTGCCAAGTTCAAAATCTAAGAGTCATCCAAGGTACAAATGTTCTGGTAGCAACTGCCTAAGATAGAAATTTATTTTTTCTTGTTGGGCCTCCAGGATAGGAAGAAGGGAAAACCTTCCCAGTAGGACATAGACAGCAAAAAAACTAGTACACAGGTTTAAAAAAAAAAGAGAGAAATGTGCACTCAATACTGCATACTCAGTTGTGTGCAATGGTGAGGAAACATAGTATGATTGATTGTGAACTTGACAAAATCAATAATGGATAAAACAGGTGCTGGCCTGAAGATGGATGCCGGGATGACATAAGACCTGATATAAAAGACCGGATCTGGATGGATCGGACTGCCCTGCGGGATTGAAGGTAAGTGTATTTTTGTTGTTTTGGGGACTTTTGAGTTTAGTTCCATTTTAAGTGCCATTTAGCATACTTCAGGTGCCTTTACAATTGTATGAATCAGGGCCATTTGTGTTATTAAATACATATTTGTATACTTCTTGTTTAAATTAATATCAATATACTGTGATCATTACTATTGATACAATAGTATTTTATTTGGATAAACTGGGATCGGAAAATAGAGTGAGGCAAGGCAAGAACTTATGTAAGGTTTCTTTTACTTTCATCCTGCTGTAATATTCTCATTCATTTATTCTGCCCAAGTAAAAATAACTTTGGAGGGTGAAAATATACTTTGTTAAGTAAACAGTCCATATTTTTTAGTAAAGCAACCCCAGTGTTATTTTTTATTTCTCTATTGAATGAACAGTTTTTATAGTGTTTCAACCTGTGTTTATAGGTTGTTTTCAGTAAATCTGCAGCCTAAATTAAAAGTTAGTCAGCGTGCCATGACGTTGCCAGCCACTTCCTTAAAAAAGGGATGTCGTGTGATGAATATGAGTCATGTGAGCCGCAGACTCCTAACCCACCAGAGGAGGGAGTGCTGGTGAAGACACACTCTCAGATGTTTTTCACATGCCTGCCAGCAGATGGAGTGCATTTGCAGAACACTCTAGTCCTCTTAGGTAAAGGAGCAGCTGATCGAGAATCACATGACCTGGACCAGTAAGTGAACAGATACTTGGATCCTGAAGGAGAGTTGGTTCTGGCAGCAGGGGAGTGCAAGATAAGAGAGCTTGAAGGAGGCACAGATCCCCTGGACTTATGAGGATCTGTGACACAATAACAAGTTTGCATATCACATAACACAACATATGGATAGGGTATATATAACTTTTTACAACTATCAATTAAAATCTTGTAGCTTGGTGGGGGGAACAGGTAAAGGGCACTCGGGAGCTATGTTAACATAGCTATACTGGACACAAAAAAAGAAAAAAAAAGGGGGGTAGGGGTAGGCACTAATAGGGGATTAAATGGGGAAATGATATGGATAGTGATGAGTAAGGGGATGGAGGGGGGTAAGTCAGAGTTGGGGCAAGGGTACTTAACATCTGCATCCTCAACACCAGGTAATGTCCTCCAGGTCACGACCAAAAGTTTCAGAACTGGGGAGATTCTTTAAAACAGTCCCATACAGACCATGTAAATTTAAATTTTTTCATCTAATCTATCTGATCATCATTTTCTGCAACCGGCAACTCCATGTGCTGGATTTTCTCAAGTTCTACAAACCATTCCTTTTTAGTGGGGACCACTGTTTCACTGTTTCCACAACCTAGGGATGATTTATCTGGCTGCCATGAGGAAGTGGCCTAGCACGCTCCTTTTACCTGACTTAACTGATCCCGGGATCATAGATAGTAAAGCTACCCCTGGGTTGTTAGGAACATTAGATCTCATGAGTGTATTTCTCATAAATGAAAGATAGGTAGGCATTTCCACCATATGTGCATCATAGACCCCTTGTGGGACTGGCAGTGCCAGCATCTGTCTGATGTATTTTTATGGGGTAACAATGCTCTCTCTCTCTCTCTCTCAGGTTTGTTGCATTGTTACATTGTCATATGGACTTCTGATAAAGACTTTGTAAGTGAGTTGCCCCACATCAAAGTCTTCATCCACTGAAACAAATAAGCAAACCCTCCTAAGCTTTCATCATGCTTTGTACCTAAAAGTGAATTTGTCAATGGTGTTTTCTGTTTTAGAATAAAGAAAGAATCACAACATGATAAAATATCATGTATAGTTCAGGAAATAAAAAAATATATAAAAAATAATAATACAAATATATTTTGCCCTGTATACCAAAAAACTAATGGCAATAAAAATGTAATACAAATAATAATTCACACTATTTAAACCTTTATGTTAATTAACCTTGTTGATATTTGATTTTCTGTTTTAATTTGATTTCATTACGAATTGGGTTGAGAAATGCTAATCTAGAACACATGCAGCTGTCCCTGGAAGTCAATTACTGATTTGTGGATCATTAAACAACTGACCAGAAACGAAAGCTGTACTTTCCTTTACAGGAGAGCACAGCGGGGCACCTCTTGCTTTTCACTCCTTTTCCTATAAAACAGAACAGTGATATGTGTGCCGCACTCATTCTACCTACTGTCACTGGAAGTGACGACAAAAGGTTGTTTCCAGAGACAGAAATGTAATGTGTACATATCTTAGGTCTATGACTGCTGACATTATTTAATTGAAACTTGTATAAGTAAATAACATAAATATAAAAAATGTGGGTAGGACACTATCTGCAAGGAGTTTGTATGTTCTCCCCATGTACACATGGGTTTCCTCGGGGTTCTCCGGTTTCCTCCCACATCCAAAAAACATGCATTTAGTTATATTGGCTTCACCCCAAAATTGTTCTTAGACTGTATCAATGATATAGGACTATGGTAAGAATATTAGATTGTGATCCCTTTTGAGGGACTGTTAGTAATATGACGATGGACTTTGTAAAGTGCTGCGCAATATGTTGGCACTTAGGAAATACTAGTTAAATAATCTTTTTTAAATACTTTTTTTTTAAATGGTCTGGGACAGGGTCTTTCAGCAACATGCTTTACTTAGTTGAAAAATCATGTAACCTACTGAATCTTATTGCAATACCTAACTGGAAAAAAAATTTGCATTAGACTCTGTCTGCCTTATTTGTATTTGTAGAAAAGCTAAACTTTAGTTTCACTTTAGGAGCAGAAATTGTGAATGTCCACCAGCCTGCCTGTCTACTCAACATTCCAATAAATTAATTTTCTAATGAGAAGTAAAATATCTGCTTGTGGCAAACTGGTATACACATTATACCCAAATTAAGCTGAACACAGCTTTTTTTTTATCAAGATTGTTTCAATAAACAAAAATAGATTTTGAATATTGTACAACACTGCCCAAAACAAAAAAAATAACAGCTTTTTCTTTCTGTTCTTTTCTGTCTGAAAGTGATTCAAATGACTCTGGGAAACTCACATTTTTTGTTTAATAACAGGACATATCATATATTTTTCAAAGATAAAAACACATTCTAAATCTAGGCTTAAGCATTATTTAAAGAGATTTTTTTTATTATTATTTTTTTTTTATTTTAGTCACCGAGCTAACTATGAAACTGGGAAAAGGCAGTTTCAGAATGGATAAAATATTCATGTTGATAACTTACATAAAACAAAAGATGGAGTATTTTCTTCAGGGAAATTACTTTCTCTGATGAGGCTCCATTTATGCATGATGGAGTTTTACATTTTTGAAAACCCCTTTGGTTATTTTTTTTTCTTCCTTTGAATTCTGGCAAGTTTAATTTCTGGCTCACAAATAGAAATATGTTGCAATGCTTCCTATTATGTTTAAAGCTATTTGCAAAAAATATATAAATCTTTTATTTAAAAATGAAATAAGCCAAAAACTAACATTTAACACATACGCCTTATGGATAGCATGGCACAGATACAAGGATTAAACTTTCTTACTGGTTATTTGTTTTATCTAGTATTTGTTATCGCTGTGATAGGCATGAAGGGTGTAAATTATTTAGTTGAGTTTAACAAGAATGCAGATGAAAGCTGTTTAGTGTACTGTCATTGGAAAAACATGGGCCCAATTAATTTCTAAAATAGATTTTATATTTGTTTATGCATTTGTTGTCAAATAAAACTTGTTTTTCAGTTATTTAGGAAGTGAACTGCAAAAAAACAAAGTGGATTATGACGATGACAGCTGAATGCAAGTTTTTGTTTTATTATAACTGCATAATGGTTGCATTTTGCAGTAAATAATTTTCTAATGGCATTTAGCTGTTCATTGTTTTTACAAACTCACAATTTTCTTCATGTATAGGTTTCCAATGCCATAACTTTTAGGTTTAAAGGCATATCTCATTTTTTAATTTAAGCTAAACATTAGCACCTACTATAAGTAATATTAGTATAATATAATATTATTTGAATATATGTATAAATATATGTTTATAGCTTTTATTTTGCAAATAAAAAATAAGAATAGTTGTGGAACAGAGTTGCCCTGTCTAAAAAGTGATGCATCTCTTGGAACCTTAAAAAAATGAAAAAGGCACAAGTCAGTTAAGAAGACACCATACCTAAATTTGACTCCATGGACTTAGTATTTTAATTTATGTTCACGAAATTCCAATTGTTGACGCCGTGACCTCATCTCTCCATCTACATTTAGTTTTTCTTTCCTTTCCATTCTTCTTCTCCTTTCTAGTTTTGTACTTTTTTGTGTGTACTCCATTCAATTTATCTTCAGCTATTAGGCTTTGTACTTAACAGCTTTTCTAGTATTTTTAAGCAACCAATGAGTTGGTTACAACCAATATAGTAGTATTAATTTTAAATGAAGAAGTAAATTTGTTTAGGTTGAAGGTCAGTATGGGCTTTTTAAGCACATGTACTGTCCTCTTTTCCTTCTGTGACATTGTCTTTGTGACATCTATGTTTGTATCTGTCTGTCATTTGTATCCCCTATTTATTGTACAGCACTGCATATTATGTTGGTGCTTTATAAACACATTATTTCATTCAGTGTGCATTTATGCATGTTAAATGAAATGCTAAATGAAATTTTAATCCTAATTGGCAAAATCACAAACTGCACAACATTGCTTTGTAGTGTGACATAGGACATTTAAGAAGGTTCTGTGCTGCAGAAAAATGCAACCATACTGGGTACAATAGAGACAGGATATAAGGATATTTTGTCCTATTCCTGAGTTTAGAGTACATTGGACACACACTGCCCAATGAACCCCATTGTAGCTGGTGTAAATGATAAATTTAACATGTATCCATCATTTTTAGAAGCTATTATTTTAAACAATATTTTGCTTACTGAAATGCCTCATTGGGCTGAAGTTAAAGTCATTACTTTATTCCAATTACATTTTATTCATGATTATTTTGTTTATTTATAAGCCTAAATTGTAATTTACATACAATCTAGACTAGAGTTTTGAAGAAGAATAAACTGCTAATAGAGGAGTGGGTGAAAATTCAATAGAGAAGCAAGCCATGATTCATAATGTCAGTACTCTTCAGTTCCATATTAATTTATTAATGCAAGTGTCAGTTTGTAACCTTCAAAAATGAGCTGACAGTCAAAAAAACTTCCTAATATTCTACTTGACATGTACAAGGACTAGAATAAGGTTAACTTCTAGCAGTGCCACCCCCTAAATTTATAATGTCTGTACTTTAACACTTGAGTGAAATTTTGCTCATTCTTAATTCTTATATGAATGTGATCTTAGATGGCAGCACACAACTCTGAGATTCCCAAGTGTCACACATTTAATACATTGTTGGCTTCATCTCTAATATGAATTAAAAGTACTGTAACTGTGTAGTGGACACAGAGGACACATGTCTATTAACTGAAATGGATGTTCTATCAGAACTCTCCAAGGTGGAAGTTAACAAAGCAATTTCTTTAGATGGCATATAACCTGGAATTTGAAAGCTGTAAGTTTAACAGATTCATTTCTCTCAACAAGAGTTGTACGCTAAGTTCTGAGAATTGCAAATATGATCCCACTATATAGGGCACATCAGGGAAGTATCAGATAGCACTTTTCTGAAGGCGAGAAGTTTTGTTTTCAAATTAAAATCACATAATATGTACGTGTATTAAAATGAAAATGTGTTTAGGTAAAATATACAGGCCTTAAATATCAATGAGTCTAAAAAAGAATGAACTGTCTGAAATGCTTACATCAAACAAAGAAAACTTTAAACAGACATTGAAATTACCGGTAAGGTTCACTCACCCTATAATGATTGCATCCCCATGCATGGCATTGGTGTACCTTGACATGTATTTTTAAATGTGTTGTGCTGCTTTGTGTTAAGGAAACTGTATTATCCTAACTAACATAATGCAGGTCAAAACATCCATAATTTAATAATAGAGGGATTTTTATTTCTAAAATGCTACAATAAAGCACATTGCTGCGAACTGAATGGAATCTTGTATTGCACATGCAATTTGTTTGTTATGAAGGATATAGCAAAAATGCATGATAATATCCAGCTTAAATTAACCCCTAAATTGATATTTAACAAAATAGACTAAATAAACCTATTTACAGCAATGCAGTTAAATAACTCTCAGGTTTTTGAGAATTAGCCCACCGTTATCATCATTTCCCATCCTACAGAAAACACTAAAAATATGTTTGCAAGTAGACTAGTTCTATGTTTAAAATGTATGATCAGGCCAAGTTTTATTGCAGAAAGCAACAGACAATGTCCCTATTGTGAAAAGTATTCTTACCTGCCTGATCGCTTCATGGAACTGTCAAAATCGCTGAACTGTGCATGCTTCCCCTGTGGTTGCCAGAACTGAATTAAATCCTGTGTACCTGCCTGGAAGTTATATCATCCCAGTCGGCCAAACATGTTGGCCAAAGGTCACACCTAGGAAGCAAATATGGAAGAAGATGTCAGAACCCTGCGACAGAATGGGAATAGGTGAGTATAACAGGGTTTATTCCACTTAAGGTAGGATTTTCATAGCATCCAATGATGATCATTTTGCTGATTAGGGTACTCCAAGTTTAACAATGCTGCAAGCATATGGGGGGTATCGCCATTTTATAGGAGTAGCTGAGAAAAACAGTAAAAGCGAAAGACAGAATAGAAGACATTCCTACACTTCCAGAATGATAAAATTTATGCCCAAAATAATAATGTGACCAGAATGTAGGTAAATTTTGACAAAAACTTTTCAAACTTGTCCCCAATCTATTAAAAGAAAGTTTTGGGTGTAGACACAGTTTTCTAATGTTCTGACATACATTAATGCAGCTAAATTAAAGAAAACAAACACAATGTAAAGAGATATAAAGCCAGGAACAATAAAGTATGCATGGATTTAAATGTTTTTAGTAAAAAGACTTATGTTTAGAAACCACAACCTTGGCTATCATGTGATGCCCAGCTAAGTTATATACATCATAAACAGTTTTAACATCTCATCATCATTGATCTCAGTAATGATTGCAGACCTATAAGCACAAGAACCAAGAGGAAATATTTAATGGGATTCATTAAATGCAAATATGAAGTTTGTCTTGAGGCTGTTTTAGAGATATAATTCTTGGAACATACAACAATGGGCGAGTTCTGATTAATAATGTATTCTTATTATAGAAGAAAATAAACCATATGTACATAATTTATTTCTGTACATGTTATTTGACCATTATTATAAAAAACTTTATGTGCATTTAAAGTATATAAACAGCTACTATCTGGATTACTATAAATAGGCTAAACTCCAGGCACGCCAATATTTGCCTTCTGCTGTTGCCTGATTTCTTTCTTTAAAAGAAGATCCCCCTAAAACAGCATTTTTGCTTAACCCTGATAATCCACTTTTTACACCCCAGATTAATACAGTTGGCTTCAGCCAGAAATCTCTTTCAGGCACCTAGCTTTGCAGCCATATCCAAACTGCCCTCCCTTTCTGACCATTCACAGAAAACACACAGTTCCAGGCTTGTTTTGTGAATGAGGAGGAGCAGAGAGAGGTGGGGTCGAGGATGCAGAGCTGGGTATATGCAATTTGTAGCTTTAGAAGCCAAGAAGTAAAGTTCCTACTCTGTAACAAGAAGATTTTTAAGGTTTAGAGGAAGAATGCAATAATGGGAGCTTGTGTTTAAGGAGGATCATAGGGAAACAATGTTAAAGAAAGAAAGCAAGAAGACATTTAAAATGTTCCCTCTCCTTATCACACCTCTGTTTTACCTTGGTCATTCTCTTCTCCAGACATCACACAACATTTAATCATACCTCCTGCAAGACTAAGTCATAAAAACCCTATAATTTCCCCACCATTTCACTAGTGTTCCCTTTCCTCCACATGTCTAAAACTTCAAGCCTTAGTCATCCAAAACATTTTGCTTCTTGTTTACTCAGTCAGCCATCCTACATATCATTACTGTGTTGCTGCTTTACTTTTTATCCTTGGTTTTTGGTGCAATTAAGATGAATTAAACAATGTGTTTCTTGCCCTGAATTACTTCAGTTGTAAGACAGAGCTTCTGATACCAGTAATTGGTGTACTGGCATTTCGTTTTTTCCAGTCTTGCCCTCCATTCATTATGCACCAAGCATTTTTGAGGGTGTTGCATATCACGAGCAGATGACAACCTGCACTTTCAGAAAACTTTTAATCATGTACACCACTGTCATTAATATTACTCATAAGGCAAAAATGCATGTATATTTCATGTTTTACATCAGACCATAAAGAAGATTGGAGGATAGACAGCTTATATGACATAGCTTAATGAAGTAGGAGATGATATAGGTTTGTAGAAGTAGTAGTAATCCTTAGTGGTCATTTGAATATTTATTTCAATTAAAAATATTTCTGACATTCATCTGTACTGCTCTAAAGCTCTGTATTGTATTAACATTACTATTAATTAGAATATGTTCAAATGACGAGTGAAAGCCTGTGCAAAAAGAGATCACACCTATTAAGAAAAAATTAAATATTGCCCATGCAGTGAAAATAAACAAGTTCACTTTAATGCTGCCCCCCCCCCCCCCCGAACTTTCTTGTTACCCTTCTTACTTGTGGGAGTTAGGGGTTGCATTGCACATACTTACCTCCCATTTCTACTGCTGCTCCATTTAGTAATCAGAAATAAGAAGAAAAAGTTCATGTAAACTTCATATTTAGCACCCACAAACACTTACACATGCACCCATACACACTAACACATATAGGACACAACTTATTTAGTCTCTCCAAAACTGGAGAATATAGACTATCATGGGAGGACCTGGGTGATCCACAAACCTGGAATATATTTCTTTCTTGCTAGTAGAAATAATTTGTAATTAGTTGGTAAATGTTTTCAATCCTAGACTAGATCCATTGCAAGTTTGTTGGATCACCCTAGTTTCCCATAATAGTTTTTCCCTTGCAGCTTTAATAAATCAGGCCCATTTACCTAATTCACATCCTACACCAGTATTGACAAGATAAAATCCATCATACATAGTCTTGTTGCCGTTTGAAAACTTCACCAGCCCCACTGTTCAAAACAGGTAATATCACCATCTTCTTGGACCTTGCTTAGTTCCCAAAAATTGAAAAATAGTCACAAAAATGGAATCATCAGTCTTATATCATATTCAGAAAGTGCTTTTTTCACATCTCAACATTGATGGTAATTTAAATGAGCATAGCAGTGCCTTGACACATTTCATACTACTAGTAAGCCCCCTTTTTTAAGGCTAGTTGTTGTGATACATAGCAATGTAAAACATAACTGACCAATAAATATTTTCTACCACATCAATGATTCCCCAGGGATTTGTTTTAAGACTTGGTTTAGGATTTAGAGATATTATATTTATATTTGGTGCTTTACATGATGCTAGCTTCCAGGTTTTTCCACTGTCATTGCAGTTATGCAATCACCATTTTTTAGACTATTCTCAGCTACCATCTGAAATCACCACGGTATGTTATTCTCCCTTGTACTGTTTATAAGTAGTGATGGCTTAATCATTTCCATGCTGTTTTTTGGCTTAGCAATTAGTGCACCTGTTTTCTTTTTTTTTTCAGATGTCCCAATCATCTCACTATGCATTCTTTGATGAGTCATGAAAAACAAGGAAATCTTGGCATGGCATGTACACCTTGTGTTATTAACACCTTCCTGATGGCTGTGAAACCAAGCAATATTAGTCCCGTTAAACTGACTTCTATAGACTTACCAAATCTTTGACTTACTGAAATGCACTATGCTATATATGTTTGAAAGTATAAATGCCTCTTGTAGGTCTTAAAACGGTGTTACCCTGGACAGAAATCACTGAAGACGTACCTTCAGCCAGATTATGGCTTTTATAAAAGAAAACAAAAGAGGATGATCACATTGTGAATCTTTTGGAGGAATATTTCATCATTGATAAAAAGGGCAGAGAAATGTGTTAAAGAGTACTAAAATCAATCAGTGTACTGTTATTAAACAAAGATGTTTAATTATTAGTACACCTAGGAAATTGTCAGTGTTTTCTTTATTCTTCATTAAAGAGGTAATAGATAGAGAATGGAAGTGATTGAATTAAAAAATAGGATTAAGACATAAAAATTAGAAAGTCGGTATTACTGACCCAAATTGACCTAGTTAATGGTGGACTTTGGTGTAGTAATTTGCCAAGTTGTCAAAAAGTCTTTTGTGGGCAGAAAATGCAAAAGTTATCAATGACTTTACTTTAGAAACTAGACAAAACTTTTCTTATTCATATTCATATTACTTTTCTCATTATTTTCTCAAGATAGGCTTCAGAAATTCAGCTATTTTTGAAGCTACTAGGTAGTAGTAGTTGTAGAAAATGTATATGATGGGTAGTATACTATCACAATATCAAAATCGTGTTGTGTATTTTAAACCTACCTCATATAAAACTGAAACACAGCTAACTTCCAAATAGCCTAAAGGAAGACAAGACACAAGATCCCCACACAAATTTGTAGTTGTAGTAGCCCCTGTAATTTTAAACTTCCTTTAAATATGGTCAGCTAAAACAAAGTACTGTCTTAACTTCAGGGATGTGAGTGAGCTAAGCCATATTATTCTGCGCTCTAAGTCTAACAAAAGTCACAGAAATTGACTTGGGATATCCATACAGATTTAACCCCAAGGAATCATTTAGGATGAAAATTGTCAAAAAAAAACTTACATATTCTTCAGTCAGGTTGTTTAATGACTCTCCACACAAATAACACCTTAATACACGTCCTAAATATATCCCTCACAGGCCAGAATAGGCTGACTCCACAACTCAAACATGGCTGCCTACTTGGTTTAATGGATAATAAAGGGTAATTGAACAATATTTGAATTTCCTGTTTAAATACCTATATCTAATTACTTCAGGCTTGTATATTGTTTATCAACACCCTAAAGTCATGCTTCCAATCCTACTTGAAAATATTTGAAAACTGGAAAGATTCTTAAGCTTTGTGGTCAACACAATTAATTCCAGGCTCATTCCTTCAGGAAATATAATCTTCCATACAATCTTTCACCTTACTTATTCCTTCAAGTTGCTTATGAGGCCACTGGGTTGAATAATCTCATTTATGGATGTTCTCAGCTCTTATGACAGAACATTTTAATTTGATCTCTTTCACACGTGAAAAGCTCATCATTTGATTCTAGATGACTTGACAACTTATTCTGTGGCAACAACGTGAGATCTGAAATGGTTGCTGATCTTAAATTTGCTGATGCAGGGAAGGTCCTACAAGCATAAGCATTCATTTTCCCTCATTACAGATACCAGTAAATTATAGATTTGATCAAATCTCATGACATTAAGGGCAGTTAGAAAAGACTTTCTATTTTTCAGCTTGTGATACCAACTGCACCTACTATAGCAACTACATAACAAAATGCTTGAAACTGATCAGAAGCAAGCTTCATTATTTAGCTCAAATGATCATTAGTAAATAATAATTCAAACATTCATTCCAGTGTTTCTCAACCAGAGTTTTATGGAACCCTAGGTTTTCTCCACATTGTACTAGGGGTTTCCTTGAGCAATGAGGAATTTGAATCTCCCAGGTCACTTTTACTGACACCAATGATATTTTTGGCTATCTGTAAGGGTGGCACTCATCCCAATAGCCAGCAATGTGAGAGGCATTCTGTGATTTATGGATTTTGTAATTATAGTAGGAGTTAACTAAAATCCTAAAGTTATTTTAGGAGTTCCTCCATGTTAAAAAGGTTGGGGAAGGCTGTTCAAATCAAATCTGTTATTTCTATAAATGATCATTTGTGGTAATAATTAGGTTCACTGATTTTTGCAGGGTTTAAATCTTTGCATTTGATGTTTGCTATATAAGCAGGTGAAAGTGTTTCAGGTCCTGGACCCTGACCAAGTAATCTGTGAGCCTAATGACATTGTCAGTCTACATGAGAGTGGGGGCAATGCCCTGGCAGAACACTTGAACCACTAGTATCTCCTTCTAGTTTTTTTAGTTTCTTCATCTAGTTTTGGTAATATTACACAGAGTAGGATACCTTGGTAGTTTTTTTTTCGTTTACATTTTAGATTAGGTATGTACATCAAATAATCTTCTTAATTTGCCCAGCTAGGTATCCATATCCATACTGAGAGAATGGAAAATGTTAAAGTATATTTACTTTTTGCTATGTGACAATCTATACTGGTCCCAAATCTGGTTGCTATGTAATGCTCAAGCCTCACAAGAGCACATACACATCTGATCCCTTATACTTTAGCTATCTTTGGAGGGTTTTAGCAGCAGAAGTAGTGCTGTCAATCTAGAAAGCAGCGGGTAGGTCTAAGTGTGGCCAATTTCTAACTAACAAGCTACATGCCCGTGAATAAGTAGTGATCATGCTATAGCCGTGCCCCCTGCAATGTCTTTTTAATGAACTGTCAAATGGACACAATTTACATTAGGATATCAATATTGTCTGAAACTTAGAATTAGTGGAGCAAAGCTGTCAGGATGAAAGTGTAAATGCAGAAACACTTACAGGTAAAATGCAGAGCCATGTCCCTTCTGCAATAAAAAAGGACCTTCCTGTGTTGAATGTGCATGCTCAGATGTTCGCTACCCTTCTTCCAACTGTTTTACACTAAACTTTACCTCCCAACCAATTATAAAAAATTCATAGGGATCATGTGGAAATTGGCCTTAATGGTTACATTATTGTTAACCATTTTTTGCAAAACATAAACAAAATAGATATAAATAGCCATAACAATCAATAGCATCAACAAAACAACCTTGTTGTCACATAACATGGTTCATTACAACCTTCTTATAACATCAGTATAACCCATCATTAAGTCATCCCACCAACACTTCCCAATTATTCCTGTCAGGTTGCAGATCCTCAAAGGCAATATCCATAAACACCCCAGCACTTGGGGTCAGCTACCACAATAAATTATTGCTCCCAGCTGCATGACACTGGTTCAGAAATTAGATTCTTTGCTTGCAGTCCCCTCATAACCTCCAACCTCATGAGTCATCGCCTTTGGAGATAACACACCTAGGATGGATCTCACCAAATACAAAAAAAAAAAAAAAACACCAAAACTCCCAAAACCAAAAATAATGTCCAGAAAGAAATGACAGCAAACCCCAACCAAAACCGAAAAACAACAGCTGGAAAGGAATGACATTTGATCCTTGATCTGCTAACTGACTCCTCACTTTCTTTCTAAACTCCTTTTCTGTTTTACTAAATATTTAGTGATTTTTCAAAAGAATAAAAACACATCACAAAACAATATAATCCAAAAAAAAACAAGACACATGACAATGACAATAATATGATTAAGAGGGGAAACCTTTTGACAACCCAACAGCAGCATCAAAAAAGTAATAGTTTAGTTCAGATCTAGTTTTGTGTTCACAGCCCCAACGCATATTATATTGCGTGGTAAGATGAGCTGTTTTTTTTTTGAGACAGTACAGTGAGGGAAGGGGTAAAAAGTGGTGGAGGGTCAGGTTGTTTGATACTAGAAAAAATATTAAGTTGCAGTGCGAACCGCAACCTCATGACCGCAGCTACAATCTCTGGTGCACAAGTTAAATAATTATGATTTGACCAGTAAAAATTTGGAAGGAGATAGTGTAATATCCACGGCTCATGCTTTCTGGAATTTGGCAAGAGAATCATTCCAGGTAGCAGACATTTTTTCAGTAATGAGGTTCCAAGATATTTTCTGTTTGACCTAAGTAAATGTAGGCAGAGCTGAGCTCCTAGCTTCCTCAAGTACCTACTAAGCTGTTATAAATAGGCTTTTCACACCTTCTCTTCACTACTCGCCACCTTTCCAATCATCCAGTACCTAACTGACCTCTTTCCACCCTCTATCAATTAATCCTTCACTTTCCAGCTTCCCCCCAGCACCTGGTCATGCCCACAGCCTAAAAGGCCCACCTATCCCGTCTTATGCAGACACTGAGAATAAATGAAATCCTAGCCACATGCATGGAAATTTTGTCAATCAAGATGGCGGAAGACCCAAACCCGGAAGAAGATAGGATAAAGATGTCAGAACTGGTGATGGAATGGGAAGAAATTAGTTTAGTTCTGCATTAAGGGGCCTATTTGTAAAGCAGGGAATCTGACATTCACTGAAACATTCTCTGGCAGAAAATCTTCAAGGTCAGTGATCTTTACTGGCAGTAATCAATTCCCCACCAGGGAATGTTTCAGTAATTGTCAAATTCACTGCTTTATAAATAGACCCATAAGTGTCAAAGAACATATTTTTTAATTAGGTGCCACAGTTCTACTTTAATTACAGGAATCTATATAAGAATAAGTTAATGGTTACACTAGAATTCCCAAAAATACATTGTATTTCAAAACACATGTTTACTTCATCTGTAATATTATTTATTGTAATTGCAATATGTCTAGCTATGGAAGGTTCAGAAGTTCCCTTATTAAAACTGGTTGTCCTTTATGAGGCAAGAAGTAAGCATTTCTTTTTATATATATAGATAGAAATAACTGAACTTTTAATTAATCAATATCTTATTTTATGGAAAGATGTAAGACTTCTGCTTTATTTTCAAGCATTTCCTCTTTTTCTCTCTCTCACTCACTCTCAAAGGGCATTATCTAAGAAATGAAGATAAAAGTTATTCCTTTGGAGTAAAGAAGGCTCTAACTTCCTTTATGGCACTTGTTTTCACACACGGCAGGTTGCTCAGTGGCATACAGCCCAGCAGGGTCTCATCTTTAAATGCTTCTTTTCACCTGTTAATAGTGTGCTGCTGACAGGTCATTTTAAAATGGTCTTCTGGAACATGAACTGGTCAAATGTTTTATACAAAACGCTTCACCTTTGATGTTATTTGTTTGTTTTTTTTCTTTTGAAACTTTGAATAGATGGAAGGAATCCTGTGAATTAAGTGACCTACTGAGCAATACCTTTATATCAACTAGGCGGTATAGTGGGAAGATACATACCTCATGCAGGACACTGACACTCATTAACTGGGAAAAGGTCACTTGCACCTTTCATCCTTTCAATCAGTAGCAACATTTGAAAGATCACACATAGATTATTCTTGAAATGGAAGCTATAAATAGATATTGCTTACATTTACAGTAACATGGATAAATACTTCAAGAAGTTATCTTAAATGATTTCTGTTAAAATGTTTATAATACATTTTGGAGAACTTTTCATGTTCTATGCGCTGAAATTATAATTAGTTGTAATGTGGGCAGACTCCCCTCATTTTCTGTAATGCCTAAAAATACTCTAGCTCATATCATTTTGATATACCCAAAGATAAAGAATTTGGTCTGGTATTCTGCAATACTGAGACAAGATTATTATTATTATTATTATTAAACAGGATTTATATAGCGCCAACATATTACGCAGCGCTGTACATTAAATAGGGATTGCAAATGACAGACTAACTAAGGTCTCATCAGTCTAAGTATATCTGTACTCATAAACAAGTCTGATCCGTTTAACTCAATATCTATAACGAATATGGCACATAATAGAACTATACTGGGAAGTTGCTCACAATTAATACTCAAACAATCAATAAAAGTGTGAAGAACTGAAACACTCATTATGATAAATTGGAAATATTTTCTTATTGTGGGGTAACTCTGATTACAGGTATGAGTAATGTAAGGGAAATCTTCTTAGATAAAAAAAAAACAAAAAAAAAATTATCAATATCAGGTGTGAAAAAAAAGTGAGGGGACCTTCTCAAATATTAATAATAAGTACACCTATCCTCCCCCCCTTGAGTAACTTCCAGTAAACACACCTCCCCCTTTGAGTAAATCCCGAAACAAAGGAATATGGTTCAGATATAAACTCAAGAAAATAGACCTTTGTGCTTTTGTCAGAGACATTCTGACAACAATAGGGTAAAAATTCAAAAACTTTAGCACACAGGGAAAAAAAAAGGAATATAGATTTAATACTTCCTTGACTTCATTTCCTTTCTTAACCCATTTAACTTTTATTGTCAAGGAGCATTGAATCTATATTTTCAACCAAAAATTAAATGTCTGCCTTTTAAAAATGAACAATAAAAAGTTCTGGGAAAGAATGAGCTTCCCTTTAAATCGTCCTTTCCTAAAGGCAGTTTCTCTAAAAGACTAGTGATTTGTATGTCAATGAATCACTTAACAATGTGCAAATCAGACCCAAAAAGGGAAAAAGAAAACAAAATACTGCTACCAAAAAATTTTTGAATTGTTTTCCAACCTGACTGCAATTATACAATTGGAGGCTTCTCCTTAAAACACACCAAAATTAAAATGAAATAAAATATTAATAATAAAATAATATTAATTGATATTAATCAACAGTATTTATATAATACCAACATATTACCGCATTTTTTGCAGTAAAAGACGCACTTTTTCTTCCCCAAAACTGGGGGGGGGGAAGTTAGTGCGTCCTATACGACAAAGGTGTGATAAAATAACTAAAATAATATACTCACCCGATACCCGATCCTGCGTGTGTCTCTGGCTGCAGCGGTACTCTTGGAAATGGCAGCAGCCTTACTGATGGAAATGTTATCTGCACAAGCTGGTGCAGTGTTTTTACCTTGGTTCAATTGATTAGAAATGGCAGCTCTTCCTTTCAGAATAGTAATGGTCTGTATCAGCCATGCCTCTCTCTGCTTGCACTTGGTGTGGTCAATGGGTTTGCCTTTTTTAATTTCTGCGATGTGCTCTTGAGCAACTTTACAGGCACTAGTAAGTTGACCACACTCAGTCTCAGATTTCACCAATAACTGCTTGTATTTAATTAATTCACCTTGAGCAGATCTATAAATTTTACCTTGCTCTTCATGAGAAGATCTGATCATCTCATTTAAGGTGGAAGTGGTATTTAACTCATGAAGTAAATTTTGGTTGGCTGTTTCCATGTTTATTATTTTCTCTCTAGAACTTTGTACCAGGTCTTCTAATGTATTAATTCTGGCACTCGTGGCCATGCAGGCTTCATACATACCTGCCATTGCTAGGCTTTTTAACTTTTTATTCTTTTTACAGGTTTTAGTTTGCTGGTCAAAAAGTTCCTGCACATATGCCCATGGAGACTCTTTAAATTTTGCATTTGAAGCAAAATTCATGCTTTTATGCTTAAGAGTGTAAGCGGACACAAACCTTCCCAAACTGGATAAGGATGCCATTTCCAACAGGCCTGTACCTGGAGTTTGCAAACTTAGTATATTCTAAAACTTGGTAAATAACTAGCAATACATATTAAAGTATGAGGTGACCACTTAAATAAACTTTAAACTAAAACCCAAAATGTAAATAAAAAAAAAGACCAAAAAGAGAAATGCTAGATAAAGTTATGCCACCCTAGGCTAACACCTTTTGAAGAACAAAGACCTAATAGAACAAAGGGTCCTGTTCACCATAAATAGTCAATACACAGACACCAGTCTGATAAGAACAAATGGTCAGCTTTACAGTAAACAGTTAACAATGGGAGTGATATCAGGATCACACCTCCTGCTGGGAACAAAAAGGGCTACAGCTACAAATTTTCCCGCCTAAACAAAGTAATAAAACTTAAACACTGCTAACCATGAAACAAAATCTTAAAACTCAATGGCTATCTGAACCATGCTCAAAAGTATTTCAATTTAGGATGCTTTTTTCCCAAAACAAAAACCAAAATCTCACTATATGTACTTTAGTCCAGACACCAATCAATCTTATTAATAACTGTATTAACCAACGTATGTGAAAATTAACATCCACTTATCTTGTGTTTCACTGAAAACAGCACACAATAGTTCACAGATTCACACAGGTTTCATGTTAAAACACAACATTTCTGTACTGTATTGTTTCATGCTAGTTAGATACAGTCTAATTATTAGGACGCACACATACCTAGTCATACATCCATGAATACATCTATATATTTATACATATATATACCTTTATATAAATATACATATCTATTTACATATTCATAAACAATCTTGAGGTGCAACACACACATACATGTTTTAAACATTTGAACAGCACAAGCATTTTTTTTTAGGGCTCAGGGTATTATGTGTGCCATTAGAAAGAATGATTTTTTAGGGGAACAGTGACTTTTAATGCAAGCTTGCCAGTGTAAAGCTGCCGGAGATGCGCGGCTCCGGCCGCGAGCTTATTTAGTTGCTGATATGCGCAACTCTTACGATTTCGGATCGCGAATACGAATGCGCGAGCGAGCTTCCGATTTTGCTTGATGAATCAGGGCCATAGTATTTTGATTAAGAGTTGTGTCTCTATAAGCTCTCTCCTGGTGGCAAAAAAAATAAAGTTCTGACTTCAGAGTTCTGAAGTTTAGGACTCCCATTTTTTCTTTTTTTATAGTTGTTGCTAATTCAGATACTAATTTTAACATTTTTACCCATTCAAATAAATTCCCTGAATGTCCTGTTAGGAGAGTTCAAATATTTTTCTTTCACTAAAATCAATAAGTATTGAAAAGCAAAAAAGTGTTTTTCTAATTTTGGAAATACTACAATAATTGTTACTTAGCTGGCCAAAAAAAGTTAAGGTAAACTTTCTCCATTTTGTAAAAAAGTTTTGTTCTTGGTTTTCAAAAAGCTGGAATTTTAAGCACACTCTGTCAAGGTTTCGTTTATTGAATTGATGAGCATTTGGGCTCAATTTATTATTTTAATTAATAATGTATTCTGAAATACCATCAAAATCTGTGATGAGAGATGGTATGTAAGAATGGAGAGAGTTGGAGATATAAGGAATGCTTGGAACTGGATATATATAGTAGTCAATCATCCACATGTTTTTTATTTGTTTGTTGCACATCAATGTTCCTGTGAATTCTAGTAAGGTGTCTAAAATTTGGCATAGTGTATTGACTTATTATTTTAATATAAAAAATTATGCTTATCGTCTAACTTATGTTGCCTTGCTTAATTAAGCACATTTTAAGCAGTTGGAACAAAAAACTCAATGAAGTTTAGAATAAAAAAACATTAATTATGAAATTTGGGCCTCTTTAGGAGTCAGTATATGTGCTACCATAGAATACAATAGCATAGATAAAATTGTTTGGATTGAATAGTATACATTATACATATCAATCCAATAAAAGTATTATGAAACAGTGTTTTAAATAAAATATCATGTGTACATATGATCAGTCTACTATTAGGTTCAAAATATCTAATTGATATTGAATACAGTTCTCCCGCAGGTGTTAGGACAATACTGTTGGCTTTAATTGCATTTGGGTATTTAGGGTATTGGATTGTTTGGATTTTGAATTATGCAATACTTTTTTTGTCTTTAATTAAAAATGAGTGTCAGGGGAGTGCGCATGCGCCGCCCGTCCATGCTAGTTGCTTGCTAGTCAGCTCGGCGCTCCCCGGATCCCTTGGTGACTCTCTGCAGCGGATCGATTCGGCAGCCACGCTCCCTGCGGGTAGATCAAGCCTTCTGCACTCCAGGGCTTCCGCGCAGGATGGTGGGGAAGACCGGTAACAAGCCGAAAGACCATGTTTCTCAGTCTCAGCCAGCACGTCCAGCCCTCAAGATGGCGCCCGCTCGGGAGCCACGTGGAATTGAGGCTCCTGAAGGGATGAGGGGAGCGAGCCGCTCCCTTTCAGGTACAAGCCGGGATCCAGGGGACAGGGGAGGGGAGAGATACCTGCCCCAGAGTTCCCCAGAGGCCAGCCAGGATATGCAGGGTGTTCCCAGCCCTCAGCTTTCTCAGCTGCCCCCCTCTCCAGGACACTCGCCTGTGACACAGTTATTCAGGCATGCAGGGAGAGGATTCTGTGTCACCCGTTCACAATATGCAACACCTTGATCATGGCTCCAGATTTTCAGTGTTAATGCAGGAGCCCCTTGCATGTTCTCCCCCATCTTTGCTCCCGGAAGCAGAGAACAGGCTTTACTCGAGTTTAGCTGACCTTTTGCAGTCTGAGTTAGCGAAAGTTACTGAGAAAATCACATCGGAAGTACGACAGGATTTACAATCCTTGGGTGCTAGAATTGATATGTTTAAGAAAAAAGTGGATGAGACGGTGACCTGTGTTAATCAGAATTCCAAAGAGATAAAGATCCTACATGATCAGATTGATGCTATGCAGCTTAAGCTGTAAAACATGGAAAATAGATCCCGCAGAAATAACTTCAGGATCAGGGGCCTCCCTGAAGACGTTTCCTTCACAATCTTCTGCCTGACATGCCAGAATCGCAATTACTACTTGACAGAGCGCACAGGGCTCTTGTGGCCCCCAAACAGGTTGGCCCACCCAGGGATGTAATTGTTAAACCCCACCACTTTACTACTAAGGAAGCACTCTTGAAAGTGACCAGGGGCTTGGATGTGATTGAGATGGAGGGTCATCAGATACAAATTTTCTCGGACATAACACCATTCACTATCCAACGTAGGAGAGCCCTTAAGCCATTATTGCAAGTTTTGATTGACCACAAGATTAAATATAGATGGGTCTTCCCCCTGAAACTGATTTTTCAACTCCAGGGGAAAAGTTTTTCCTTTTCATCTTTTGAGGAGGGGCAACAACTCCTCCGAGATCTGGATTTACTCCAAAGAGCAGTTGTACAACCTACTCCGGACAAGGAGGCGTCCACGTCCCTGTATCCACTGTGAAATAAATCCAAAGCAGCGGGGAAACAGATACAGAAAACACCCTGAATTTTTGAGTTGGACGCGATGCTGCTTTATTTTATGCCTTCACACATATGCAAGTAGACTTATGGGGATGCTACTCTGGTGAACGGTTTGGGACAGTACAAGTGTTGATATTCTTTTTTCTTTTGTGTCTCCCATTCTTGGTTCTTGTGTAGCCTTATTTGTATCAGCAGAGTCTGATGCTATTGTTCACCTGAGTTAATTTCTCATTCTAGGACTGCCGCTGTGACCCCAAAGGGGGGGCGGTGTGGTGATTGGTTGCCTACAGTTCATATTGACATGTTATTATCCTTTTTGCTCTTCTACTGCATATATGTTTTATAATTGGAATTATTGCTGTGTTAGTATATCTACTTAGTGGCTGCCGAGCCTATCTCAAGCATACTGTATCCCTAGATAGAGAGGACAGGACTTTTGATCTGTTTTTTTGCGAGTACTCTATGCCTCAATGTTTATTTCTGGCAGGGAGTTGGGATCCGGGGGGTTAAACATGCCCTCGAATTACAGGGAATCCAGTTCGGGTCTTATTTAATTGAAGTGGCCCGGAGGGACTTTCCCTGCCGAGATGGAGCTACTGGGAGCTCCTAGAGGCACAGGGGTTGGGGCTTTCCCCCGGACCCTGGGACTAGGTTTGTCCCGGGGACCGGGGTGGGGCCTGAACCTTGTTGATGTTTTAATTGTAATTTTCATGTGCTGTGTTTTTATTTTGAGTTTGTCTTGTCTGTCCTTGGTGTTGTCATGTCGTCCCCAATGTGTCTTTCCCGTCCCTAGAGGAAGTACTAACTTGGTTCAGTGTCTTCTACCTTTTTTATGACGACTGATCCATTAGTGGCCCCGGTTATGGCCTCGAAGCTGACGTTGCCATCCCATAATGTTCAAGGTCTTAACTCTCCAGTTAAACGATCTAAAGCATTCCACTACTATAACTCTCTAAATGTTGATATTTTAGCCCTACAGGAAACACATTTCTCCAATAATTCGGTTCCCAAATATCTTCATAAAAATTACCCGCTGTTTTATAATGCTACCTCTGACAAAAAGAAATGTGGAGTTCTCCTGTGTTTTCGGAAGAGTTTGAACTTCTCACCTCTAGAGGTCTTCAGGGATCCGGGAGGTAGGTTTTTAGTAGTGATTGGGTATGTTGGGTTGCATGTGATCACTGTAGTATCTTACTATGCGCCCAATGAGGGTCAAGTGGTGTTTTTTTATGCTCTTTTGGAGGAGATTTGGCCTAAAGTAAGGGGTTCCTTGCTTTTGTTGGGGGACTCCAATTAGGCTTTGGATCATATATTGGATAAATCTAAACTAGGCAGATATAGGGATCCTCAAAAAAAAAGCCACAACCTTTCACTTTTGTTGAGAAAGTATGACTTAGTTGATGGCTGGAGGGAGATGAACCCATCGGTTAGAGACTACACCTATTTCTCGGCGGCCCATGATCAGTACTCACGTATAGACCACGGCTTCATTCAGTCCCATATGCTCCCCAACTTACTTGGAGCTCGAATTTTGTTGACTCCGTGGTCAGACCATGATCCCCTGGCCTTATACCTGACGGGCTTTAGCAGACCGCAACCCGGGTTTAGGTGGAGATTTAACGAGAGCTTTATTTCTGATGACATGGAGAAGGGAGAAATAGATTCTCTGTTGAGCAACTACTTTCAGAAAAATGTAGCGGATGACACATCTCCAGCCATAAACTGGGAGGCTCATAAAGCCTACATCAGGGGTGAGTTGATTAAAATGGGAGTTGATTAAAACGGGCCCACAATAAACTGATAGATACCAGCCTCCAGGATTATCATAAACTACAACTGCAACATAAAATGACTCCGCATGTAGTCTTAAAAGCCCACCTAGAGGCGAAACGCACTGAACTTAATTTGTTACTAACTACTAGAGCAGAAAAGTCGTTGCGCTGGTCGGCACACAAATTTTTTGTTTGGAGTGATAAACCGGGAGGTCTTTTGGTCAATAAGCTTAACCCCAAGCCCAAGACTCATGCTCTTCCTAAAATTAAGACTAAGGGTGGTAGGCTATCACAAAATCCGGAAAAGATTCTCGCTGCTTTTGAAGACTTTTACAGTCGTCTTTATGGAGCTGCTGATTCACTTAGCACATTGGGAATGGAGAGGTTTCTTGACCAACTTGACCTCCCTAAATTACAGCCTAAACATAAGGCGTTCTTGGACAAACCTTTCACAGTGGAGGAGTTGCAGGGGATCATGGGTCTTCTCAAAGTGGGCAGCTCACCTGGCCCGGATGGTTTCTCCAACCTGTATTACAAGACGTTTAGTCCTGTACTGGCTCCACACATGGTGACATATTTTAACTATCTACGGGAGGGGAACGCCTTGGTGGGGGATGCCAATAGGGCATTTATTAGTGTAATCCCTAAACCGGGGAAGGATGCATCGGAAGTGGCTAACTATAGGCCTATCTCCCTGATCAATTGTGACTTGAAAATTATGACGAAGATTATGTCCAGGTGGGCTTTATGCTACATAGGCAGGCTCCAGACCAAACGAGGCGGGCTATTGATCCTATATCGGTTGTAACCTCAGGCTGGGATGGGGGCCTGTTACGTCAAGCCATGCTGCTTTCCCTTGACCTCCAAAAAGCGTTTGACAGTATATCTTGGGGATATTTGTTTCAGGTGCTCCTTAAAATGGGCTTTGGTACTTACTTATTTTTCTAATCTTCTCTTGGCTCTCTACGATTCGCCTGAAGCCAGGATATCACTAGGGGGATTCTTATCATCGGCTATTCAAATTAAGAGGGGGACCAGGCAGGGTTGTCCCCTCTCTCCACTTTTGTTTGCCCTAGCTATTGAACCTTTGGCGCTGTCATTACGGGCAGATCCTAATGTTCAGGGTAATAAATGTGTCCAGACGGAATACAAATGTGCACTTTTTGCTGACGATATCTTTATGTTTATCACCTCCCCAATTACGACCTTGCTGAACTTAATAAAAAAATTCTTGACGAATTTGCATTGCGCTCTGGTCTGATGGTTAATAAAACCAAGTCTCAGGCTCTTAATATAAATCTCCCTACTGAGATGCTGTTAGTGCTCCAGGGGAATTTTAACTTTATCTGGCATAAAGAATCCATCCAATATTTGGGTATCCAGCTGACCCCTGCCTACAATAGTCTTTACAGGTGTAATTATGGCCCGCTGCTTAAGAAAGTATATGCGGATATCCGGAGGTGGTCTTTGTCTCCACCATCGTGGCTGGGAAGGATTACAGCCGTTAAAATGAATCTACTGCCTAGATTGCTCTATTTATTTCGTACGCTCCCGATACAGGTGCCTATGAAAGAGATTGCACTCCTCCAATCTAGATTACTGCAATTTACTTGGGCGGGGAAGAAAGCCAGATTTCATAAAGATACGTTGTTAGCCCCTAAGCGCATGGGAGGGCTGGGAGCCCCACATCTGAAATCCTACTATGTAGCTGCACAAGTGGCACAGTTCTCATTGAGTTCTTTACAGGGTGTTGTATTAATGTTATGTTTTGAAAATTTTAATAAAAATATTGAAATACAAAAATGAGTGTCAGATGGCACATAAGCTTCCCTGTGTGTGAGTTAACGTATAGATAATTATTATATTTTTTGCTGCAGTTATTATATCAGTTAAGTTCTCCCACAAGGACACCTTTTTACCTCCACACCTTACCTACCTTTTATTTCTATTACATGTTTCTAGGAGATATCTTACCTCCTTTTCTCTCAAGAAAATCAATACCCTTTTCCCCCTACACATCTGATTCTTGCTGTAATTTTTCTCATTTACTTTTTCATCTCCCTGAAGATATATGGCATTATTTTTCTAACAATAACCTGATAACATACACTCTCACATCATACAGATACATACTGATATAATTGACATATCTAATAAAACATTTTTTGCATTTCTTCTAAAAATGGTTTGTTATGTTTATTAATCCAATTCTTTGCTATGTAAGTGTCATTGGTCCATATTCATGGCTGTTATTTCTCTGTCTACTCAACTGAATATTGTAATATTCTTTGTAAACTTAATAACGTTACATCTGTAAAAAGATAATTGCTGCAGTAAAATGCTTTCTCGCTACTATGATAATATTGAGGCAGATAATGAACTTGATTTGCTATAGAAAAAAACATTTTTGCATTTACCTTGTCATACTGATACACATGTAAACGCTTTTAAAAAAATTAAAAACTATGATAATTCACTAATGAAAGGGGTTTGGTAAGAAGTGCACACTTTATCACCAAGCTTATACCATCTAAAAGAACCAGATATAACAAATAAATGTGATTTCCACTGTTTTTCTGGATATCACGCAGGAATAATACAAGGGTTCATAGGGTCAAAAAATGAGAAAAGACAGGCTTTTGTAAGCAAAACATATACATGTATAAAGAAATCTCTTATTTAATAGATGTCTTCTGTTTCACTAAAACTAGACTGAGACATTTTACTTCTGACATCAACTAAACACCCTGTGACATGATCTGTAACCAATGGCTGAACTATAGCATAGTAGTAGTGTGTTAGCAGAGGTCTAGCGCAGTAGGACTCAGTCTAAAATGTCTAGAAGATATCTAATAAATAAGAGTTTTCTTTATACATGTATATGGTTTGCCTACAAAAGCCTGTCTTTTCTCCTTTTTTGACCCTATGTTTACATATTTTGTAGGCTAGGCACACTGTATTCTCATTTAGACAGGTGGATTCTTCTTTTGGTGAACCCTTGTTCTAAATCTGAAGTTCACACTAAAATGAGAG
Organism: Pyxicephalus adspersus; assembly: GCF_032062135.1. Lineage (NCBI taxonomy): Eukaryota > Metazoa > Chordata > Amphibia > Anura > Pyxicephalidae > Pyxicephalus > Pyxicephalus adspersus. The sequence goes on from NC_092860.1 coordinate 99,731,863, forward strand.
GAGCCATAGTGTATGCTTTTTGGAGGTGGGCATGAGAACATGTCCATAGTATGTATATAATTCATAAATGCATGTTATACCCATACATATCTCTACTTACAAAATCTATGTTGGGATGAGCACATAATTTAGGTTTTCTGAAACTTTGCCTGGCCCATATGACTTTCATAAACAATTTTTGGGACTTTTGAAGGTAGCACCCCCAGTACTACGTTAGTAGAATACTTGGGACATGTCAGGGTAGCTGCAAGGCAGGATGATGGACCCTCTGGCCCTGATTTATTAAAGCCCTCCAAGGCTGGAGAGAATACACTTTCATCAGTGAAGCTGGGTGATCCAAAAAATCTGGAATAGATCTAGTCCAGGATTTAAAAGGTTTGCTAACTAATGGAAAATTATTTTAAGAAATCCCCTCCAGGTTTGCTGAATCACCCAGCTTCACTGTGGAAAGTGTATCCTCTCCAGCCTTGGAGAGCTTTAATAAATCCGGCCCTCTGTATCACCAAGTCAGTTGGTAGAGATGTGCACAAGGTGCAAAGCCTAAGCAGCTGCCCTGTCTTTACCAGAGCCTCTAGAGGTTAGGGTGTTGCCCTGCAGGCAACTACCAGGTTGTGGCCCCCGTGCACGCAGAGGCAGGTGACTGCCAACGGCAGAAACAAGACGTGGTACCAGGAGCAGAGAGTAGTCAGGGAAGAGGTCAGGGCAGGCAGCAATCAGAAGTAGTAAGAGTCAAGCCAGAGGTCAGGGCAGGCAACAATCAGTAGTAGTCAAGGTCAAGCTGAGGTCAATACACAAAGAGTTAGGAACGAGAGAAACAAACAACAGGAACTTGGAAGCAGAGCCAAAGGAACTCCTTATTCAGGCAACTTACTTTTGCGATGGGATGGATGGAGACATGTGACCTACTGCATCCTAACCTACCACCAGAGGGGGTCCTGGAGACTAGAGGTTGATGGTGTTCACATCTCCACCAGCAGAGGCAACGTGCCTGTGAAACACTTTAGTCCTCTGAGATAGTGGAGCAGCTGACTAGGAGTCACATGGCCTAGACCTAAAAGTGAGCTGAGGAGGTGATGCCTTAGCAGAGCTGGTGCTGGCAGTAGGGGAGTGTAAGGTGGGTGGCACTGAAGTAGGCACAGATCCCCTGGTCCTGCAGGGATCTGTGACAGGACATTACATTTCCTGGAAGTGAAAGGTCAGTTCTTGAACTGTGCATGCATATCTATTGGGGCTATATTATTTAAAGCAGAAGTAAACTGTGAAAAAAAAAACTCACTCACCTTTACCTTTGCAGATGCATCGATCCCTCCAGGGGTTTACCGGATCTGGTCCTGTGTCGTCACCGCTGGAGAAATAGATGGGGGAAAAAGACTGCTGATCCACTGTGCATGTGTGAGATCGGAATTTATGTATCTCAGAGGCTGTGCGCTCTGGGGCTTTAACCATTTTTTTTTGATGATTGAGCCACGTAAACATGATTGTACTAACATGGTCCTTATACTGTAAATATAGTTAATCTTTGCCTAAAAACCTTTTCCTTTTTTCTCGTCATTTCAAGGTAAAAATCTTAGTTTAGGTCAGGAATTTAGGTTGTCCACTTACCAAGGTAAATTATCCCCTTGCAAGGAGTAGGTCACTTACCTTGGTAAATACGGTAATACATCCCTTTGCATAGCACCAAAATAAAATAGAAAACAAACCAAAATCAAAAAAACAAAAAAAACCCTTTCAACTTTTATGTCACTACTGAATCCGATCAATGTCCAGGTAGTGTGAATCAAAGCCCAACATGTTGTTACATGTTGCCCATCACTGCCCCAGCGCATCACTTTAATGGGTGCTATTTATGGCCAGTAGGAATATGTAGGGGCAGAAAGGTAATTTTCCGCAACAGGAAGTGAAGAAGCTCTGTGTTTCAGATTGGCCAGTGGTCCAGCCATGACAGGAGGGTTTTGAAAGCTGCTACAAAATGTACTAAACCTCTAGATGTCTTCAACAATTCCTAAAGCATTTTTTTCTTTTATTTTTAAAACATACTCTCTTTGACGTTAGAGGGCTCCTCATGCTAAATGTATTTCCTATTGAGTCACTGGCCTTAAACAAGCATATATCTAGTGAGTTACTGAATAGATAATGAAACCTGGATTGGGATGACAGCAATAGGGTCTACATTAAGTCTGCAGTGACAGCTCCCATGTTTCTATCCTCACAAGGTCCCTAGATTCATGGACCTTCCACAAAATGATTTCCACAAGAAGATATTAACTGTGTTGTCTCCTAATAACTATTTAGGCAGTATAATTAATGACACATTGCCATCGGCAATAAAACAAGTCTGTTGTGTGATTGACTGCATCATCATAAATCATTGCTTGGTAGTCAAATGAATATCCATTTAATATGGATAATGATTGTTTCACTCCATTTAATAGATCTTTGAGACATGTTTTGCAACAGCTTAACCTGTCTGCAAGCATAATGCAGCAACACATCACAACACATGAATTTAAAATAGAGTGTAGCTATGTAGCTGTAATTACATTAAGAAAATGTTAACATGTCAATGGACTATATGAATAATAATGCTTTGACATGGTGTGTGCTCATTATTTGGTTGTACTGGATGCTTTTTGGGAAAAATATTTTTCCATAGTATATTCCAGGTATGTTTAATTTTGAAAAATCATTCCTAACCATACTTATAAAAAGCTTCTGATGCAATACTCCTAGCAGTGCCAGGTAAGGAGATTTGAAATTGGCGTTAGAATACAAATATTATGTAATTCCAAACAAAATACCCTAGATTTGCATTTCAGACGTTCTGCCTTTCAGAATATTTTGAACTAATTCATTGCATTCATATGTGCTTATCTTACAAGCTTTTATATCAATTATAGAGGATAACCAGTCATTTTATGATAAGGCCGTCAAGAGGAACCAGAAAGTCTTTCTGTATGATACTTTAAAGAAAAGCACATTTTATAACAGAAGATGTCTGCAAAGCTAAGGGTACATCAACATCCTAAAACAAATTGTCTTATTTCACATTTAAAATATATCTAAAGACTGTTCTTTGGATATAGTGTTGAAAGGTTAAAACCCCTGTTTGATTTTTTTATATTTAGTAGTAGGGAGATTTTTCTACACTTCCTTTCCTGTAGATACAACCAGATGTTAGAGAAAATCTCTGCAGAGTGACGGAATTTTTCTTATAGACAGTTGTTATGACAAGTGTCCTCTATTCCACCAGGGCAAAAGGGGTACATATCCACAGCAGGGACAGACAGATATTATTGCCAATCTAATCAAAGTTAAAGGGAAAAAGTTTAACTTTCTATACACTTGAAACATAGTTACAGAGAAAGTAAATCATTTCTTTAAAGTGAATATGTGATTAGCTCATAAAGGACAAGCTCAATTATTAAACTACACCCTCTCAGCTTCCTATTCAACTGCCTTTAATTTTTGACTTTTTCCTTTTAGCCGTTTGAAAAAAAAAAAAAACAGTCCTGTGTAAGTTCTGTTTAAAGTATACACAAGGTTAAAGAATTTCTACCTTGCATTACAGTTGGCATTTGGTAATTTTGGCACCTTGTTCTGCATCATTGGGATAGTGAGTTAACATCCTCTACATCTCCAAAAGTACCACAATATTTCCCTTATTCTCATTATCTTCTGGTAAATCTATGTAACATTTAGGAATATATAGGTGAAAATACAAATCATTTGTCAGACAAAACAACTCCTTTACATGTATTTCTTCTGTGTACTTAAAGTGGACGTATCACCAAAATTTTTGCTTTATTTCAAAGGGTTGATAACCTTTTTTTTATAAAGCAAAAATTAGATTCTTTTTTTCTTCTAAAAAAGAATTTATTGCCCCAGCGTCAGAAGTTACGAAGTGTGCAGTGTCTCTCCAAGAACTGTCAGCCAAAGGCAATGCTACCCACTATGTTCAAAAAGCCCTACTCTTAATTAACCCAATTTGAAAAGGTGGTGTGACTTGTAGAAGACAGATTTTAGGATTAATTTATTGCCTTAGCTATATGGTTCCCCTCATTATACAGCATTGGAATTTTTGTTGCACCCTGGTAGAGAAACAGGACTTTTTACCTTAGAAACCATAATGCGATGCATACCTAAGTCTCATAAAAATGTTTATGACAATCCTCCCCACCAATCCTTGTGCTGTACTGTCTGCAGTATGTTTTTCAGAGTACACCAAACACCTCTTTTACCAATATTCTTTTGTATCTCGGGGGAGGGGGGGGGGGGGTATTTGGCCCTCAGGGTAGCTAACCTTCTTCCAACATTGAGGCTAAATATTTCATTATAACTAACAAGCTGAGTATGTAAATTTTTCCTAGTTCCCTTGGGGTAAAGGCAAATTATGTTTTTTGATACTTACTTCCCTAGCCTGTTCTAATTCCAATCTAATATTAGTATTTATTTATTATTAATATATTATTATAATATAATATTATTTTTTTATTGTCTGCTGCTTGAGAGGGCACTTTTGGTGGGTGTTCCAACCTTTTGATTGTACTGTCCCCAAGATAATGCAAGTAATGGTTGAATTAGTATCACATTCTTTGGGAAGTTGCATCAGTTATCTCCTTCTTTGTACAAAATAAGTAGGTGCTATATTATTTGTTGTTGAGATATACGTGATGGATATGATGTCCAGTGATGTTCCAAACTATCATGTTTTGTTTCTTTCCCTATCCAGTTACATGTTTTATTTGCTTCCTTTGCTGCCACTGAAGCCATTGATTTGATGAAGCAGACACTGATCTGTGAAACGTGTCGTGGACACTGACTTGTTTGACAAAATACTTATCTATTTAGACATTACATTTTTGACAGAAAAATGGGGGTATTTGCACACATATTACAGCTTTGGAACTGGTATGAATTAGGTGAAGTGCAATGCACTGGTGGGAGAGTGCATAAAACAGTGCTCTCATTTTGCCTGTTTGGTGTTGCCAGCCCTTAGAAACCACCAAGTGTAGAGTAGACCTGAAATGTCATAATAAACAATGGTATACGAAAATTATCCTTTTACAATCAATAACCAGTGCACTAAAAAAACTGAGAATGTTGCCTGAAAATACAAACATCAATTTGTAGGAACACACCGCTTCTTTAGTCTCCTTCTAAACACCCAGACCATATACACTGTAGGTTTCCGGTTAGATAGAGGGTGAGTGAGGTAAGGTAACCTTTACAAACAAAGCAAATAACATAAAAGCATTATACAGTTATTTTGGGTCAGATGCCACTTCTGTTTTAGCCCCCTAGTGCAGGAGGTTGGTGCTTACTCAACATGATGCCTAAGCAGAGACAGAAAGGATTTCTAGGAGAAAAGCATGTAATGTATTTTCAGGGTAAGGTTACTGGAGTCTGATCTTCAGGTAAAGTAATAAATATCTGTAGATACTACACAGATTACTCACACTTCCCACTAAATATTTCCTTCTCTCCCATTTACTACCAAGTGCTATTTGAAACTGGTGCTCTGTTTACAATTCTCAGCCAACATAACATTCTAAAATTGCTCTTGGATTTATCAAAAAAATGTGCATCTGCCCAGCTTTGAGCTCTGTTTCTCCCACTTCATATGCTCCCCACCCCCATTTGGTTATCCTTGCCACTTGTCATGCTTACCTGCCCCTCCTGGCTGCCCACAATTTCTCTAAAATGATCTATTAGATCTCCATTCCCTGATCTTACCTGGACACTTTGACCTAAAATAAAAATGGCAAGTTTTTAGGAGGATTTAAAATAATAAATCTGATATTTTCTTGATCAATCAGGTCAGCATGAGTGTACTAGGCAACATGTTCAATCTCATTTTTACTACTCTAAAGCTGCAGTCATGTAATGGTCCAGCCTGTTTATCTGTCTTCCTCTGTTTACTTCCTAGGTTGATCCATCCTGGGTTGTCCATTTAACTATCTGTCTGATAGTATGCCTGAAAGTATGCTTTATTCGCTGTCTAAAGTGAGACCCTTTTCTGAATGGACCAGCAGAGGACAGGTAGTGATTATGGTAAATATTATAATGGAAAATTGGCAATCCCGGACAAGGAGACTGAGCTATCAAGGTTCCTGGACAAGAGATATAGGTGAGTATTTATGTCTCTACAAGGTAAGAAAAAATAAGTAATGGATTACAGTGGTGCAGGGTGTGGGACTGCATGAGAACATCAGTTTTTGCCCGGAGATAGGCTTTACCATCTACTAAAAGCAAAACTAAATCCTACTATATTCACTTGCCCCATTGAGGTTCCAGTCATCATCTTTCTCCTCCTTGTAGCAATCTTCAGCTATCCTGATTGGCCGGGCTGGGATGATGTAACGTCCATGTAGGTACGCAGGAGTTTTTTTAATCTCAGCAGTTGCAAGGCAAGCTGGGATGTGTCGGGTATCATTCAACTAACTCACGCGCAGCTCAGAAATTATGACACCTGAAGCAAGCCAACAGGCAGGTAAGAATGCTTACTACAGAAAACACATCACCTGTCGGTTTCTGCAATAAAGCTATGCCTGGTCGCAAATTTTTAAAGAGGAACTATAGTTCAGCTTTAAGAGGAAACATCTTTAACTGTATTGTAAACCGGGCCATAAGCTTTAAAAAAAGGTTGTTGTTTTTTTCAGAGACCAATTGCTTGCTGTGTGAATATTCAAGGACCATAAAGCCTGATTACTTCTGAACTTTGCAGAATCATTAAAAACAAATCTCGCTGAAAAGCCCTGGCATTCGGAAAGTTCAACTATACTGTTATGTACTGTTACAATGCATTCAAAGTAAGCAAAGACTGAAATTTCATAAGAATTGAGTGACATTTAATTTAACCTTTCTTACTAAAATGGTATGAGTTTTTATTCACAGTTTATCTTTCTGAATTGATCAGCTAGCTAAAACTGATTCTCTAGCTTGATATCACAGTGATCTTTAGCTTCTAATATGTGAGATTCATGTTAAGTCTACTAATAGGTGAAATAAAATACAAGAAAGCTTTTATGACACTTGCCACTCAAATCTAGGAAAGCTATAAGAAATATCAAAAGGCATAATAAACAGGAAAATATTAGCAATTTCTCCTTGCCTGTTGAGGAAATACATACTCATATTTGCACAAGTTGCATGAAGACTTCTTAAAAAAATGAAAATACCAAACAAAATTGAAAAAGGAAATGAAAACCAGAATTTGTTTGTGCACATACTCTATTTTTAAAAAGAAATATAGCAAGAGTAATGTTGGAGAAGATTACAGTTGAAATGAAACTCCATCTCATAACTGTTGTAGGTAAGTTCATATTTGAAATCGGTACTGAATAGAGTAAGGTTTGATAAGCTTGGAGTTGGACAATGTGATGTCAGGCCGAATGGAGAACTTTACTTTTAGTAACCCCTGCCAACCCCATAAGTGTAACCCACTAGTGAAATCTCTTCCTATTACACATGCATTCCCTGGTCCCATTTATTCATTTGGATGAGCCATACTTCATTGTAGTTAGAGGCCACTGTGAATTTGGCTCAACTATGGAAATTATAATGGCCAAAACACGCGGGAAGTAGGAAGTGAACCATGTAGTTGTTTTGGTAATGGATAAACTAAGAAAGATTGTGCCTATCTTTTAACACTCTACTTTCATACTGAGAAACTGAAGTGATCCCTGGGTAAGCTTGACATTTATGAACTACACCACCAACTATTAATGGCTTGGCTATACCATCTTCACTCCCCTTTTTTGTCAATATGGGTTACCATATGCACCTTCAAATTATTTTCTTAATTATTATGTGCAAATATTATACCTAATGTTATATTATACTGTATTTTAAATGTGTATTTTAACTTCACCTGATTGTTGTTGACTTGTTCTGTTAAACTTTATTTAACCTTTTAACTACCCTATATTTAATATAACTCCTAATGTGCTAATAAAAATAATTTGATGTACACTTGGAACCAATAGGCATTTTACATTTACTTCTAATATGTATGTATGTAGGTCCCCTGAAAGTCATTTCAAGGGTTCCCCCATGTTAAAAAGGTTAAGAGACACTGGGTCTGATTTATGACTGGAGAGGATACACTTTCAGCAGTGAACTTGGGTGATCCAGCAAACATAGAATACAATTGCTATTTGTTAGCAACTGTTTGAATCCTAGACCAGATCCAATACTGGTTTGCTTTATCACCCGGCTTCACTAATAAAAGTGCATCTTCTCCAGCCTTGGAGAGCTTTATTAAATCAGGTCCATTGTGTCTACTGTGTCCACTGAGACTACAACATAATTGGTTGAATGACATGATACAGCTTTTTCTTTTCTTACAAAGCTCAATGAACACTCATTTTGCAAAGTAAACATTTAATTCTACAGCCTGGACTTTTGTGTGCCACTGTAGTCATAGGTATTAATTTCCTGTTTTTAAATGTTTTTTTTTAAGTCTCTTGACAGCAATTTAGTAAAACATCACCACTTTCAAGCACTTTAATTAGCACCCTCACCATCAAACACTACCAATCAATAAAGTATGCTTTAAGTAACAAGGAACCCTCATGTATCTAAATGACCAGTAAGCTTTTGGCTGCATGCTTTATTCGTTTTATATCAATCATGGCACAAACTAGGTGTGTTCTAATTTTTTTTTTTAACAAAGTTAAGCAAAACATTTCTTACTTTTCCTATTACTTATTTTAATTGATCTCAATGCTAGTAAAATATTGAAAAGGTAAAAGAAAGGGGCAATGTTTAACTCATACCGCTATATATACTGTACAGTATACTCAAACTGAAATCAAGATTAACACCGATGAATGTTGCTATTGCAGTGTTAATTAAATCCAATGACTTTCTTCTGTTCAATTCTAACTACTTTAGCTAGAGTTGAATTGCAGAATAGTAAGAGGCATTGATGGATTGGCTCAATTAAGACTTGGGCAGGGACGGTGTAATACTGTAAAATGAACTGATTCTTACCAATTCCTCCCAAAAAATGTATACCATTTCACAGTTTTGTACATTTTGCTGAAACTTTATGCCATGAAGTTGGAATGAAATCCAATTCAATTATTGCAAGTGTATTTACTTTTGCATCAGAACAATATATATTTTTCCAATTATCAGCTATGGCATCTTTGAACCAGGCAGAATTTAAATTGAACTCTGGCAGTAGACAAAATGTATTTCTGTTATTTACTCAAACAGACAATAAAAATCCCCATAAGGTTAAAAACATAGCCAGGTCTTTAATGTACTGACTTTTTTTTACATAAATATTATATAATCTCTTGTAGTCTACTTTTATTGTTTATATGTCAGTAAGTTAGTTCTATATTTGATTGCTCAAAGGTCTCTCTGATAGTTTCAATAGTTTTATTTGCATAAAGGATGAACGTTTGTTTAAAACGGAAGCTCATTTATGCTGCATTAGTATTTTATTAGAGGTTGTGGAGCTAACAAAGTTATGCCGTTCTTGTTTTATATAATACCATTGTCACCTCTGTGCTTTGACTATTACATTAATGAAGCATTGTAGCAATATAATACACACATCAGCAGTGTTTTTCTACCACAATGATGCAATTAAAAAAACATTAGTACTTTTTGGTGGGTAATCACGATGGCAATGACAAGTTGCTAAGCAAAACAAGTATCTGAGGATGCATAAATCGTATAAAATATTTATGTATTTAAATTATGTTTTTGGCAGACATATTTTCATATAAAAAAATGCAGTTCGCAATACTTCAAAGTGTGCATCTAGTTCCAAAAATGCTTTACAAAATGTGAGGGGAAAAAAGCAAAGTCTGGTTACATTGCTCTTAAATTATTTAAAGAGAACGCTACTTAGTGGAAGTTTGAAAGCAAACTCTAGCCATAATGTAATGCGTGAAAATATTTCAAAAGCTCTGGAAAAAAATAATATATATATATATATATATATATACATAACAAGGTGTTGTAAACTGCAATCATACACAGAATTAATGTGAAATAGTGTGTATCCTTATCCCACCAGCAGGTTTCCCTGCATGTGTAAAGAAAACCCAAAGAGCATACCATACTTTCTCTTCTCCATGCATTTTCTATACTTTCTCTTCTCTCGATGCAATATATTGGGAATCCTTGCAGAAGTTGTACATAAAAGTAAGTATAGAACTGCAAAGGTAAGAACAGAGCTCTGAATATACCCTTACCCTTTTTGTATATATATGAATATAAACTTTTGCAGTAGAGCTCCCCTTATGATATTTGCTTTAAAACCGTACTTTTTTGTTCATTTTTCTAATACTAATACCTCAGACTTTTATTTGAAATGTTTGTGTTATTTAGTTTTTGTAGTGTTGTATAAAAATACCAACAATTTTAAATTTCAATAGTTTTTATTGAAAATATTAGAAAAAATATACAAAGGTATAACAGAGAAGTAAAGTTGTAGAAAAGAAAAAAGAGCAGTAGAAGAAAAACTGTGAACAATGGTTCTTTTTCTGGCCAAAGTCACAAAATGTAGTAGTAACATACTTAATGGAAACAAAGAGAATCATTTATTTTATTGTGTAATTTTAAGTGGATGGGAATGAAAAAGAGTAGAAGAGGAAGGAGGGTATAGGAGAAGGGAAAGTACCTCATGGTACATTTCATAGATGATAAAAACCTTTTCTAAACAGAACAGACTGGCTATTCTTTAGGTTTCTTAGGTTTCAAGTACAACCCCGCTTTAGTAAAACAAATAGTATACTCTAAATGCTAAAAAATGTAGGTCAGAGAAGCCAAAACGGATAATCAACTGTAAAATACCAAAACCTAAACCTTGGAGAATCTCTCGCTCTATCAAAACCCTAGAAAAGTGCAAGAGAGCATCTTAGGAAACACTTAAATATGCAATCCATGGATCCCAAGTTTTATAAAATGTGGAAAGTTTAATAAGTGTGCAGGTTAGTTTGTCATTAAACAATTCTAATAAATATTAATAATATGTTGTTCTTGCAAGTTGTTTTAAAACTATCACAGTTATATTTGTATGCTTAAAGATTGCCTATAAAATTATGTTATAATAATATAAAAAACATTGTCTCAGGAAAAAAGGGTATTACTTTGGTATTGAGATTAATTACAAAAATCTTCCCAATAACACAATGTACATAACTGCCCATAAGGTACAAGAGCTAAGGTGGTAAAAAGTATTTTAGTACCTGAGATCTCACTATATTCTAGAGAACATGGTTCTATACAAAGTACCTGACAAGTGTAATGCATACAAGCATATGGCTCAACAACTAATTAAGCCACAATGGTATGACTAACCCTCATAAATAATGCAGTTTGGTGCAGATTGAATTACATATAGCATTTAAACTTGGATGAGTCATCAATATAATGCTCATACTGTTGCAAATATTATTCAGTTAGCTGTTATTAAAGGACTGTGGCGTTGTTGAAATATGGTAGCAATCAGTGAAACACACAATGCTGGAGGTGTCTTGTCAGGCGGCAGCACATTGGAAGAAATGTAAAAAGAACATATGGCTGAAGACAAATTAGACAGCTGTACCAGTGCGTACAATATATGCGGATAAGGAGTTCCTAGTCAGGTGGCAAAATACTTCAGGTGTCCTCTGCATTCCACTTCTTGCTAAAGATAGTATAGATAGTAGAGTAAAGAGAGCCATTCTTATGCTACAAGCAAGGCTGTTTCTAGCAGTGTACGTGTAAAGAATAATGGTGAGTCCTGGACCATCTTATAGCGTATCTGAAACCAAAAGCAAAATTCTAAAATATTACAGCTTACCAGTCCTTACGTGTGGCATCAGTAATTATTATTTAGTCTATTTTTCCTTTTTTCTGTCTTCTTAACCTTATTTTTACCTGGTGATCTTGCCAGTGACAAACTTTATTTCTATAGTACTGACATTCATGTAATGCACTGTACTATATTTATGAGAGACTAGCCTTGTCATTTAAGGCTGCTCTCCTGAATGTAAATACAAATATTTCTTATTTTCTTCATTTTCTCTACATTAAATGGAGGAGTTGTGTAGTTCACAAAAGATTACTTAAAAAGCTTTTAACATTTTTTTTTATTTAAATACATAGAAAGTTACAAGGATACTGGGTTTCTATTAAGCTATTGGACTTGTATACCTGGGCTGAAAAAAAAAACAGAAAGGACATTTAAGGACTCGGGGGGTCACAATATACTCCACTAATTTATATATACTCATTGTTCTTCTTGAATACCAACTTAATACATCTTCAATATTGTATTCCTCTATCATTTACTACATTCCTAACAATAGGATGATTACTTTTTCCAAATACTGTTGATTTTTTTTCACTTTAAATATACATCTATAGTATAACAATCATTCTGCCAATCATTCAAAACTTTTTCAGCCACCTTAAAAAGGCTCTGAGTTAGTCTTATTTATAAAGCAGGTAAGCTGGTCATATTGAATCCCATTTAAGTTTAGGAAATGTATGAATTTTCCATTCTTCAAGGGAAAATCCAGGTCTTAAAAACATTTTCTGTACTTAATATAGTAATTACTATAGTTGTAAATCCCAATTTGTCTTTAACAAAATGTTATCAATTATCTAGTGTTTAAGCCTATGGAGGGCCCACTGAGCTCAATCCTGCTCATTCATCACTGTACACATTTGCCACAAATCCATTAACATTTCATTTGAGTTTATTGGTATCTTCCTCTGGCTTTGCTGTTATAATTTAAGTGAACCTGCACTGCAAATGGCAACAAGAGCCAGACATACATGTAGATTTGCTGTTTTTTGAAGAAAATAATCAAATACAGAGTAACAAAAAAACCAAAAAAAAAAAAAAAAAAACAAGATTACAAGATTAGTGAGTATGAGTATGAGCTAATAATAATGCATGTAAACATTCCTACTGCGTTAATATGCATTTTTTGCACTTTTAATATGTTTTAAAGCTTGCCTTAAAATGCTTGAAAATGTCTATGCCGCGTTTTTCCGCGTTTTCACATTTTAAGTTCTAAAAATCACGGGAAAATGCGTGAAAACGCCCCATTGAAATCAATGGAAGCGTTTACCCATGTTTTCTTCCTTTTTGGACGTTTTCCAGCTTTAACCCTGTTTTTTCGTTTTTCAATGTTACAAGCAACGTTATAGATAATGCTAATAAAAGTGCCTCAAGGAATCTGGTGTAGATTAGCCTATTGGAATGCATGGGAATTTCAAACATGGGCTTTTAAAGCCTCAGGTTAAACGCTGGTGAAAATGTCCGTGTAGACTAAGCCTAAAGGTAAGGATAGGGTAATGTGTCTACCAAAATTCACTCCACAAGGGAATCTATGTGTGTATAACTATGATGGTTTTATAGCTTCAAAGTTCACAAAAAATGTGTTTAATGGATTCAGTCAGTGGACATCCTCTAAGGGGGTATAACTATTATCCCAATTTTAGGGGTACAGTAAATATTAATTATTATTACCAAAGATTTTTCAGATCTGATTTGTTAAATCTAGAGGTTTATTGGCTCAGTTAAACCAATTAATGGGTAAAGCTCTCAATACAAATATCTGTTTCCTAAAAAGAATATTTGATATGATGATCGTGTTTTCAGTATAGGTTTAATTTTGGTATGCAGTGGGGTGTATGTGGCCTGTTAAAGAGTCAAAATTAGATGTTAGGCGACAAAGGGAACCCAGTAAACTGGAATTTGATTTTAGAACTGTACAAACAGTTGTGAACAGGTTATTCGGCATGAATGCAGATTTTGATTGATTCTATTTAAAAATGAATAATATCTAGTATAGAGAGAAGGTAGGGAATACCAAAACATGCTTTGCATGCTGATATGCTTTGATATCAAAAGCCAAGGGGAGGTGACAGGTGCAACCTTGTAGTGCTCCACTACCAAGGGTGAAAACAACTACAACCTGGGATCTTGATTCTACTGTAGATCTAAAGAAATGGTATATTGCGTTGACAATGTTTAAAAATTCATTTTTAACAATAAATTGTGCTGAGGAAATTGAGATAGGGCCAGATGGTACATTCAATTGATTATTCATACTGTTTAGATGTATTTTAGCTAAAAAGTAACTGTTGTCAGTAGTTTTAGTATAGGAAAAGATTTGTACTGGCTTTTAGAAGAAAGGACATATTACCTAACAGCTTTTACCCAGAAACGAGGCATGTTTGGTCAGTGAGAAGTAGAAAATATTGTCTGCTATGAAATTGTTTAACAATTTCGAGATTTTTCTTTGGGTGGTTGGAAGTTTGGCCATATTTGGGTTTATACTTTATATATGTGTTGGACAGGTTTGATAGAATGAATCAGTTGTCATGTGAACATAGTTAGGGCAGTGTTACTATGGATCAAAAATTTACCTTTCGATTAGTGTAAGGACTTTATTTAGAGCTTACAAGCCTAGTTTTTCTCTGTGTAATAGATTGAAGCAAGTGAGGGGAGCAAAGCCCGATACACACGTGCAAAAATAGACATTGGAAAAGATCTTTCACAATCCTTTACAACAACTAGCATTGTACGATGCATGAACGAGTGCTGTGTATATAGCACAGTTCTGCTATATGCAGAGGGGAGGGGGAGAGCGACGGAGCAGCACCTCAGTGTGCGCTCTCCCCCTTCCTTTGAATTAGGGTAGTTAGTCGTCCATCATCTGTAGATCCACCACGACGGTCGTTCGGATGATGGACGACTGGTGCTGTACACACCCCAGATTCTCATCCGATATCGGCCGTGACCCGAATATTGGGCCAGAACGGTTGGACATGTGTACGTAGCTTAAGGATGAACATGGAGCTTTTATCAAGTTCTCCAATCAGTGATAGGTTAAGGGATAATCTTTCTTTATTGTTCTATTCTATTGTTATTTAGAAAGTTGCTAAATAAATGTTCCAAGGACTGCCTAATGAGCATACAGACATCTGTTTTAGAGAATTCAGAAGTATCACTGAGTACAAAATGGTCTGATAAAAGTATCCTGTGATATCCTAACAATAGATAAACTAAGAATGGACTCATTGATTTTTCAAATATAGGCGATACTAGACCAAAATATGTAGCCTAAAAAAAGGTTAAGGAGTAAGGGTTAGACCAAGAGCAAGAGGAAATATTAGTGGTTGTGAAATTATCAAGGATAATAGTAATAATAATTTGGTGTAAAAGATAATCTGTCCTACAGTAGCTATCATAAAGAATTGAAAAATGAAATTCTTCTCTTGGATAGAGTTTCTCTATCCAAGAGCCCATAGTATAGCGCTGCAACAGCAATTGCTGTTGCTGCACTGTGCTACTACTATGTGTTCTTGGATAGAGTTCCCATTCATCACCTATAGTGCCCAGAGATCATAGTGGAACTGCAGAGGTAGTCTGCAGTTCAGTTCTATAGTGATGTCACATGGGAAACTGAACTGCAGATCAGGAGACACTATCAGTGACTATTTTGTACAATGTAAGAACAATATTTTTACAACCACCTTGCAAAATGGCAATTAAGTGCAAAAAGAGCATATAGTTACATGTCAAGCTCAACAGTTCATGGTGGGAAGGCAGAGTGACCTGGTTCAACCAGTATCTCTCTTTCTTCTGAGACTGTGGTAGCAATGCATGTACAGTCATTCCATAATGGGAAATTATTACTTTAACTGGAAATCACAAGTGGTATCAGATCAAGCAGAAAAAACAGTAGTAGTGATCTACTTTATCTTTCATCTCCTATCCAGAGTGGCTGGAGATATGTCAGGGTAAATCAGAATTGCAGTATCATGCATACAGATATTTGGTGTGTTTTAAACCAGCTAGCTTGTGCTCAAGAGGTGAGATAGTGGAAGGCCATTGGTGGGAGCCATAATAGTTGTGGGCAGAAAAGCCCCATGCAAGCATGTTTATGTATTACAATGGTAATATTATAGCCAGAAAAGAAGTACAGATGTCACCCCTAGGAGCTATAGCATCGTAGGCCACGACCTAAGTGGCCTTGTGAGAAATAGGGCCCTGATCACAGATAAAAGCAAAAGCTTGAATAAATCATGTCATGATTTATTGGTCAGATCCCCAAAAGTTCCCCTGACCCCATCAGCAATGTTTTGGTGATATTACTAATTTGTAATCATCTCAAAAGATCAGATTTAAAATTCAAATTTCATTGGTTTACTGAAAAACATTTTCTTTTACTCGAATGTGCGGATTGTAAGCTGGACATGCAACTATGTGTTGCTATACTTTGCACATCATCAATTTTTATTAAGATGTGGCTAAAAGACAACGGTGTACTTCCAGTATACTTCAATTCTTTTTATTAGTGTGTTTCTGTAGAGCTAGAAAGCAGTAGAGTACCTTATGCTTGTATACTTTCAAGAAATGCTCTTCTATCAAACAAATCAAGTACTGCATATGCTGTAGTCAGAGTCAGTCTAGGCTTTCGGTGGGGTGCAATTGCAAGGATAATTAGATGTCTTATTGCTCACTATTCTAGGGGAGCTATCTGACTGTCCATAACAAGCCTTAGTGATTAACTAGGGTTATGGCCAGTGATTAACTTGCAGAGTTAAAGCGTATTATTCATTTGTATCCTCCACTGACGACACAAACAGACCTAATGTTTTTATGCATTTTATCATTAATTTAAATTTGTGTTGGCCAGATTCTTGGTGCGTATAAGATAATTTAAATTACAAATTGTAACTATCACAACAAAACACCTGCAATAGTGAAATTAGGCAACTGCTGATTCTCAACAATATCAAGGCAGGTGAAATACATTTACATTCTCCAGTCAAAACAAATAAAACCTATCTTTCTATTATCAGTGAGGCAATGAAACGCTTGCACTGCATTCTTCTTCTAATTTGTCTTTCACTCTGTGCCATAAAGATAACAAAGTATTTCTGTCTTTAGCATTTTTAGTTTGCTCCATGCTTTTCCTCATTGTCTATGAAAGCATGTTTTACATTTCCTGGTAAGAACCATCAATCAGCACCTAAAGCTTTTCAGTGGGAGGACAACAGAATAAAATATCAATAAAAAAGATATAATAAAGTATTTTATGAGTTTATGCTGCTGGTGGACTGTATAAAATCATTTTGTTAATAGTAAAAAAATGTGATTTAGTTCCAGAATTCTCATTTTAGGGGAAAGTACAGTTTTTATTTCATTTGTTTCCAGACACTTGCATAGAGACTGGCTTATGTAAATATTCTTGTCATTATTTATTGATCTTTCATTTTACATGATATATGTACATGAAGGCAGCCATATTTTCCCATTATTTATGCAAGGTTTGCATACTGTACACACAATGCTGGCAGTGGTAGAGATACTTTTAACATAGCAAGTGGCAATGGCCTAAACACCAAAATGCACAGCACAAGCCCGAGAAATAGTTACCTGTTTTCATTGTCCAGTGGTGGTCAGCAGAGAAATGTGTTGGAATCGTAGCATGAAAAGATAGCATTCCAGTTTTTCTAAAGCTGACCAGTCAACAGTTTTGTTTCTTTTGTAATATAAATCTTTTGTGGAACTGCAACTTAAAAGCCAGTATGGGAAGTCCTAATGCAGAAATAAAAGTTGCAGCATTTATACTGGAGCTTGTATTTTTTTGAATTCCATATAATTACCCATTGGTGAGTAACCACATGTACAAAAAAATGCCCCCCACACCCTTTTAAACACATCTGTTTCAAGGGAGTGGCTCATTGGTAATGAAAAGCAGTGGCAGTTAGTAGCTTGCCATTAAGACCTGGCTGATAGAGCTGTGTAGAAGGAAGCCTTCATCATCCTATTTCTTTTCCAACTCTGACAATGCACATGACCTAAGGCATTGAGCTAATGGGCCTGATTTAATGCCCTCCAGGGCTGGAGAAAATACACTTTAGACTGTGAAGCTGGGTAATCCAGCAAACCTGGAATGGATTTCTTAAAATTCATTTTCTCTTTGTTAACAAATGTTTTCAATCCTGGACCAGATCCAATCCAGGTTTGCTGGATCACCCAGCTTTACAAATGAAAGTGTATCCTATCCAACCTTGGAGAGCTTTAAACAATCAGGCCCAATGACTTCCTTCAGCACAGCTCTATCAAAATACACGCCAACCCCTTAGTGTCATTGATCAACAGCATACATCTTCTGCTTTTAAAACAGCTTTAATTAACAAAGCTTTTGATTAAAAACCTACAGAAGGTTCCCAGTACTAATGGGCCTCAGGGAGCACATAGATCCTTGCTCAGATGAACATGTTGCACCTCCCTATGCCAGAACTTGCTTCCGAGGCTTCCTTTAGTGGTTAGTCCACAAATCCCTTTAATTCTCAACAATGGATGCTGACCAATCTGGACAACTAATCATGGTAGCTAAATTATGGAAGTCCCTGACTACAGCCCTGGAGGTGAAGTAGGTGCATTAGGTAAATAATAGGAAATAATAATGAGTGGAGATTTTGAAGCTACAGTAACTGCAATTCATGAGGTACCAGGAGTTCCAAAAAAACTTGGTCTAAAAAGTACAACATAGGAAACAGGAGTACAAAAAGGAGCATCTGCACAATTGCTGTTCAAATAGCTGATAATGTTCCAGCTGGCGATTGTATAACAATGGCCATTAAACAACCCAAGGGATGCTCGCACATTGGGTATGGTCCGTAGCACTTTTTTAACTGGTATGAAAGCATATCTATACAATTAGAAAAAGTTATAACTCCAAAAATCATTGCAAGCATCATTTTTAGAAGCAATTACTCCTTTTGAAATACTCCTGTAGCTGCAATATTTCTACTCCAACACTTTTACAAATCAGACATTTCCTCAAACATTCCATCTTGGGAATCCTCCAGGTCTATATGTTTTAAAGGCAATAATTGATTCTCATCAGGGAAAATTTAAGAGAATGCCAGATTCCCTGTTTTATAAAGAGAGCCAAAATAAGCTTTCTTCAGCATACAATGAAATAAAGTTGAAATAGAAACAGAAATACAAACTTTCATCACCAAACATGAAGTTCCAAGCAGGCAACAGTCACACATGATAATAGCCAACACATAGATAGTAGCTTCTATTAGAGGAGTACTTACTGGTGTGGTCCCAGTGTCCTAATACTGCTAGCAAGCAACCACACCTGAGAGCTCACATCTACTCAGGTAACACACAGGCCTCACACACACCAGTCTTCCTGAGCTACATCTGGCCACAGGCTCAAACTCTATCCATCAGACTGAAATTTCCATTTTATTTGGATGTGGCATGTGCTGCAAATCTATCTCCAAATCCTAGCCCGAGAAATAGAAGTGTTTGGGCTATCACCCCTTCCAATACTCTCCTGACCTGGATCCTATCAAAGATCTGTAATTCTGCAGTTTAAGCGACAATTAACAACAGCCATACCAAATCCTTTATTCTAAGAAGCAGATGCTACCAAATACCCTCTACATTTGGCTTAATATACCTCATGGTGCTACCACAATGCTACAACACATATTGTATATATACTTTTACATTAAAAATTAATTCCAGTATATCGGCTGATTTTCATTTTGATGAGTTGATGAGTTGTTGAAAGTATTTTTTAGCCTTTTGCCTCTGATCAATTCTACCTACCTATATACTTATCTACCTACCTCATATTCCCTTTTTACCTGTGTGTTTCTGTTTCCAGCAACTGAGGCAAGAAGTCTTACCTGCCTTCCAGTTCAAGTACTGCTGATATAGTAAATGCTTTGATTTGTAACACAATATCAGTCTTAGGCGTTCTAAACCTTAAAATGTTATTCTCCAAAATAGAAAAGCATCTGAAATAACAATACAAAAAAAGATTAATCCCTCTAATACAGCTGTAACTGATATATAAAATGAAGCTGCTTTGGAAGCAGCAATAAAGGAAAAGCTAGAAATACAGCAGACTATATCCGATTAACTGTATATAATAAATAATTTTACCTCTATTCTCCAATCGACTAACATTATGTGAGAAATGTGTATTGTTTGCCATGACCATCTGTTATAACAACCAATGCCATTTTTGTTGTATTAAGTAATGTATGGGAAAATATGTTCACAATATTTTCTTCTCTGCGTGCAGCAGAGGAAGATTGTATTTCCACTGTAAAATAAAATGTCTCGATCGTATATTGATATCACCATTTTCTAGCTCATATTAACTGATGGTAATTATTATTTTATAATAAATAGGAAAGGATCATCTTTTCAAATTATAAATTAAAAGGCAGACATTATTTTGCTTGGATATTCACCTTTAATCTGGTGCTATTACCTCTCAGTAACTACTTCCTGTCTTAGATGTCCCCAGTCTTTTAGGTTTAATGTTGGTCCACTGCTTTTGAGACCTGCTGTCATGAATCTGCTATCAAGAGTACCACTGCACTAAATGACACTCCTATATCAAATGTCTTTACAAAAATCTCCAACTTTTTTCAGTGATGGGATGGTCTTTTAATAAAATAAATGAGTGAGTGGGGATTGTAATGCCCAAACCTTGAAGGCACAATGCACACTACTAAATGGGGGACATTGGGCTTCTTGAGAAATCACAGATGTTCTGTATATAACTTATAAACATAAATAAACTGGAATGTAAAATAGGTGAAAAAGCATTTATGATGGGTCCGCAAAATTTTGCGAACCGATTTCGCAAAACCATCAGAAGATCGAGGAAATCATTAAAGGAGGATTCTCAAAGCTGCATTCATTCTTGCAGCCCTGGCAATCCTCCTGTTTGTGATCCCCAGCACTAGAGGTCTATTAACTTCCAGTACCCGGGGATTACAGTGGAACTGCAGATGAACTCTCAATTGAGATCCTCCATTGAGAGTTCATCTGTAGTTCAGTTCCCACGGTCACCAGGCTGATAAGTACAGTACTGCATGAGTTCATGCAGCCCTAGGAATCTTGTGTGCAATCTCTGGCACTAGAAGTTAAATGGGGACAAGTCTACCCATTCAAAACCTCTAGCGCTAGAGGTTTTGAATGGGGAGACTTATCCCCATTTAAGATCTCATATTGTACTGAAGCTTGTGACTTAAGTTTTCTGCTATTTGTGCAAACATGGTTTCTAGCTTGGTGGTTTTATTAGTGCATTTACATACAGAATATCTTACCCTAATATACAAACTTTTGCTTCCCATATGAACTTTGCAAACATCCTTGTAGAAGCAACTGAATTTTAATGGTCTCCTTTTTCAGCTGAAGCAATAAGCACTCCAGCTCAGTAGAAAAGTATAGTCTTGGGGTTCATTATACAAATGTAATCAACAAAAAGGTAGCTCACAGTTCGAAAAAGAACAGGAACCAGACTTCAAAGACCCCATGCTTCTCTGCTTTCTGGTCCTCCAAACTAGGCAATGGATATAATCCTGATGCTAATCCTTAATCAGCACCTGTGGGTATATTAAATTGCAATGGTCATCCCTGGGGGAGGGGGTAACATCTCACCTTGACAGTACTGAACACTGCAACACTTGTGAGCCCCTGTTCTCACATAGGATGTGTTTCACTTTCCCCCACAGGTATTCACTGGATCTCCAGGCCTCTCAGGCTATTGAAGTCCCTCCTCCCTTCCATTTAGGCTGGCTAAGGTCTTAGTCCTGCCTGGACTAGGCCTTGGGCCTGGGCCATATGTCCCAGCAGACTTTCTGCTACTTCTGTGCTACTTCTTCATGGCAAGTATTGCCCATTATCCTCTGATTCTCCAGAGACTTATTCTAATTCAAGCAATTCCCTCAATAGGCACCTTTCAGCACAGGGTAACATCTTTTACTAGTGACAGGGTATCCAGACATACTGTACAGTTATCAGCATTCCCTTTATGATATTGTATTAGCTAATGACATATCCTTTTAAAGATCACCCTTTTGAAGTATGGTCTTTTTGCCTTGAGAATCTATTCAGTATCAGTTGCATCTTGTACGTTTTTGAATCATGATAATTCTAGAATTAATGAAAATTTAAATTTCCACAGAACAATTGTATTTTTAGGTTTAGAAGGTTTAGAAAAGGCTACACATTTTTAATATATGTTTTATTTAGGATAATTAGAATAGTTCGTTTTTTAAACCATTCTGACAGTGAAGACTAATTGCAAAGAAAGTTATTATATTTATACAGGGGGTTTGATGGTATGCAGAATCCAAATGCAAACAAGCTCATAAATGTAGTGCTTTAGGAAAATCTACACATTCACAGGTTTCTCTCTTTTATGTGAACAACCTTCAAAGTTGTCTTTGTAAACACTCTGCCTTTGCTGTTCACTCTTTAACCTTCATTAACTACAACATTTTCCATGACGCCTTTCTATAATTGTTATGTGCAAAGCTCAATTAAGTTTTCTACAGTTCTCATTCTATAGGACATCTATCATACCTACCCAAAATAATTCAGTGTTGGTAAATTCAGGGGAAGAAAATAAATGTGCTTATTGTTGAATTTTTACCCAACGTGACTTAAGCTGATCTTTAGAAAAAAGAATTATGAACATATGTTTACAAAGCCGTTTTAGCCCATTTTGAAGCTGCACAGGACTTTTTGGCTAGGTTAGTGACTGAGGATGAAACCTGGCTCCACATCTGTGATCCTGAAACCAAGGAAAAGTCAAAGGAATGGCGCCACAGTGGGTCTCCATGGCCGAAGAAGTTCTGAACCCAGAAATCGGCCAAAAAAGTCATGGTGTCTGTTTTCTGGGACAAAGACTGGATTTACTTCCACTTTAAGTGCTTTTACAACATTCAGAATATGTAAATGATTTAATATGCATAGGTTGGGTACAGGTCCACAGATCAGTTAGTTAGTGGGACTGTTTTATAAAAGGTGTAGAATGTCTCAGAAAGGCTGATTATGTTTATCTAATTATTAATAGATTATAGGTAAACCTGCTTTTTCACATTTACTTATAACTTCAAACAAAATAACTTTTATTCAAGGATCTATTTTTTGGGTAAAAAACAACTTTACATGCAAAAAAAGTCCACAAAGAGACCACAAAGAGCTCTTGCACAGCCATAGTATTGAGGCTGTTCTGCTTGTTCCATTTGACTAAAAAAATATTATTGCAAAAAATTGCATTGACAAGGTAGGAAGCAGGGTGGATTCCAACATGCTTTGGTCTATGTTTCCTGTAACTTGCTGTGTATCAGCACTGAAGACATAGGGGGAAGGGCTTAATGAAATTTAACTATTTATTTTAAGGTAAAAAGACCTAAAATGCTACAACAGGTAGTCACATAGAATACATGTAAAAAATAAAAACAAGCTACATTACTAATTTAGTACCATAAATCATCATAATATTACAGTAACTTTAGGAGCAGAAACCACAATGAGCAGAAAAACAATCTTATCAGTCAATTAGCAGGATAGGAATGGAGAGAGATTCACCAGGTTGTGCTGTGTGATGGTACTGTGGACAAAAATACAAATTCATCGAGTGCCACTAAAAACATCTATAGAAAGTGTGGAACACCTGTAACACCTGTAATGCTTTAAATCCTTCTTACTTTCCAGACATTTCAACTTTGTTCAAGCTCAGATGGCCCATAACCAAGTTATTCACCTATTGCAGAGACCACATGGCTAATAGCTTGCCATTGGTCATGTGACCGATGCTGGAAGACAATTAATTTTATATGAGATTTTTTTTAAAAGTGATGGTCTACTTTAAAAATGCTGGATCTTAGTTTATTTACAAAAAAACATGAAAAAGTACTGCCAATAAAAAGAACTGATAGCATTCTGTTTTAACCTGCATTTTTTACTATTCAAACAATATGGTATAAGTATACACAGTACAATGATGTGCATATAAAAATGTCAGTGGCCCTCTTTTAGCTAGTGTTTCTGGCTCAAATTACTTGCAATAACGATAAGAGCAGTTATTTTGTGATATTTTCAGCTAGGCTTGTGATGAATACATTATTGATAAAAGATATTATACATTCTCTCAGTAAATGTCCTTTTACTGGGCAAATGTGTTAAATAGCCTGTATCATTTTTCTTCCATTTTTGATGATTTGTGTTCGTCCATCTCTCCGTTGTTAAGCAGGCTAGATATTTTGAAATCTTGAAGTGTTTCTACTCTGATTACCTTCTTACCATTCTGAAAAGATCTCTTTCTAATCTTCAAAGAGATTAAGAAGCTGAACTGAAATCAAGGAGAGGATGAACAAGTAAGAAAGAGCTATGCAGCATTTTAAGCACATGCATAGGACAATACACCAAAAGAAAAAGTTTTCCAATATGAAAATAGAGCAACATAATGCTGTTTTAAAATGTTTCTGAACTTTAACATATAAAATTACTGCTAAAAATTTTGCTGGCTGTTTTGCTGTTGGCTGTGCTGCTTACTGACTAGTGTACTCCTGTTAAGCAGATTGCCCTTGCATTGTGTCTTCGACAGTAGTGCCTCTGGGACGGCTAGCGAAGGAAAAAATCCCCACTTGGGACGCAGAAAATTATACAAAATCGACAAAAGGTTTAAACACTTCTCCAATAGCTCCAAAAGTTTAAAAAGAAACTGTCTACACTACTTAAAACTTTATTGGATAAAAATTTAGGAAAAATACTTTTTTTCTGAAAAATAAACCCAGATGTTGTAAAAAACAAAAAACAGTTCCCTTTGCATTATTCAATTCAATACAGCCCTTTAGCTTATTGGTATAAGCTTATTGCAGTTCATGATAAGGAAATGTAAATTTCTGATAGAATGAGAGAGCAGAATGAGCAAGCTGCTGTTCCTTTACTGTTCAACCCCAAGTTAGGAGAGAACATAAGCAAACTGCCATCCCACACCAGGTTGTGCTGTAATTTTAAAAAATAGTCGTCAAAAATACATATCTTTTGGCAGGTAAACCAGCTCTATTATACACTGTTTCAGCTGTGTATATAACTGTGGATCTGAAGTTAAACTTCAAACATTTCTTGCCTACAATGTTTTTTTGTGTGCACTTTCACACAACAGTTAAAAACTATGATTATTTGCTACTTATATCACAATGAACGGGTAACTAATGCACACTTAACATTCCTCCATACTGTGTAATGTACAGACATTTGTGGATTTGCCAAATTAATTCTGCCATCCCAAATACGTTACTGATAAAAGGTAATAAGTGCATACTTCTTGTTTGTTTGACTTCTAAATTCCTATTTGAAAATATATTTCCGTTCTGTTACCTAACATCACCTGACTGCATTTTGTTTTGTTTTTCTGAATAAAGGCTGTATTCATATTTATGCACTTTTTATAACACATTTTAAAGCATGTTTTCTTTATACAGTGGTATGCATTCCTGTTCTAAGCCTTTGTAATATGCATTAATATTTGCCAATACATGTGAACCTGCTGCTTATTTGTAAATTAGCACATATAAAACAATGAAAAAAATACTAAAAACATTGATGTGAATGGGCCCTAATGTGATTAGAACTATGGTCCAGTGCAAACGGAGGTTAAACAATAGTGACAGTTTTAGACAAATGGCATTTCTCAAATCAAGAAATATTTCTAATAGGTTCAAGCAATCCCATGTTCACCCAATGCCTTGCACCATGTTTGCAGATTTGATAGTGGGTGTCAGTGAGCAGTTCAGTTATACTCACTGCCACCCCCCTTCATTCTCTATGGGGCTGCCTGGAGTAAAAGATACATGCAGTATCTGCCCCTAGGCACAAGTCCACTGGCATGAGGAAGTGATAAGCACCCCACAACCTCAATGCTAGTCTGAACATAGACAAAAAATACATAGACGTGACATAGTACCAAAGTATCCAACAGTAAACTAATTTGAACTAATGTATAATGGTATATGAGGTTTGCTAGCAGAGGTGTTGTGCCCAAAGCTGTTATCATTGTTAAATCCCTGAAAAGCTGGTTGCCGTAAGAAATAAACATGCTTCTGTTTTAAACTTACTTTTCTAAATAGGACTTGTGGATTGTCCAGAAGACAGAGTTTAGTAGCTGCCAACAGTTAACTGTCACATACAAAGATAAAGGTGCTGCATAAAGACATGCATAATACATCATAGTTCCATTCTATGCTTTCAAAACTTTCTTTATTAAGAGCACATTTTATATTCTGCTAATTTAAACTGTGCTTGGCAGAAAAAGAGGACAATATTGCAAACCACAAATGAATCACTTATATTGAACAGCAATAGCAAAAAGTAAATCGATCATCTTGTAAGCACATTATCTATCCTAGAGTAAACACATTTGTAGAGTTTTGAATGTTCTCAATGTGAATTTTCTCAATAAATGATCACAAGATATAAAGATGGGATAAAATTGCAGAATCTAATTATTCTACACTTTGGTTAGGTTTGTTAGGGGGGCACTCCATGTATTTCACAGGAGGAAAAAATTCCCATTACACTAGTAGTCAATGTAGAAGTAACCTTAACCTTGGTGGTTAGGAAAAATTCCCATGTCTCTGTGATTTACTGCCTTACAATATGAGCATAAAAAAATAACTCTTAGATTGATAGTCATCTTAATTGTAGCCTTTTAAATTGATGGTCAGTGGCCTTTGTCCCTTTACACTGGTGGTCAGTGTAGAAGTAATTCCTTGTGTTGGTGTTCAGTGACTAATTGCTTCCTCTGAATTGATATTTATAGTACTTATAGGCAGATGATCAATTTCCCATTGTTCACAGTTCCAAGAA
>NC_092860.1:99760494-99779055 GCF_032062135.1 Pyxicephalus adspersus
ACACACAATTCCCTCTAGTTGATTGATATTACAATGGAAGGAAAACTTTATGGTATACATTTCACATTTTTCAATACTAGCTATTTGTCATTTTGTTTTTGCACTAAATATAGAGATTTGTTAATTAACCACCACTGAGATATCTGTATTCTACTGTAATCAGTCTGCCAGTGTTAACAGCTGCTGAGCTAAGGCACTGTAGAAGCTGCATTGTGGTAGATTATTTTAATGTGTTAGCCTACCAATAGACTATGAGGTGACATGGTAAAGCAAATCCACTATGCAGCTCCGCGGTAGGAGTCTGTAAATGTAATTAACAGAATGGTCGCACAATCTACATATATGAATACAAAATATACTTTGAAACAATGTTTTATAATGTAATAAGATATAATGTTTTAATGTTAACATACATTGTTAAAAATATTTACATCAGACTGATCTTTTTTCTATTACCATTGAAAAAACTGTACAATGTTGCCTTGACTCCTAAGAATCTTTCTACTTAAAAAGGGGTTTTGGGAGATGTAGTTCTGGGGGCATGCCTAGGTCAATAGCAACTGAGCTTCCAACAGCTGTCCCGCCTGCATGAGAACCAGATGGTAATGTCACAGAAGGATATGAACACTGTTTACAGCTGCAAAAACATGAAAACACAACAATCTTTAAACATGCTTCATGGAGTAAGAGTAGGAGTTTTGGGGTGACTTTTTGGGTATTGCTTAGAAAAATTGTTCAAAAGGAATATATACTGGCCAATATTTAGGACTGTCATTGCTAATCAGGGTTGTTGCAGGGATTGCAACAGACTTGGACTACCCTTTAAGATCTGAGGTGTGGTGGATGTGGCTAAACTTTGTATACAGTGGGGGGGACTTTATTGGACATGGTTACATAGAAAAATAAAACATACTGTATAAACAACACGATTATGCCACAGTCCTTGTGCAAAATATATTTTACACAAGTAGAGTCCAACAGACAATATAAATATCATCATTATCACTTCTATTACATATGCTCTTCTGCATACAACCTACCTTAAACAAGAATTGCATTAACATTGCAACCAACATCTGTTGAGACAATAAACACTTTAGTCAATAGGAGTAGATAATGTACTTGGAATGCAGTGTTGTCATTAACATCTGAGTTTAGAGTTTAGTGGTCTGGTGTATGAAATTGCATTTACGGTGTGCATACCAGAGTATACCAGAGTGCAGGGCTCAGGAATGCATTATACAGAGAACATAGGGGTCAGTAGTGTATATTGTACAGAGCACGGTGGATTCAAAGATTTTATTAGCAAAAATCAAATGACCTGAGGGAATTCATTCCAGGTTTGCTGGATCACCTAGCAGTAGAAAGTTTTATTAAATCAGGCCCATTATCTGATGAAGCCTGACAAGGCAAAGCAAGTCAATAGCTGCAGAAAAAGGCCACTGCTTTAATGACCCCCCCCCCCAAAAAAAAAAAAAAAAAAGTTGAGCCCTGAAAGCTCCTAAAAGATGTGAAAGTCAGTGGGTATAGTGGCCAGATCACTGGTGGTCAGTGCGGGAGCAGTTAAGTGATAAGTGAGAGCTGGAAAGGTACAATGGTGATGATTATGAACAAATATGTGCTAAACTGTCACATACAAAATTAGCAGTCTCTAACATCACACACAGCACACTTAATAGCCCTCTAACCCTCCCCACCTTTAATCACTTGTGTAAGTGAAAGCTTTACAGTCAGTGGCCCATAGTCCAGGCTAGGATAGACAGAGAAGCATGATTCCCCAGCGTCTATACACTGAGCACAGATTTGTTCTTCTCGCCTAATAGGAGGAGGGAATGATGCCAATACCAGTCTGATTTAGTGAGTGTCATTAAAATGAGTTTTGTTAGTTGCAGCCTGAACCTACACCATAGAAGGAGCAAGGCCTGGGGTGACTATGGAGAGCACTGTAGGCAGTGCACTATGCCTTTGCTACCAGTATTCACCAGTTTACCAGGGCCCTAAATGGTTTGCTTACACTTTGTATCATAACCATGAATTTGAAGCAAGTGAAGTTTGCAATAATAATCTAGCTGATTGCCATTTAGTTTTCTAGGGTACTCAAAACGAGATGGCAGTGAAGGCATTCCATCATTTTAATGTGCTACTAAAATTGCAATTATTTATAATGTAGATGTTGTTATTTCAGAATAATAATTTATATTCTATTGTTTTTTGAAACTTCTAGGTAATGACAACTTTTGATACCTGTTACTTCTTTACAAGCAGAAACATGCTGTCAGTAGGTGGCAGTGTAACCTTATAATTGGAATGCATCCAATATTCCAAGTTCCTTTAACTTAATATTTTCCAGCTGTAAGCCTTTGGGCCATATTCAATTCAGAAATCCACTTCTCATTGCTTGGGATGTCTCATTAGAAGATTAACTGGTTAAAATTCAACACTAATGTGAAAGTTTTAATTGGGAAATCCTGAGCGTGTTAAATTAATCTTAAGTACTTTTATCAGGAATTTTAGCTTCCTAGCACAGAGCTTTCTTGTTTTAAATCCATATGAAAGAAAATTCAAATTAATTAAATCCTAAAAGTATAATTTCATTTTTCAATTACAAAATGTTTTTATGCTGGAAAAAATTGTAAACATTTTCAAAACATGAAAACTATCTAGAAAAAAAATCTACTTGTTTTTTCTTCATGAAAGTAGAAATCCAGGCATAATGTTTTTTTTTTCTTTACACTAGGAAGATGATGCTCTGAATTAATCCATGTATATTAGAGCATCATTATTTAAAGACTGCATTTCAACATTCATAGCCCACCTCTTGCTTTATTCTGGAACACAACGGAAACCTCTACAAATATATTTTTTTATATCTAATAATTATGCATTTTTAGGTATTACTCATACTTTTAGACATTTTACTAGATTTATAGATTTAAATGAATATGCTTCACAAATGTAACTAAGCTTGTTGCTTACCTACAGGCAAATGTTTACAATTCCAGGACATGCCTCTAGAGGGGGCATTTTAGCTTATCTACAAATAGGTTTCTGCTGCACACCCTTTGTCTTGTGGACACAAGATAGATATTGGTGCTGTAATATAACCTACCTTACTGTTTTGAATCCTTAATATATGAGGGGGGACCTCTGTGCTAAGTGTGTGACTCTCAACTTGTTCAGCTCATAGATCTCAGGAACTTTAGAACAATCTCTAACCACAAAAGAAAAACATGCTGCGTGTATAGTTAGGCATCAGGGCTAGAGTCTACATCATTTTAGTCAGAGCAAAATGAAACATGGAATATATTAACCCTTTAGTAACCTTTTTAACATAGGGGAACTAATAAAATAACTTTCAGATCTTTAGAGAACCCTTGCTATAATTACTATATCTACAGCTCACAGTACATTAGTGTGGTGGTCAATGGGAAAATGCCTCTTTTATTGCGGGTCAGAGGGAAAATATGTCACCCTTACAAATAACCTATGGGATATGGCTTGCCAAAGAAGGAAGGGGGCAAAAAAGGGTGGCCCCCTTTCCTTTTTGCGAAAACCAAACCCCTGTCTGCCCTTATTGGTGACAAGGCTATTGCTGGGGAGAGGGCCTAATCCACAATGTATCCCTGTGTTGTGGTGGTCTATGAGTAGGGAGCCTATTTAGAATCTGAGACCCGCTTAATAGGGGGGCTCCTAGATATTCACCCTCCACACACCCTGGGGAATGGGTACAGGGGTACATACCCCATACCACAGGGATACATACCATATACCACCGTTGGACCGTTGTTTGGGTCAGGGGGGATCTAGTTTTTGCCAAAAGGGAAGAAAAAAAGCATTGACACTCGCTGCCCCTTCGCTTATCTAAGAAGGTCCCAAGCCTTATGAAGGGTCTGCTTAACGGGGTCCCAGCTCTCTGCCACATAAAGTTATGATTTGATTTTATGGGTATGATTGGATTTTTTGGTCCAATGTTTACCATTCTTTGCAAGCAGTTTTGGGTGATAAAATTGCTCACATCCACACACTACTATTTTTAATTTAGTTTAATTTATAATCTTTATTTGATTCATAAAGACAGACACTGCAACCATTTGAGGGACAGGTTATTGGGGATGAAACCCTGTGGGCCCGCCATACTGTTGAGACTGTGGGTCTCAGAAAAGGGAGCCACAAGCATTCTCTGTTATCATAAGATGAGTCATTTAGCCTCTAACAACAAATGTGAATTATTTAAAAATAATCCCCAGCCAAAAAAAAAAAAACATCCTTCCTCATGTCTAAACATTATATAGCCTAGGAATAATATAGCTTTATTTAAAAGGTATTTTAGGTCCTACACATACTTACCTTAATCAGTGACCATGTGAACATTAATTTCTTCTGCTTATGGAGACTAGATGGCTAAAACTGTTCTGTATGCATGTCTCTGTGCAGCTAATCAGTCTTTCTGCCTTCTTCCAATGTTACCATCATATTATAAGTATTGGAATCAGTAAAGGACTATTGAAGTGAGTGTTTTCCAAACAAATGTACAGTGTTCACATCATGAGGATAGCACTTTGGTACTAACAAAAGTACCCTTGTACCGTACAAAGCTGAAAATCCAAGGGCTGGAATGCTTGCTGTCACTCGACAGCAGATTGTAGGTCCTGAAAACTTTATTTTCAATAAAAAATGATAGACTGTGTTGGAGTAAGTGGAGAGGTAAATAAATGTATAGTTTAGACTAGTGGAGAGTGATATATTGACAGATGCACTGCTATTGTGCTAGGTTTCAGCAATTTACTCTAAATTGTAAGCCTGCTTACAATTTGGGATGGTAGGGATTGATTTTTATAGGACCCTGCACTTCGGGGTTGAAGATGAGGGACTGGGTTTGCAAGAATAAAAGACTCCAAAGCAAAATGTATAAAATAGAGATTCCATTTTTTTCAGACCAAATCAACACATTTTGGGAGCTCAGGAAGCCTTCTTCATCAGACTTGGTACTGCCTTGGCTAAAAGTATTTATTGTTTTATTTTATTTACCTGTTCAGTTGGAGATGAGAGACATAAAGTTTTTTCAGGTAATATAGGTTTTAAAGCTATGTTGGTAAAATAGGGACCTTTTTAGATTTATTTAGGTTTTGAACAAGGGATAAACAAGCCATTCTGTATTCAAAAGAAAAATGATCAGAAAGGGGTGTTATAAGAGAGTGTTTAGGGACATTACACTGCTTAATAAAAAGCAGAGTAGTAATACTAGCAAAAACAGTGTACTCTATAGACCAAGGTCGCCAAAATTCTAGGGAAGGAAACTGGAGGATGAAGGGGGAAAAGCTTGTTACGTACACATATCATGTTTTCCAAAACAGTTAAAAGTCTTACATGACAAATGGCAAGCACACTTCACCAATCTTTATTCAATACATAGGTAAAATCAATTACTACATTGTAAGGCCCTGGTCAGCACCAGTATTTACCAGACACCAGTCCCCCAATCTAACGGTGCAGTCTTCACCTATAACAGCCCCCGCTCAGCCTTGGGAGACTGGTTGCGTCTCCCAACACTTGGTTGCCCCCAGGAGTGACCTGGAGCCTGATCAGATGAACAGTACAAGAATTACCAGGTAATCCAGAAAAAAAGCCAAGTCAAACACAGGAGATCAGTCCACTAAACAAGGTACAAGGGAGTAGGCATAAGCGGAATCTGTGTCACAGGCAGAGGTCGGTCCAGGCTGGGTACAAGCAAAATGTCAGGAAACAGGCAAAGGTCAGGAACAGAAAAACACAAACTGGCACTGGGGTTTGGGATTAGAGAGGCTAGAAAGTCTCAGCAGCCAATGGCAGCAGATGATTGCTCAGGAACCACACTGCTAATCAGCTGCAGCACAGCTCCAAATTATAAATCTCCTTCCCCTGTGCAGTCTCAGTGCAGGGGTTGCCGAGAGGGAAAACACAACTAAAGGTGACAAGGATGTTGCAATCGCAAATCGCTAAATCCTAGAACTTCCACTGCTGGAGGGTATTGGTTGCACGTGCTCTACTGCCATGAGACACCGTCTTGGATTGTCTGCGTCTCCTAACATACATATCCATTTTAGCAAAATGTACCCTTATATAAAAGGTGTAAAAGGAGCTTTGTAAATACATTGTGTTAAGTACTTCTTAAGAACAAAAAAGGAATAATAAAGTTACTTACCCAAAATATCTTGATGTCCTAAAGCAGCAGATCTTAATCCCGCTTTATGTATTTTTTTGTTTAATACACAAAGGAATAAAAGAGCATGTTACCCTTATATCTTACACAATCACTATAAAAATTAAGTTAATGTTGCATTTCAAGTCCTACAGGGGTCAAGCTGTTAACCTAACTTTCTGGCTTGGGGCCTAAAGAAATAAAATCTCAGAAGTTTTAAACGTTATTAAGCGGTTATGGAACTATGGACAGCAGAGAAAATGTACAATGTTTTTCAAAATACATATCTGCAATGTTAGCATTATATGTTTGTATATAGCGTAATATGTTGGTGCTATATAAATTATATGTTTATATATATATTTTATATATATTGTTTTATTGTTATATTATATTGTTATTATTGTTATATTATATTATATATGTTTTATATATAATATTATTATTATAAATGTTTTGGTGGTTATATTGGTTATGGTATTAGCTTTTGTTGCAATCTTTTGTGAACTAAAAAAATCCCTGTTCCCTATGTAGTGAAATTATGGAGAGGAAATGTTTGTAGTCCTAATTAGTATAGCAGTGGTGGGGGCAAAATTACTCTACCATGGACCGAGTTCAGTGAATAATATTGTAAATGTGCTACTGGAAGGATCACCAGGTAAAAATGAAGGAAAAATGCCTGCAAAAGGGAAAACTAAGACACCATATTTAGTAAGCTGCAATATGCACTAATGATACTAATATATTATACTAATATAATGCTAAAATACACACACTTGCTAATGTATTAACTATTTAACTAAGTGTTAAAACAAGTAACTAATTAGCCAATCAAATGGCAGCAACTCACAAAGTGATTTGTAATAACCCAGAAACTTTGGGTGGATTGGACATTTGTTCAGCCTGTTCTCTATGTCTCTTTTAGTGTATGTATTTTCTTTCATTTTTGGGTACCATTCTTATCTAAATAATAATAATATACTGTCTATAATTAGTCATATTTTTGTTTTTCATACAATCTTTATGATGGTTTTGCCGATTCATACTTATTTAGGTAAAACGTGATGAAAATGAGTTGAAATGCCCTTCTGGCTTTTTTCAGCTCTCCATTTTTCTATATAGGCTGGTAATGGGGGAAACCAAGTTTGATTACAAATGCAAAACCTTGAAACTAATATTTAATAAATATCATTCACAGCATTATTAGGCATCAAAACTATAAATCTTACTCTGCTGAGATTCATTTTAGCTCCGTAATTTCGAAGCTTATGTCATAGTAAAACTAAGTTATAATATAAAAAGATTATTGCAATATTCTAGTTCTATCTTATTTATATGTTAAATACATTTAATACCATAAGCAAACATAGACATTTTTTTAGTATACAAAAAGTGAAAGGATTTTTCCTGTTCACTTGGCTGATGAACAATTTTATACATAGTGCAATTGATAGATGTTTTCCAGGGCAGTGTCCTAATATACCTTAGATTTCTTTTGAAACAGTTAAATTAATCATGCTAAGTAATTATCATAAATCAGATAAAAGAGCTTTATTCTATTTATGGCTGCTTGATCCAATAAAAGGTAGGTTTTTGCAGAAGAAATTAATCACTCTTTAATGACTGTTTAGAGCTATTCCTTGAGTTTTGTCAAGCCATTAAATATGTCTCAATGATAAGGACTCCAAGTACTTTACCACTGAGAACAAAGTTCTAATTTTGCATATATTACACAAACATTATCATGCTTCATGAAATCACAATAAATTTTCTTACTGATTACTTGTGTAATGTAAAAAAAAAAAACTCCTGCTGGTTGATTGAGAGTATTATTAATTTTGTTCGAGTTGTAAAATTATCACCTGTAGAGAACTATTCATGATTTCATTATTCTACCCAAATCTGATTACATTTGTCTGATGGCTGTTTTATCACTGAGTCATTGTACAAATTATGTTTTGATTTTTAAGCAAACCATACAAGATTTTCAGGGAGTGCTACACTAAAATTGTGGCTTTTGACTTGACAGACATTGAGAATATGATGATCTGTCTAGTTGTCAGATATATTTTAAATTGTATTAAAATCAAATACACCATAATCTACAATGATACATATCAGTAATTATGGGGTAACAGAGAGAGGGTGGGCAGACCTGAGGAACAGCTTAAAGTCATCATGTCACTTTAGAGTGAAAAAAGGAAGTCATACCTGTAAATAGAATGCTGATAAAGAGCTATATGATTTCCTCTCTGGAAGCTATTTATTGAAAAACAGCTTCCACTAAACTGTTTCATACTTATAGGTTTGCAGAAAACCTGCTCCCTCACTGCAAGCTGTTGTTTCTCCTGCCGGCTCGAACACCAATAAAGAATTCTCAACTTAACAGAAGACACCACATACTGTATGAGAGAAGTAGGTAAGTATATATCTACTTTCTGTTCTGACCCTTTAGTAATATGGTCACCTAAAAGTTGCCTCAATTTTAGTTTTAGAATGTGAAAGATTATGCTTGAATGTAGAAAGCAGAACTGTTTGGCTTGTGAAACAAGTGGCTCTGTGATCAAGTGGAGTTGGAAAAAACAGGAGTTTGAACAATCCCTAATATAACCGCAAACTTTAAGTAACCTTTTATAACTCCTTACAAAAAATGTAACTAGGGAAGTTAATGGTAGCACAGTCTGCCACATGCACAAATGGAGCAACAGCTCCTAGGTGAATACCGCTGTGACAAATGTGAGCAAGTTGCCTTTCTGGTATCTCACATTGGAGAGCTGGAGAAGCGTTTTGCAACACTGAAATCACTGGGTCACATTAAGAGGGGTCTCCTGCTCACTGTGCAGGCAGTTAATGGCTTAGATGTGGAGGGTGGAGAGGTTAATCAGGATGAGAATGTAGGGAGTTGGGTTAATGTAACTAGAGGGAGTGGTAGGGGCACCCAGAAAAGGAAAGCCAGCCCTGTGTTTGAGCACCCTAACATGTTTGCAAAGTTATGTGAAGATGTGCAGGTGGCAGACCCAGTGGTGGCAACTCTAGATGTTACTGCTACCCCTAACACCCGGGAGAGCAGCACATCTAGTAGTAGTGAGGAGGGAAACGCAGGAAGGAAAAGACAATTGGTTGTCCTAGGGGATTCTATCATCAGGAGGACGGATAGAATAGTTTGTCGCCCGGATCCCTTCAACCGAATGGTTTGCTGTCTCCCTAGTGCCAGGGTTCAGCATGTGGTGGACTGAGTGGACAAACTACTGGGAGGGGCTGGACAGGACCCAGCTGTCTTGGTCCATGTTGGAACCAATGACAATATATATGGAAGATGGAATCCTTAAAAATCAGTTTAGGGAACTAGGTTTCAAGCTAAAGAAAACGACCTCCAAGGCTATGTTCTCTGGAATATTGCCTGTGCCATGCACAACACAGGAAAGGCAGAGGGAGCTTAGGCAGCTAAATACATGGCTTAAGTCCTTGTGCAAAAGGGAAGGGTTTGGGTTCATAGAGCACTGGGCTGACTTTTCATTGGGGTACAACCTGTATGACTGGGCTCTCAATATTCCTGGGAAAACCCATGGGTATTCCATGGGTGGAAGTGTTTTAATGATGGGAGATTTTAACTGCCCTGACATTGACTGGAGTAATGGCACTATAGGAACGGCAAAGGGAGGGAATTTGTGAATTTTTGAATTTAATACAAGATAATTTTATGGTACTGTTTATAGAAGCCCCAACTAGAAATGATACTCTGCTGGACCTACTTTTTTCTAACAATGCAGAGCTTATAACAAATGTGCATATAAAAGAGAATCTGGGTAGCAGGGACCATAATATGATTTCATTTAATGTAAGCTGTAAACAGGAAGCAAAAACAGGAACAATAAAAACATTTAATTTTAGGAGAGCAAATTTTCCATTGTTAAGGGCGGCTCCCTGTGACTTGGACTGGGAGACAATATTGTCCTCAAAGAACATAGAACAGAAATGGGAATGTTTCAAGTCTGTTCTACAAAAGCAAACTGAAAAATATATTCCAATGGGTAATAAGTTCAGGAGGCTAAAATTAAAACCTATGTGGCTCACAGCTGATGTTAAAAAAAGCCATAAGGAAAAAGAAATGGGCATTCCAAAGATAAATAAATATGAACGATCACCTTCATCATTTGAAACCTATAAAGAATATAACAAAAGATGTAAAAGGGGGATAAAGTGTGCAAAACTTAAAAATGACAGACAGATTGCAAAGGAAAGTAGGCAAACCCCCAAATTTGTTTCAAATATATTAGTAGCAAAAAGATCAGATCTGAGCATGTAGGCCCCTTAAAGGATGTCACTGGATTGGTAACTGGGGATAAAGACAAGAGTGATTTACTAAACACTTTTTTTAGCTCTGTGTACACGAAGGAAAATGGCAGAGCTCAAGTCCAAATTCATAATAGCAATGTCACTGCATTAAATGAGTCACAATGGCTCAGAATTGATATGATAGAGAAACAGGTGGGAAAAATTAGGGTTGACAAAGCACCAGGACCTGATGGATTACATCCACATGTCCTCAAAGAGTCCTCAGAGTTCACAAAAAGGACATTATGGAATTGGAGAGAGTGCAGAGAAGGGCAACTAAATTATTAAAAGGAATGGATCAGCTCAGCTATGAGGAGAGATTAGCTGAACTGAATCTATTCTCCCTTGAGAAGAGACATTAAAGGGGGGATATGATCTCCCTGTATAAATATATAAAAGGTCGATTTAGAGAACTCTCTTCCCCATTATTCACTTTGAGATCATTACAAAGAACAAGAGGGCACTCTTTGCGCCTGGAGGAAAAGAAGTTTAGGCTTCGGATAAGGAAGGGATTCTTCACTGTAAGGTCTGTGAAAATGTAAATTTGGCTCCCTTAGGAAGTAGTTTCAGGAACTACTATAAATTGCTTTAAGAAAAAACTGGATGTTTTTCTAGAAGCACAGAATACAACTGGGTATTAAGGCTTTAAAGAAAAAATAACAGTGACTGTTGATCTAGGGAACATCCGATTGCCTCATGGAATCAGGAAGGAATTATTTTCCCCTGTTGAAGCAAATTGTACCAGGGGTTTTTTGCCTTCCTCTGGACCAACTATGTCTAATAGGGTTTTATATCTGGGATATGTTTATTTCCCTAGTGGTTAAACTTGATGGACTTGATGTCTTTTTTCAACCTAACCTACTATGTAACTATGTAAGAACCACAAGATCTCTTCATATCTTCTTGGATAAGGATGAATGTGAAGTATAGAAACAGTATGAACTAGGCACCAGCAATAATGTTTTCTGA
Source organism: Pyxicephalus adspersus (assembly GCF_032062135.1). Taxonomy (NCBI): domain Eukaryota; kingdom Metazoa; phylum Chordata; class Amphibia; order Anura; family Pyxicephalidae; genus Pyxicephalus; species Pyxicephalus adspersus. The sequence goes on from NC_092860.1 coordinate 99,771,977, forward strand.
TCTTTATGTTGTTTGACATAACAGAGAAACTACTGTCTACTGCATTTCTTGGGCTATTATTATACACATTGTATAAGTTGTATACTCATTTTGGTTTAGGAATTTAGGGGGTAATAAAGGCAGAGGATAAAATCATTACCAGGCATGCTGTATTTTTTTTAAACATGAAGTTTAAAACATAGTAATATAAAAATATAATATTACACAAACAATTACATGCCAATAAAACATTTGAGAGCCATGGGTAGAGGTAGTAACACTGAGGTCTAGGGGTTATGTAAGACAAAGTCAATGCATAATAAAAAAAGGCATGTTGACCTTGTGTTTAGCAAATAGAGACCAGCTAATGTATTCCTAAGTTTATAAAAGATAAAAGAAGTGATGGGATCTAGATATCAGGAGAAAAAGGTCTCTCTGGAGTGCTGTATTTTTAATCATAGGTCAGCAATGACATTTTATTTAACTTCCTAGTATAGATCCACTTTACTTTGCCCTATATCCTGCATTTCATTATCACTCACTCCACCATGCAGCAAGTAAATTGTTATTACTTTTCTGTGGATTACTTATAGCAGATTCCAGATGAGAACATGATCGTACTTAGTGTTGCAAAATTCAGCTATGACTCCCTTTTCTAATTATGTACATATTGCACAGGTTCTGCTCATCAGCAAGACAACTGAGGAGACTTTACTTCTTTACGTGAATTAGCATCAAGATATAGTATAACCTTTTGAACATGGGGAAACCCCTTGAAATACCTTTCAGGTCTTCAGTGAACCCCTAATATGAATACTATATACGCTGCTCACAGTACATTTGTGGGCTGGGCAGTAGGAAGATGATGTAAGTACGCCGTGTAACTCCATTGACTGTGAAATCTGGAAAAATGAATGTTGTTGCAATACCTACCATGCCATCAAACCAGAAAAAAAAGACTTTTTAAGGTTAGAAACTACAATTTACATGCAATCAAGTGGCATCAAACTTCTAGGATTACTTACAATTGTTTAACATCTGCAATTTCTAAAGTCTGATTTTTAACACTACTTCCCACAAGCCGTTTAATTAAGCAAGTTATAGAGTGGTCATGCACAGAATGAATCCTGAGATTAAGTTTAAATCAGCCAGTATCCTTAACCTTTCCTCTTACTCAAGTGAACTGAAGGAAAACAAATGTATGTTTAGAAATAAAGCAACATTGTCTAATCAAGGCAAATGTGTACTACTAACTATTCCACTGAATCACCAGAGAGACATACCTACCTTAAAGTAAATTTACTGCAGAAAAACACAAACAAAAACGTGTCTTTAAAAGTATGTCCCAAGCCCATATTTTTAATTAGTCACCAACAGAAAAATAATAATATAAACATAGTAATAAAAAAAGCAACATGAATCAAAATTTATCAGATGACCTGTCTTAAAGTGTATCCAAAGCCAAATTCTTTTTTTATCTATGTGGACTGTTTTCCCAGCATTTAAAACATGCAGATTTTAACCTCTTATGTTTCAAACAAACATTTGTTCCAATGGGCCAGTTCACACCAAAACACTTTCAGGCATTTTCTTAAAGGCCTGCAAAGAAAACACAGACTGTAATAAAATATTCCTGTTATTTTATCATTTCAGTAACTGTGGTATCAGAATAATGAATATGAAATCATTGATGATATAAGCACACGGTATTAAGCAAGTGAAACCACTGGATTCTGATTATGAGGTGCCAATGTGGTTTAAATATTTGTAACTAAAATATAAAAAAAACCTAAGGGGTATATTTATAAAGCAGTCATTCTCACTTTGGCAAACCTTTTACCAGGTTTCTAGGTCCTGTGTTTTCAATGGTAGTTTTTCAATCCTTTTTTCAATCAGTTTCATTGTTAGATTTACCATTTTCTATTTTACTTTTTTTTTTGACCTTTTAAATACCAAATTTGCCCGTCAAAAGTATTCTTTAGCTAGTTTCACTTGGATAAAGGCATTTTCAATTTTTTAAATTTGCCTGACATCTGTTTTTGTCCCGTCCTTCTTTAGCAATCAAGATTCTTTATAGACATAAAAACAGTGCAAGTTCCCCACTATTATTGAAACCATAGTTACATAGTAGGTTAGGATGAAAATAGTCATAAGTCCATCAAGTTCAAACACTAGAAAAGTAAACATATCCCAGATATAAAACTCTTTAGGACATAGCTGGTCCAGAGGAAGGCAAAAAAAACCTGGTTCAATTTGCTTCACCAGGGGAAAAAAAAATCCTTCCTGATTCCGTGAGGCAATTGGATGTTCCCTGGATTAACAGTTACTGGTATTTTTACTTTAAAGCCTTAATACCCAGTTATATTCTGTGCTACTAGAAAAGCATCTAGCTGTTTCTTAAATTAATCTATAGTAGTATGTATTAGTAAAGTAGTTGAATAATGGGGAAGAGAGTTCTCTATATGGACCGTTTATATATTTATACAGGGTGATCATATCCCCCCTTATATGTCTCTTTTGAAGGGAGAATAGATTCAGTTCAGCTAATCTCTCCTCATAGCTGAGCTCCTCCATTCCTTTTAATAATTTAGTTGCCTCTCTCTGCATTGGCTTTAATTCCACAATGTCCTTTTTGTGAACTGGTGTCCAAAACTGGACTGCATATTCCAGATGTGATCTGACCAATGCTTTGTACAGGGGCAGGATAATGTCTCCATCTCTGCAGTCTATTCCTCTTTTAATACAAGAAAGTACTTTGCTAGCTTTAGATATTGCAGCTTGGCATTACATGCTGGTATTAGGTCTATAATCTACCAAAACCCCCAGATCCTTTTCCATTTCTGACTCCCCCAAATGTATTCCCCCTAGACAGTATGAAGAGAGGAGGAGATGTATCTCCTTTTTACATCTTTTGTTATATTCTTTATAGTTTTCAAACAATGAAGGTGATCCTTCAGTTTTATATTTTTAGAATGCCCTTTTTTTGTTCCTTTTGGTTTTTTTAACATCAGCTGTGAGCCACATAGGTTTTAGTTTTAGCCTCCTAAACTGATTAGTCATTGGAATATACTTTTCAGTTTGCTTTTGTAGAACAGACTTGAAACATTCCCATTTCTGTTCTGTGTTCTTTGAGGACAATATTGTCTACCAGTCAAAGTCACAGAGAGCCACCCTTATTAATGGAAAATTTCCTCTCTTAAAATAAATGTTTTCATTTTTCGTGTTTTTGACTCCAGTTTACATTAAATGGAATTATATTATGGTCACTGCTACCCAGATTTTCTTTTATATGCACATTTGTTATAAGCTCTGCATTGTTAGAAACAATTAGGTCCAGCAGAGTATAATTTCTAGTTGGGGCTTCTATGAATTGTATCATAAAATTAGCTTTTGCTGTTCCTGTAGTGCCATTACTCCAGTCAATGTCAGGGTAGTTGAAATCTCCCATGATTAAAACATTTCCACTTTTTGCTGCTTTTTCTATCTGTGCTAGTAGTTGATTCTCTATTTCTTCCTTAGGGGGAGAGGGGGCTTTAGCAGACTCCAATAATTAATAAACCAGACCCTTCAAAAGAAGGGGGACAGCTTAGGACCACTCAGCAAGCTGCTGTGCCCCATCTCCTATCCAAAAAAAATTAGTCCTATTTCTTTTTTGGAAAAACTAGATCCCCATATGCCGATATAGTGGCAAGGGATATTGTCCTCATTAACCTCATCCCCACAACCTAACCCCAGTTTTTTAGTGGGGGTTCTGTTGGTAGGAAATGTATTTGCAATCTGGAAATTTCCTTTTATAGGAGGGCCCCAAGATTTTTGCTATCTTACCATGGGGAATGAGTACATGGGTAAACTAATATTTACATTTACAACAATTTGTAAATAGGAGGATACGTCCATTCATTTTGGTGCCAACATCTTCATATCCTGAGCCAGCCGCTCTTTGCACATAAGCTCCTTCTATCAAGAAAAGACTTTAGGCAATAAAAACACTCATCAATGCCTGCACAGTGCAAGTGATTGCAAGCACATGCAAAAAACAAGCATTAGCACCCAGGATCAGATATAAAGCGGAGTGAAGGCTGACAACATTTACTAGACTCAAACCAAAGAAAACAGAATACCTATTGACAAAAAAACACAAGATTCAAAGATGAAAATTGTTTGAATAAACAAAATTAATTGCAGATTGCCCAATGAAGCAATAGTATAAAGAGAATCTAAGTCAAAAAGGAAGAGTGAAACACATTTCATTGGGTAAATTGACTGAAACAAGAAAATTAGAGGTAACAAATTTATAAATAAAAATTAAAAAATAAAAGGCATATATGAATATTTAGATTTTCTTAAAAATATAGAAAATTATATAAATCCTAAAAAAAATAATGCCATAAAAAAATACTTTTTTTTACAGAAAACACAGTTATGGATTATTCCTAATTTAGTCTGCTTCATAAAGGTAAACAAATATAGTACTGAAGTGGGTAAATGGTGCAAGTACCCGATTTAATATTAACCAGATTCATTATAATTGTGTTTTTTTAGATCATACAAAGATCATTCATTAGAAACCACAGAAATATGCAGCTTGGACATGTGCTACCATTTTATTTAATCTAATAACTAAATGATTAAATTTGCAGCAAACGTCCTGAAAATGTAAAAATAATTCTGACCTGTGGTTAGAAAGATAATGAATTTTATGCATAAGATGATTCAGTAGTTTGAATGGCTAATGGTACACATACAGATTGGACACTAACTGGGCCAATCTGCAGATTTTAATTCGTTAGTAAAATGCCTGCCTCTGCTCTTTTTTTTCTATAACATTGTTACCTCATTTCTTCCTCATTAAGTATGTTCTGCTGCTGACAATTTTTACACTTCTGTGTTATTTGTGGTTTTATAGTAAATCAGGCTTGCTGTGTAGCTGTCAATTATGAAGTATATACTTAGCAGCCACAGGGCTATTGTCATTGCACATTTTTGAACTGTATTAATAGGAAGCCTCAGAACTCCAGCTAACTTTACATGCCTGGAATATATGAGGAATTTGGCAGAAATATTTACAAAATGGGTGGAAACCCCACATATAATTAGTGCCCCCAATAGAAGATTTTCCCCAGGACAAATAACCAGGGTAAAACTCCCCAATGGGAATACAGTCAGCAGTATGAACCTGGCATAAATTCTAACCAAAAAAAAACATTTTGGTTTGAGATCCATTTTACACTTTTACATTCCTGAAACCCAACTTTTTGTAGTGAAGGTAATGAGATTTTAGCAATTTTGATGTTATGCATACAATCAGGTATAATAATAATAATATAATAATAATATTGCGTGCATGAAAATCAGAAACAGATGTAACTCTTGTCAGTGAAAAGATAACCAATTTGAAATGTCTACTTTCACCACCAAATCCTGCAGCTATGGTTTCTATGTATCATTTGGATGAGGTCTAAGTCGATAATCAAAACAAATCAACTTCAAAGAAAATGTTTATCTTTTGAACTTGAATATAGTGGAATACCTTTGTAAATAACTGAAATAAGCTTTTAGACTCAACACCTGATGATGAAAGACACATTTTCATCTGAATATTAAAGGATGGATTTTTGCACAGTACTGTTTTTTTTCATTCTTGTATTAGATTAGTTATTTGTATTACATATTTATAGATTAAACACTTATTAAAATACCATCAATAGAATCACCTCCATTTTTTTTCTTATAAAGGAGTATTGAACATGTATGTATGTATGGTTGTATATATGCCATTTCACTTACTAATCTTCTGGCTCTGGATCACTATACTGTGCTTCCCTTAACCACCGATGGGGAAGCATGCACTGAGCTACACAGATCAGCATCCCCCTGCCCAGGGCTACATATACCAAAAATCATTTTGCTCTGTATACAAAAGTGCATAGCCCCACCTCATTGAACAAACCTTAAGATTACCATTCAAGTTAGGTGGAGGAGTTAGGCTAGGGCCTTCAAGAAGTGTTAGGTTTCAAGACTACCTGAGTATATGTTTTTAATGGAAGTATGATTGTAGTTTGAGCTAGAAGTTTGCTTGCAAGGATGGTTATGGAGCTCCATGGAAGTAAGTCGGCATAACCACACTTGTCCAGCAAGGCCAGTAAGAACAGGTTCAATTTAGAGAAATAGGAGCATTTAAAAAAAAGTTTAAAAGTGGAACTAAAATTTAGTTCTGTGAGTATAAAACATACTCACCTGCCTGATATTTCCCTTAACTGTTAAATGTGCTCCCTCTCCAGCTGAAGGAATGAATGAATTTACAGGTGCCTGCATGAGAGTTGCATCATCCCTGTCCAGCCAGTTAAGATGGCCAAAGATCTAAACATGGAAGAGAAAAGGGAAGAAGATAGTGTTCACAGCAGAACAGAGACAGATATACACTGGGTTCAGTTATGCTTTGCCATAACGTTAGAATTTGGACTGTGTTGCTCCTAGATTAGGACTGTGTTTATAAACCATCAACATTTTTCAATCTTTCTGTTATACAGTTAAGTCTAAAATCTGTAGTAGCATCAAAGAAGGTTATAAGTATATTATTTGCTCAACACCAAATACACCATACATGTAAAATAAAATGATGTTCTGCTAAAAATGAACAACTTTATTATGCAGTATAAAAACAGTAAATGTAATCCTCCTAATTTATTGTAAGATAAATGTCACAAACCTATGTCTAAATTAACCTTATTGCTCAGTTTGCACAGCACTTCACACATGCTCAGTGCGTAGCCTTACTCTGCACATGCCCAGTGCGAGCTCAAATCAGAAACTAGGGCGGCACTATATGAAGGCTCCCTGATTTCCTTCCAGTGTGGATTGATCATGACAACTTCCTGTTTCCTGGTTCCCATTTCCTGATTCCTGTTTCCTATTCCTGTTTCCTGGTTCCTGGTCTCTGCTCCTGATTCCTGGTTCCTGCTACTGATTCCTGGTTCCTGCTCCTCGCTACTCATGCATCCTCCGCTCTTCATCTGATTATCCGTGTATGTCTGCAAGCTATTATAACCACTGTTTATCTGCAAAGTCATTGGACACTTACCACCACTGTTTATCTGCAA
>NC_092860.1:99779273-99780030 GCF_032062135.1 Pyxicephalus adspersus
AAGGTCATTGGACATTTATCACTGTCTTTTCTGCAAATAAACTAAAAGGGACATTTACCCCTTTTAACTAATATATGTGTGTGTGATCTCCCAGTTAATCATCATCAAGATACCCTCAAACAGAGCTCTACTTTCTGAAGGCAGTACAGTACAGTAAATTACTCATCTGATACATGAGTTATTTTAAGGCAATGCAGTTAATTATTTATTTTACTTTAGCATATTAACAAAGTGCAGTGTTTAGCTGACTTTTGGTTGTTTATCTGGTATTTTGATTTATTAGAGATAACTAATAAATGTTATATAAAACAGATGGAGAATCTACAATCACTACTCACAGCTTAAAATACATAAAACTAATGTAACTTCTGAAATGGGAACAGAAAAATGTTCTTTCTATTTGGTCCCATCCCTCCCCACACTCTACTCCTTACTTGTTTATTACTCTCATTTTCTTCCTGATACCTCTTCTAAGTTATAAACAAGGAATAAGCCCACTGATACGTTGGGGGCGCACTTATCTGTACTTCTAAAAGTCGATAAAGATCCCCAATCTTGCGCCACGTTTCTGCCCAATTTCTTTATTAAACTGCGATTTAAAGTTTTTCACCAGCATACTGGCTAGTCGGCTGACTACAGTACTAAGTAAACTTATTCATCCTGATCAGAGTGGTTTTCTGCCACTGAGAGAGGCTAGGGACAATACAACCTGTTGCACCTCAAGATTGTTTATGAATATGTAAATAGATATGTATAT
>NC_092860.1:99780182-99907454 GCF_032062135.1 Pyxicephalus adspersus
GAATGTAATGCAGGAAGGTGGTGTTTAGACAGGAAACCTATTTTACTCGGGGCTGGATATATGGCCCTCCTAGGGGGTCTCCAAGTCCAGGACTTCACAGAGTAACACACAGGTGATACAACAGCTGCCAGGAGACAACACCTATTTTCCCATACCAAACAGATCACCAATATGGCCTTCAAAGGTCAATAAATCCATCCACTTGAGGAAACAGGAGATGGAGGCATAAGTGAACAGATGGATTGGGTTGATGACCCAGCTGGACATTTATAGACCCCTAAACATAGATTCCAGCTGGAGATTTTTATATCAAATTTAATTGGGAGGTCCATCAAACTACATTAACCAATCCCAATCTAGTGGGGTGTGTGCCAACTGATGGTCATCGTACCGAACACACCCACTAACCAATCAAGGAGTCCCAATGTTACCTAATGGGACTTAACTATATAAAAGGGGAGCTGGAATATAACACGGAGAAAGGGAATGATGAGACTTCTTAGGGAACCAGGATCCTGGGGTACCCATCAACATCTTCACAGGTAGCTATAGCACATTCCTGAATTGCATTCGTATATTGTTCAGTATATGTCTATGTTATTATTGTTATATTGATTTAATGTATTGTGTACTAAGTAGTTACTAGATTATTACAGGGGTCACTACTAATAACTTTATGTCCATGTGATATATATGTATCATTGATTGAAGTTCCTGTGTTTAAATATCTGACAATATTGCTGTGTACTTTGTCTTACCTTGTTTTCTTAATTAAACTGTTTGAGTGACTAGCTATTTTTTGTGCATGAACCTTCTTTAATTGAATATATATATGCATTGATAGGGGATATAATTTCCAAATTTATGCAGATAAAAATTCCTAAATAACTAACCCATACCCTTAACATCATAGATTACGCTCGTAGCCGGCAATTGCAATATATGCTTCCCTCTACAGATGCAGAGAAAGCATTCGATCAAGTAGATTGGTCTTTTCTTCCCATCACATTAGAAAATTTAGGGCTGCCTGAGAGGTTTTACAGTGTGTTAGAGCCTTATACAATACCCCCACAGCCAGAGTGCGCATAAACAGGCAACTCTCTGTTCCAATAGGAATATAAAAGTCCAAGTCAAAGTCGGTCATTCTGAATACAAGGTGGCAGCGTATGCTGACGACCTGTTATTTTATATCTCTTCCCCAGGCACGATTCTTCCTAATCTGCTAGCAAAACTTTGTACATATGCAGATTTATCAAATTATCAAATTAATCTCCAGAAGTCAGAGGCTCTGAATTATTAAAAAAAAAAAGAAACAAGGAAAAAATATAGCATGATAGACTTTTATATGATATCAGGGTGGCAATGTTTTAAATGTGCCTAAAAAGCCAATTGTTATTCTTTCTATGTGCCTCTTACATAGAGATGGATATAACCTAAATACAAATATAAAGTAGATGACTAAACTGTTTATTTTCCTCAATGCCTATAATAAAAATCTGTTGAAGATTTGGCACTGTAATAACAAGAAGATGCCCCAGAGCAAGATCCCATGCTCCTGGAGATGCCCATAATCCTGCAAATACTGTATATTGAGCCATATGGTAGAGCACCTAATCAACTTCCTTGATACTAACATTTTCCTGTTCTAATGTTTTATAAGCCAGTTAAAGCCAGTTGTTTTAACACATTGAAGGAAAAAAATATTGATCGAGAGATCGAATAGAAAATACACTTTTCTTTGCCTGATTAAAATATGGTGAGTCATCTGATATACCTATTATTTGAAAACTCAGAAAAAATAAAATTTTGTTAGCACGACTAAAAGCTAAAATAGCTGTATGTGAAAGTGAATTGTTTAATATTGGTATATAATATTCCACATTTACCTGAATTAAATGTGTTCCCATAATTTGTGGCCTAGTATTACTATATGGAGAACACTATCTCTCACAATAAGGGATACTTTTGCTTACAGCTAAAGTACTACACTTTGTAAACTAATAGCTTAACTACAGTGCTTAAGGAAGGGTTAATGCACACTATTTCACAGTGTAAGCGCTATAATTTCATAACAGTAATTCAGTATGATTTAACTCTGATATATGCAGTGTAAAAGATATAAAAGTTATGATTATGATACAACATAAAGACATCACATCATTTTTTAAATTATTATATTAAAAGCACATTTTCCTAAAACTTTGCATATTTACATGAGATATATATTGTTCATGAGCAGTGTATATATAATGTGATTTTACAATCAGCATAATAAGTTGTGCAACTAAGAAAATGTCCAAAATGAGAAAAATTACAATAACACTTACTTAATGCAAATTATCTACTAAGTCCTGTTAAAATACAATTATATTATCTTGATGTAATCTAGTTCTCTTTAAAATTTTCATCAGTCACAAGTGTCTCTGTGGCATTATTAACCTCATACATCAAGTAGTTTTTAGTCTGAAAATAATTAAAATATCCCATTGCAATAATTCAGTCATTCCTTTGGGGAAAAGATTTGACCACACTGACTAGGAAAAATGGATCTCGTTTTTTTCATCACATTTCTAAATGGAGTTGAAATGATCAATTATTTTATTTTAAAATGATGTATATGTCAAAAGTCTTTATCATTGCTTGTCTATAATAATGATTTTATGTAGTTATAGTTCAGTTTTGAATGGTATCTCGAAGGAATGAAGGAGAAATGACCATATATTTAGCCTCATGCCATATAGACTAATAAACTTTACTATTTAACTAAAGAAAGTGGGCAGAAAAGGGATTATGAATTTCCCCAAAGAAAACAAGAAATATATACAAAATAACCTAATAATACTTAATAATATATCTTATAAGATAATGTATAAAACCTAATTTTACTTTTTCTAATTTTTAGCAGTACCCCAAAAATGTACCTAAACGGTGGTGTTCTCCTTATTCCATCCTGAGGACCTGCAGTGACATTTATTCTGTGGACCCGTGTTTGTGGCTCATCTCCTGTTGCAACTTGAGCCATTCCAGATAACCAGACCCCCAGTAATTAGAGTAGAAGCTTTGACACGAGGAAAGAAAGCCCTGGTTCCACAGACACAATGCAAAATAATTCATGGTAAATCAGTAAAGGTTAAAAGATCAGCTGCATGTGGGCCATAGGTAATAATGGTGACTACTTCTTTGACCCTTCCTTGTCTTTTCTTGGCACAGCCTGTATAGTTAAGTCAGTGGTTTAGCACAAGAACTTTGTTGAAAACCTGTCCTGAAAGAAACAAGGGGCTGCTATTGCCCACCTTTCTGGAACAAAAAAATAGTCTAAATGTGTCTTGCTTCAATATTTTTTGAATCACAGAACCAGAAGAAGTCTGCAGCAAATGAAAGCTAAATTCTGTAAGAATTTAGCTCTTTCCTTGTTCTAAAGTCATTAACTTAGAAAATATTCAAAAAAGAATCACCATTGTAGGAACTAACATTTTTTTAGAAAAAAAGGTCAGTAATAGAATCCATAGGACATCTAAAAAACATGCATACTGCTTTATCATCTGCATTGTTCTATTAAACCCTCTGTCCATGCCATGTTTCTAGTTTATTTGGGCATAATCTTGCTAATCGAACTGTATTTTCTCTAGTCAGTTTTTTATGTTTGTGTATCCTCTTCAGTCTCTGAATTCTTGTAGTAATACACCTTCCTGTGCTATTTTTCTTAGTCTTGCTCATTAAAATTGTTCTATTGCTTCTCATATTTTTTAATGCTATGGTATATGTGGTGTTGTAGTTTTTGTAAAATGTAAAAACAAACACCTGAGCTTTTTTTTCTTAGTTTATTTCCCCTAATTCCTTCTAATATATATTGAGCTGCCGCTAGTCAGTTTTCCCACTTATGTATCATCTGCACACTCCTAATTCATAAATTTGTTTCTTTAAATTGGCCAGCAGCAAGACAGTTTTGCATCTTTAAGGAAAGTAGAAGCAAACAACGAGACAATTTCTATGTACTAGTTAAACAAGGCACTTTTCTTGCTAAAAAACCTAAAAAAGTTAGGGTTTTAGTCTGAAATTTCCAAGAGTGAGTTGCTGCTGATGATGCATGTAAGCAAAGGTTGTCCTTGAAAATAGTTCTGCTCCATAACATTGTGGGCCTGACTTAATAAAGCTTATCTAAAGCTGAAGATGATACTCTTTCATCAGTGAAGCTGCAGGACCCAGCACACCTGTAATAGATTTCTTCAAAGTTATTTGCTAGTAAATGTTTTGAATTCTAGACCAGATCCATTCCAGGTTTGCTGGATCACCCAGCTTTACTAATGAAAGTGTATCCTCTGCTGTCTTGAGGAGCTTTATTCAATTAGGCCCTATGTGTTCTTCAAGAATGTTATTAAAATGACTTGTATGTTTTTATTGTTGCCCTCAAAGCCAAACAGAATAAACCTTGCAGCATTTTTAGAAAAGAATGTCATTGTTACATATCCCCCATGGGAGTGCTTAGCTGCCCAAACCTCATTAGACATTAGCTGGCCCATAGAATTGGACTACCAATGACTTCAATGAGATTTGCAGTTAGATTCACTGAATTTTTAAACAGCAATTTCCGACACTAAGCAAAATCAATTATTCCTACTGAGATCTTTCTGTAGCACATAACTATCTACATTTCAACATAATTCTATGTTATACATAAATATTATTGGCAGGTAACCATCAATGTATATTGCCCATATACCCACCCAAGTTTCTGAGACTGGGAAATGGGTCACATCACAACCAATGATCAATGTCAGTTCAGCTTTCTGGAAGAACAAAATCTGAATGTATTGTCTCCTCTCTGGTTTTATCTTTTTATCTGTTCAACATTCTCATTGATCATATTCTCTGTGCTATAATTACCATACACACCCACGTTTTTTTTCTTTATTCTTTCATTATCTGCTGGGCAAGTAGCACTTATCTTCTCCTGTTACTGTGCTGCATAACCTGTCAACATTATCAAACTGTGCATAATTGCTGGACATATCCAGGGCTTTCATGTCTGCTGAAATAAAAAGTACTGAACTGTAAGACAGGGATACCAAGGGTTCACAGGTTGAAGAAAATAGCTACTATTAAGTTTAGATTTGAAATCTTCTCCAACATGTCCTAAAGTACTCTGGCTGACATTTTTTTTAATCAGCATACTTGAAGCCTAGTACATACAGTATATATACCTTTCAAGGTAAACCACACACCAAATCACATATGTTGTCTCTAGGCATTTGTTTCCTATTACTGGTGCCATTTTTCCTTCAAATAGCCCAAGTAGAACATCCATATAATAAAAATGTGATGAATATTAAATTAATAATATACAAAGATACAGTATCAGTCTGTGAAACTGTTAGGCCAGAAATATCTGGCTGGCAATCCTGCGCAGTAAGCCACCTCATGTCAATGTGCTCTTTTTATTCTCTTTGATGGCGTTGCTTACAGCAGCAGGGAAAATCAGCCAAACACCTGTCAATCCTCTGCTCTGCAGTCTGCAGCATCCCCGGGTTCTCTTTGGCTATGAATGGTCTCTCAACATCCTTTACTCTGAAACTGTGTGCAACTGAAGGGGATTTGGAGTCATGCTGCAATTAATAGGCAGTTCCTGATCTCAGTCATGCGTTGCCAATGGCTGGTTGCATTTTATAGCCTCTCCGCTCTCATTCACCAATGCCTGTTGTAGTGTTAAGCTGGACTAGCTTACTGCTGTTTTTTTTTGTTTTGTTAGATGTACTGTTGCTGACTTTTGTCTTTTCCCTTGGGAACCATGTCAGGTGGACTAATTATATGTGCCCCTGCTGGAATCCTGGCACTGCATTATCTGTGGGCTTCTGGTTCTCTGTAAGTCCTTTGCCAGACACCATCCCTTGCACATAGAAGTCCTGGGGCAACCAAGTGCTGAGACAGCACAATTAGCCTCCCTCGGCTGAGAAGGGGCGAAGAATTTAGCAATAGATTGGGGGACTGGCGTCTGGTAAGCAGTGATGCTGCACCAGGGCCTTACACCTACTTAAAATAATAATTTTAATAATTTAAAACAAAATGTCTGCTTTGGAATCAATGGTAAAACTATCTATTATTAGTTCTATTCTCCATAGATCTACTGCCTTCTTTACATGCTTCTTGATCTAATTTAGTCCAGTCATTTTCAAGCACCTAATTTTAAGTCATGAAAATTGAAAATTGAGTCATAATACTTATTAGTCATTTCAAGGAAAATGTAAATGTATTCTTTTTCGTCAGCAGTGATCAAATAATTGTACCCATGTAGAATTCCCTCCTTGTTGTTGAACAGAAACCCTGGCTGGGAACTGCAGCATGCGCAACTTTGTCCATTGGACTTTCTTATGTTTTCCAAGTAAATTTCCCCTTTGTGGTCCTCCTGTTAGTTCTGCTATAAACAGATTTTTATTTTCATATGTTCTTGGATGGCATCTGATGATGCCAATATACTTAATGTAGCTTAAATATTCTTGGCTGAAAGGTTAACAACCAAAGCATACTTTATATTACATCCCTTGCATGGTTCATCTAAGTTCTTTCAAATATTATACATCGTTTAATTTTTTTGCTCAGTGGTTTTTATTTGTTGAACTAATGTCTCATGCAAGTTGGCCAGATTGATTTTTTTTCTCTCTTAGACCCAGTCCCAGAACCTCTTCTTTTTGGCCCTCACAGTGAGGTGGATTCTCTTCTTCAGCAGTTCAGAAAACTTTTTTAAATTAGTTTGAAACAGAGCTAATTTAAAAGCTATTTCTATAATGTACATTGTGGTTGTTAGGGGCTGCTAACTTCTTTTGAAACCAGACCGAATGCTTACGCTGGTTACAATCAAAACTAATTCAAGTGTCAGTACGTACGCCCAACTGAAAATGTTAACAACCCAACTTACGCCCAGCTTGTTTCAAAGACAAACATTTGCCTCTGTTCAACCGAATAGCACCTTAACTAAACAGAGGCAAATTCAAACAACACTTGCAGGATAGCATTCCTAAGCGTTTTAATATTTTTCAACATGTATTTTATTTTTTACGGCATTACTCTAATACCTTAATTTACCTATCATATTCTTAATTTAATTGCAAATAGTCTTATTTCTTCTTTTTTTCTATGTTTACCTGATGCTTTTATTTCTTTTTGCATTATTTAAACAAAAAACATTCCTTTATTTGGTACTTTCCTGGAAAAAATGTATTCCTGACTATTTATTGTGGTTTAGCTCAGCCAAATGATATTTGGGATACTTTTTTATAGCTAGATAGGATCTTTCCTGTATACATAATAGGTAACACTCTATACTGTTCTTGTATCTTGTTTGTTCAAAGAGGTAATCTTTATAATACTCTTTGTATCTTTGAAGTCTCCAGCATCGGTTGCTTAGCAGATGATTTTTATCTATTTCCACTAATAGCTGAAGCTCATAGGATGATCAAAACAACCAAGCATACCCACTAGCAACATAATCTATAGGTCCCTTTTTCATGTAACGATACACACACAATCTTTTACAACTTCACAACAAATCCATCTATAATTACAGGTATCTAGATAAACAAATAAAGTAAGTGGAAAAAGTATTAACTAATGAGTATAGTATTTAACTTCATATGTAGCACTTACTTCTTCTCCATCAATAAATTAAAAAAAAAAAGATAAACATTCTACACTATCTGAAAGTGGCTTATTAAACAGTAAGATGCATTTAGCCATATGTATCTATCTATCTATCCTTCAAAGTTCTATTAAAGTAGACATGAGCTTTCAGTATAAAGGTAATTTATTTGTTCTAGAGTACATTGGTATACCTGCCACACATCACTTTAAAATCATAAGTAAAATGACCACCAAGGAAATTATTTTTCATTTTCATTTTTTTCACATAAAATATATCCTTTTTAATAATTAGATGATGATACATTAAAGATAAGATATGGGAGAATAGAATTTCCTTAAAACATTACCCCAACCCAATGAGTTATTTTCCACAGGGAAGGGAACTATGACATGGAGCAGGATGGAGTAATAAAGAATAATACCCTTGGTGTCCCGATTCACAGATGCAAAAGTGGTTTGAGATTTGTATGCATTAATCTTATATTGGTAAGAGAGACTGAATAGGTTTCTAAAACTTATTTGAGTAATAACATTCATGTGGATGACACAGATAATGTTAGAATAATTTATCAAAGAAAATGGATTAGGCTGTACTACTCATTTTATGAATAATACAAATGTTTTGCCATTAATTCAAAACTATTTTTTCCAGCAAAGATTTAAACATCTTTATTTAAATGGACCTTTAATCCCTAATGAAATGTTGTAAGAAAAATAATATGCATATAATTCTAAGTCTCCTTTTCAAGTTGAATTATATCTGGTCTATACATTCTCTTTATTTTAAGTTTAAAATAATTAACCAAACAAAAATTATCTGTAAAAGTGAAACCTAACAATTACACAAAAGGAGAAGAACATAGCATTTGACATGGGGTTGTGAAATATAATCACCAGAAAATTGCATTCAGCTTTGAATTGTTTTTTTCCTTTATACTGACAGGTATAATTTGATTAAATAATGTCCTGAGTAATCTTCTATTGTGTGAGCCTATATTTATAAAGTAAATAAGGGAAGGTAGCTAAGCAATAAGTTTAACACTTGCTAAGTGCACCTGCTGAAAAGTTTTGTGATCTATATAATTCCTATAATGGAAATGCAGAATAAAGGTAAAACTTACCTTTATTTAAACTTTTGATGAAAAAGAGTTTGGGAAACAATTATCCCTGTATTTCTGGTCCACAGTTCTTCATACCACTTACAAAGTCTACATTTAGGTCTTTATCATAGAGTGTTTGTTCAGCAGTACTTAACATTGTGGTACTTCAAATCATTCAAATTGGCAAAATTATTGGAGGCATGTTAAAAACATTGTGGTGACATTGGCATTGTTCTACAAACTATGGCATTGTAGATCGCTGCATTCTTTTTAAAACCAAATATCTCACCTTATCTCTTGTTTTTGTTAATGATTATCAGTTAGTTAGTTTATAATTTTCCTTGTGTTTCCTTTTTCCTGCTCCTTTCCTTCTCAATTTGTTTCTTAAGCTACGTACACACTTCCAATTATTATCGTTGGTAAACGAACGACGAACGATCCTGCACGATATCTGCGAACGATCGTATAGCACCGATCCTGTACATACAGATAACGACACGATCGTTCGTAGATATTGTACACACAATAGATGCGATCGTTTGAACGATACAGGAAGTTACGTGCACCACAGGAACGTTCGTTCATCACGCATGCTCAGACCATGGACGATCAATGAACGATCGTACACACGAACGATGGTCAACGATCGTCGTCCAATCCGATCCGCCGGTCCGGTCGTTCATTTCCAACGACTTTCCTCGTTCGTCGGCGTCGTTGGTTACTTTTTTTTACGAACGATTTTTGCCCAATCGATCGTTCGTCGTTCGTTCGTCGTTCATTTTGAACGATAAAAATTGGAAGTGTGTACGCAGCTTTACTCTTTGTATTTCCCTTAATATTTGCTTGACTCCCAGCCTTGTTTACTTACTTGTTTTTTAAAACATAATGGACCTTTTGACATTCACCTACATATTGTCATTGTGTTTGTTTCTTGCTAATTAATAATATTTATGAAGTAATTAAATAATAAATAAATTAAATAATTAAAATGAATTGCACTTTTGATGACAAAAAATAAATTAGAAAGATTATAGCATATTTAATTACACAGCTGTACCTATTTGTGTTCTCTTAAAAAGGACACAATGCTTCTGACTTTCCAGATGCTAGGTGAGAGTGAGAAGGTCTACCTAAAATCAACATTCACTGATCACTCTCATTCTCAATCTATGGATAAACTGACATGAGCGTTTTACCAAGTGACAGAGTTAGAATTATCAATAAAGAATGTCAGATAACACACAACATGTCTATGAAACCATTTTAAATACTTTTCATTTTAAACAAAACATTTCTGATGTATTTGAATATGATTTTAATCTACAATCATTCTTTTGCAGAAGTTTACATTGATTTTTATATGCAAGTTACCGCTAATATTTGGAAAAAATCCATTCAACTGTTGACATTAAATGACAATGTTCTTGTCAGATAAGAATTACTGGCTTTCTGCCCCAAAAAAAGAATTGAAAGGAAAGATGCATTGACAGTTTAATAGGTGAAGGATATAAGTTATTCATAGCATCATAACCATATCACTCAATAGAAGTATACCGCTAAATCATTTTTTACGATTAGACAATGCTTAAAATTCTTTATTTGTAGTTGAATTTTCTGGTTTCCGCAAATGATAATATTGGGGAAGATTTATTATAAGGGTTTAGGCTATTCACGTAGTAGTGAGGTGTGAATTGTTACTGTTAAAAGGAATTTTCACTTAGTTTAAGTAAATAAGGTTAAAATTCACTTTGCAAAAAAAATCCCAAGCAAGGAAATGTAAAACATAATTTTGGATTAAGTTATCAGAATCTCACATCATTCACTAAACTAAATGAAATATGTCTTGCGGATTATTAAATCACTTTGTTAAGTAAACAGCCTAAACTCCTAGTACCCTCAATGTAAAGTAATCAAAAGGATATGCAGGCATTATTTGTCATGGCTTAACAATAATTATTACATTTTCAAATCAAAATGTGGTGTGGAGGTGTTTAAGGTTTCTTGATATATCTAATATATAAGGTTTTGTTGATAATAAAGCTGCGTACACACTTCAAATTTTTATCGTTCAAAATGAACGGCGAACGAACGACGAACAATGGATTGGGCAAAAATCGTTCGTAAAAAAAGTAACCAACGACGCCGACGAACGAGGAAAGTCGTTGGAAACGAACGACCGGACCGGCGGATCGGATTGGACGACGATCGTTGACCTTCGTTCGTGTGTACGATCGTTCGTTGATCGTCCATGGTCTGAGCATGCGTGACGAACGAACGTTCGTTCACTTCCTGTCGTGCACGTCACTCCCTCTATCGCTCAAACGATCGTATCTATTGTGTGTACAATATCTACGAACGATCGTGTCGTTATCTGTATGTGCAGGATCGGTGCTATACGATCGTTCGCAGATATCATGCAGGATCGTTCGTCGTTCGTTTTCCAACGATAATAATTGGAAGTGTGTACGTAGCTTAAGAAACAGTAAATGATATGTTTTTATACATTTTGAAGATGAGCCCTGTTGAGGAGGATATGGGAATCAATTTCACTTCATGCCATTTTTAAATAAAAATTGAATGTATTTTGATTCAAAAGTAAGAATTTTTTTTTATTTAAATTTTATGAATGAACTTTAAATTGAAGCTTTGCTTTTGCTACAGAAGAAAGATACAACTTATATAAATGCTACACCAGGCAATTTGTTAGCATTATTAAAACTAACTCTTCCATTTTAAACTGCAGACTACGACTTTTTTAAACTGACAAAGAAATCAAATTTTGCTACCGTGAAAATATAACTACAGCACTGTATGTGGAGAACTGTCAAGGATTCTCATCCATCTGCTTCTGTTCTTGGCTCAATGATTTTTTGAGAAGTTTGAACAAAGAATTCTCGGCATCCCCAGCAATATTCTTGTATATCTAGTGGTATGCCAGGGGAACTGCAGTTTTTATTACAAGGATATTGGAATTATTCATGTGAGCAGACCTTCCAACTAAACAATCACTTTTAGAAAGGCCACTGGAATGGCTTATCTCAATACCTAGAGAACAGAAAAAAGGTATGGGTGTGATATTAAGTCAAAATCTTCCCTTTATATATGAAATTATCTTCTTTTAAAATGCCTTTGTCAGGAAATTGTCTCTCTAGCAGACTAGGGTCATAAATTTCCCCTTATCAGGTATTTCTTTATCTGACAACCAGGGTCCTTCCAACACCTGCTGTGACTGTCTGGTTTTTGTGTCTACAAGCCTCATAGATTGAGATAAGCCTAGACAGAGTGTATCAGATTGAACTTTGAGCTGTATTTTGAAACCCATGTATTAAAAGGCTTTATTTTTATAATATACCATTCTATATAAAATAGTAGTTGACTGATTTATAGTTGGATTGTTTTGGTGAGCATTTTGAGACCAAGAACCAAACCCTGGAAACCAAATTTAGCCTGTCCTGGTGAACCCATAAGTCCCAACATACCTAGTTAGGTCTCTGTGAACTCCTTTTTTGTGGTGATCAATAATCTGGGGGTTGGTATTCCATAAAACCTGTACCTTTGGAAATATTAATAATGGCTAGAACCAGGGCCTATTGGGAGTGTCTGCAAGCATCCTAATCTATGCCCCTCAGACAGCCCCCACCCTGTTATCATTGGTTGGTCCTATTAGTCCCACATATGTTTGGCATAGAAAAAGCAATGTAAGTCTAGCAGAGAAAGCTCTCACATATTCCATCTTGTTGCTAAGGAGAATAGCACTGACACATTGAGCACTGCAGGGAGCCCAGTGACTCTAGCTAAACACTTGGACTTTACACAGCAACCTGGACCAAGGAAGACCAACTCTACCTAAGTATTACTTCACAGTTTTCCCTTTTTATTTTATGCTGTTGCTCCACTTTTGTTATTATCATTTGATTATTCCTTATTTTTCTGTAATTGTTTTTGTACTGTTTTTGTATGTTGTTAACTTAATAAACACTATAAAAAGTGTAAGCTGAATCTCTTAATACTCCAAGTAAACATAGTGTAACTTGCTAACCTGAAGACACTACTGTAAATATTGTGATTACTGAGAGAAGCTCAAACATAACTGTAGTTGCCAAGGGTAACAGTGCATCTAAACACATGACGGCGGTCTACCTGTGATGGTGTGTGTGTGGCAAGGGCTAACAGAGTGGCTAACCTCACCTCGCGACAGCCCTTCTCAGCCTGCTGGTGCGTGAACTGTTGCTGAGCTTGCTGGAAAGTCTTTGCACAGGGGTGCGGACCGAGAGGTTGTTTGTCACAATAGGGTATGCCATATATTGTGCTAAAATCATTGTAATGTATGTTACTGTAATTTTTTTTTACACTTTTTTAAAAAGTGCAGTTTATTTTTGTCTATTTTTTTTAAAAAATTTACTATTTTTTACATAATGACTTTTATATTTTGGCATGAGGATTTCGCCAAGAAAAAGAGAATATGGTTGTGCCAGTCCCCTCCAAAACAAACTTTTTCAATCACAAGTCTCTGATGGCAAATATTCATTAATCAAATCAATTAATAAGGACAGTAAGGTACTATGGTCTCTTGTGGCAAACTGGATATGTTCTGGCTGTTGATTTAGTCTATGCACCACATTATCATTTAGGTTATTAGTTATACATAGAGCAGTTAGTCATCCAAATCCTCCAGGATTGGTCATGCTAGGAGTAGTTGATTAATTGGTCATCAAGATCATCCTATCCTTTTATTATAAAGAACGGATAATATTTTAAACAATAATAAAGCAGTCACACCAACACAAAGAAGGAAGCCTGGAGTAGTTCACAAAGAGCAGTTTATTGAGGTCAACGTAGGACAGCAAGTTATAAATCAAGTGCACAGAGAAGGGGCAAATATATTTAGGACCCCATAGTAAAATGTTGGTGGGTTTATCCTTTCCTGTTCATCATACCATAACCTTTCTAATAAACCTAGCACTGTAATAATGTCAAGGTGAATATATGACACCCTAGGCAATAGCTCCACTATCTTAATAGCCAAAAAAAGATACCTTTACACTACTGAACACAGGAAGATTTACATAGAAATTCCATTCTATAGCATGTGAAAAACCTTCTGAATAAGAATTTTAAATTGAGAAAGAGTGCATTGAAAGTCCTCTTTAAAGACAATACCAGTGTGGGAGGTATGGTTTGATTCCCCTTTTATGATGATTTGCAATAGTGATGAGTTAAAGGATGCTTTACTTACTTACTTTAAATGTAAGTTCTTAATCGGAAGATTGAGATCAGGGCATGCGCAGAAGGAGCAGCCAGAGCTTCCTGGGATGCATGACGTAGGTATCCCGGGAGGCTTTGCACTCCCATTAAGACTTAAAGAAGCGGTGCTGCACCCTTTTTTTTTTTTTTTATTGCACTTAAAAAAAACACCCTTCTATGTAAAGTAAAAATGTTGAGTTTAAGTTCACTTTAAGTATTTTGGTTTATGTTTTTGTTTTCCTTTTGATTTAAGGTATATATTGCAGTCAATGGTTTACTGTATATAGATTTGTAAAAGAAAAAATAGACCTAACATAGACCCAAAAAGATTGAGTTGATACAAATAAAGTGCAGTGGATATATGATGGAATTGTATATTAGTTGTTTTATTTTTAAGATACAAGAGCTTGGAATGGTATGTGTATATGTAAGATGCAAAATTTATGTTTTGTATTCTGTTTATTACCTAGGCTCTCATGGAGGGGAAAGCACACTTTAACATTAAAACAACATAAAAGAAGTCAACAAAAATCAGACCCTGTGGTATATGCCACAGAGTCCATTCAGAATGCAGCTTTTGAAATAGTTGTAGCATTTAGTTATAAGTACTTTTCTTCTACACTGGTATTGCTGCTGTATTGCCTAAGGCCTCAAACCAACCCCATCATTACTTCTGGCACCAGCTTTCTCCTTAAGCTTTTTTATTCAAGCGCCTATTTCATCCATGTATAACCATGTAATAAGGAGAGTTGCAGATTTATTGGTGATTCCATGGATGTTGAGCAGGACCGATGAGGAGGATTATTAATATAACAAATAGGGGGACCAGTCTCGTGATGCAAATTAATGATTATTAATATATTATTATAAGTGTATGTTCGACCAAATTTTTTTTAGTTGTGTATAGAGGGGGGGGAAGAGTTAAAACCCTTCTTATTTATTTTATTTTTTTTATTTGCACTCTACTAAAAAGATATTGCTTTACCTTTCTAAAGACACAAAAGTAAATTAGGAAACGCTTTGAAGTAATCAAATGTTTCATCCCAAACATTTGTCCTAGAAAGAAATGTATTTTTCCCCATCTTTTGCTCTGATAACAACTCAAAATATTAGGGTATCTCTTTCTGTTTTAGTGGTGATGGTCATCATAACAAATAAAAACAATAATACACCCAAAAAAGGGTCATAAGTGGCAATAACACCAGTAGAAAGTTTACCCTGCTTTATTCACTAAATGTCTTTACATACGCTTTAAATTTACCATACATAGAGGGCACAAAGGAAAATATTTTATTATGCCTTGAAAAAAATGAAAGATGTTAAGGACTATGTATAGTGACATTTTTCTAACTCGTTTTGTAATAAAAAAATATAACGATACCATTCATTAAAATAGTTGTTTTTTTTTTAATTATCAGGGCCTAATGTAATTAAGGTTCACTGGAAATAAACAATGGAATATTACATTAAATTAATTTAACACATATTGATATGATCCTTTGAAATGTGAATGTGTAGCAAACCGACAAAATAATTTTACATTTGACAATTAAAGAACCAAGTGTTTGTAACAAAACTATATGACTTGAAATATGTTTAACACCAAATGTATTCTAGGTTTAATGCTATAATTTTCCTACACATCTTTATTATTAGCATTTCATAATATTATTATATTAATACATATTAGGATTTATACTCGTGTACCTAGTATACAATTTCACTACATTCTGTGCTTGCTTCGTATTCTCATGTTTTGGGTTTTTAAGCTTTATTACTTTGAAACAAAGGTCTATAGTGAAGTTTAGCCCATTAGTAAACAACAATCTCAAAAACAAAAATAACATTCTAATATAAGTTTGCAGGTTTATTTTAACTTCTGGTGATGGTGATAATGATGATGACTATTACATTTTGTAGAGTGGGTGACTAGAGAATGTTTCAGCTTTATAATCAGACAGCTTAGCAGACTCATAGGGACTTTATAGGCAGATATGATCACGACAAATTATTTCCTTAAAAACAAAATCACAAAATGTATTTTAACAATTTTAAAAACATAAAAAAATGACACAAAACCTGCATTGTTGTTTTAACTAAAGGAGAAGCAGTCATCTTGTTGGTAGGAAAGGCTTTTTAGAAATCCAAAGCGTTGGAAGCTTATTAGTGGCTATACATGAGAAAGGAGATTACCACTTTGCAGTTATAATGACGTATTACAATTGAACTTTGCATAAGTGAATTCTCTATATGGGTATGTACTTCCATGCTTGGTGGGATGGTCTCAGCAACCGCTTCCATTGCCCTATAATCTTACTCAGTTCCATAAGGTTATGTCATGTCTACATGATATAAGACATTTGGTTGTAAATATATCTCAATCGATTTCCTGAGGAAGCAGATATCATCTTTGAAATGCATTGAATATGAATTAGAATTACACAACGATGCAGTTTTGTTTTCATGTTTTAAAATGTTTTTAAGATTGTTAAAATAAATGTGTTGTTATTTTAAAGAAATAATTTGATCATATCTGCCTATAAAGCCCTGTTTTTGGTATGCTTTGGTTTTCAAGAATTTGATTGGGATGTGGCCGAAAAGATAAAATCATGGAAATACACAAGACAATTTATATGTTGTAGTTGGTGCCTTCTTACGCAACCAAGGTACATCAAGATAGTGGGTCTTATTTAATAAAACTCTCCAAGGCTGGAGATGGTACACTTTCAGCAGTGAGGCTGGGTGATCCAGGAACCTGGAATCTGGGCCAGGATTAAAAACATTTGCTAATAGATAGCAAATTAGTATTAAGAAATCCATTCCAGGTTTGCTGGATCACCCTGCATCACTGATCCTCTCCAGCTTTGGAAAGCTTTAATAAATCAGGCTCAGTGTATCAATTTTCAAGAACTTGATGTCTACCAATTTTACATATAATGATGGCACCTTTCCATCCCTAAATTTACTGGCATTTGATCAACAAAAGCCGATGAGATACCAAAGAAAAGCTTTAGGCTCTGACTGAAAAATTTTGTGATATCTTGTTTGTATTATCCCTGCTCCCAGTTAACCTAACTTATAATTCCAATATTTATAAATTCCTTAATTAGACTGGGGCCCTAAACTTTCCTAGTTTGCATGTTGGGTATTCCCTTACTACTATGTAAGTCCCATTCTGAAAGAATATTCACCATGGCAGGTGACAGAGTCACCCTGAAATATCTCATCATTGACATCATCACCTCATCATTGCCAATGTTTAGAGATCACTTTAATTTAAATGTTAAAACTTGCATAGTGTATGTCCTTGTTTATTAGAAAAGGTAGAACCTCATCTGTGTGAAGAGTAGCTGAACTTGAAAAACATGCTTTATTGGGATATGATGACTTTGTAAATGGAAACGTAAATTGGATGTATTTGAAATTTGGTTGAAAGGTAATCATTAAGGTTGTTCTTTTTAAAGGTTGCCTACTCTGGATCAACTGCAGTTTAGGGTTCTGAATTTCAACATTGGTACTACAACTACCTATGCATAATTTTTGTTTATTACCAATACTAACAAAAAGTTTACACACATAGTTTATGGCCTTTAATGCTATATACTTGTTAGGCACTGTTGGGCCTACACCTTTGCTGAAACTCTTAAAATAATCTTATTTTGTTGAATATTAGAAACTGTAAATGCTTAAAACACAACCTACCAAAAAAAGTATCCAATACATCCACAAGACATTTACATGATGATATACTGAAATAAAATAAAACCTGTGATCCCAGATTTAGAATGTACTTGATACCATCTACATTACTTTCACTTGGAAAAAAGAGATGAACACCTGGCCCACCCACTCCTTCCAGGACATGCTTAGCATGAATCCCAAATTAAAAGCTGTAAATATATAGAACAACAATTACTTACAGCCTTATCCAGTCCCTAACAAATGTTTACCGAGTTTTATATATGTAAAAAAAACACCAAACACAAATCTCCTGGGGCTAGAAGCAACCAATAAAAAAAAAACAATGCTGAAAATCAGTCAAGGAGTGAAAGTAAAGGCACCAATATTCTTTCATTTTTCCAGGTCTCCATAACATAATGCTGAATTGTTTAAATGGCTTTTTTTTCAAGATAGGAAGCAAAACACAAGATTATTCTTACTGTTGTTCCCCTTCATTGTTAGGTCAGTCACTCACTGTAAAATATTTTCAGAACAAACTATTCCTTAGTGGCTTCTTCCAACATCCTGCTGTAATTACACCAGACACTCTCCATCAAATCCCCAATGTGGGAAAACAATGTATTTTTTTCATAATAGGTAAAACAGGATCTTCTCATAAAGAAATGTATTCTTTTAGCAACCATACTGTAAAAGCAGTAACAAAAATATAAAAAAGCACATATAGCACTATGTATTTAAACTTTTGATGCAATTATTTTTAAAGTAGTATAGTTTTTTTTCAGAAGGAACAGGCAATGTAAAAATATCTTTACCTGTTTTCTTTTATACACTGAATTGTGCATACAAAGCTAGGTGGGTGTAATTAAAATGTTGGATTCGAAAACCTGCCAGCTCACAGTTTATACCTTTTAATATTTAGTTTTGCTTTAAAATCAACAGACTATATTGTGCATAAGCACAGAGATCGTTCACATTATTTCACAACCAGAGCAGTATATTACAGTTGAACTGTTTTTTCCTTGTGGTCTAAGAAATGATGCCCCGTCCATGTGTGGAGTAATGTTCCAATGTATTTTACACTGATGCTTTTTACTTCCTATTTTTCCTATTTTTTTTTTTTGTCACACTGTGCCTCCTAATATCACTTAACCTTTTAAACATTACCCATGGATATTTATTTCATTCATTACATATTCTACATCAACATTATGAGTTTACAGATAGCTACTTAATTGCTGCATAATTAATTACCTAATGATCTTGTAACATTATAAATTGCTGTAAAAAGCTATAAAAAGCTAAAAATAAATATATTAAAAAAAAAGCCCATACTGAGTGTGTGTTATTAGTTTTAAATTCAAAGTTCGTCTTTGCATATAAAGTCCACCATTTTTTCACCCTTCTAAATTTACTTAAATCTGTCAAATGGAAAAATTGGCGACCCTTCTTCCCTCGGTCTCTTCCTTGAAACCACATTATTCGTTAATTTCAATAAACATTGTGGTATACCTATAGGATTCTTTCAAATGACCCCTCTGTGCACATCACTAACACTGTTTCACCTTTCTCCCTCCTGCCCCCTAAGGCCCTGTCTAGACTGTAACCTACCATAAGACCTGATACCTATTGATATCTAGATGATACCTACTTAGTACTTCAGGTTTCTGCTGTTGTCTATGTTTTTTTATTTTTCTCTGTTAAATTGGTACATTGTATATGAATGATGTATTACCTCAAGTTTGTGTCCAACACCGTTGTTTGCAATATTGTTTGTATAATCACAAAAAAAAAATTAAAAAAGCTAATCAGAAGGTTGACTTTTAAAAATTTTACAAAATCATTATATGTTTTAATTTTTTATTTGTGTTATGTATCCTACTATGCATGGATCTGCTCATCAGATCCTGCTTTCAACGAGATAGACCTTGTTACTTGTTTTACACATCATGAAATCTTTTTTCTAAAAATCTTTTTTACGCAGTTTTTCTTCTCTCCAAATCCTAAATTATCTTACACTTATAGAAACCTTTCATCTCTGCCAACCAGTTTGTAGGTGTTTTTCTTTCCCAATAAAATTGTGTATATTAATTGGTTTTGCTAGATTTCCACTTTTTTTGAATTATTAATATTTGAAAAAACTCACATCTTTTTTTGATCATTCAATAGAATAGAAATGGTTTGTATATTACTGCTTACTGTTTAAATCCCTTTTTATATGTGTGATGAAGGGAACATTATTCTTAGCCTTATTTCCTGTTTTCTTATTAAAGTTGACCTTTTGGTAAGTCTACATGAATAAATTACTGGTATGTCACAATATATAGCAATGGTATCATTATTTTGTACATTTATGATTAAATGTAGTCCTTGTGCTCCAGGAAAACACTTTATTGGGATGATGTTATTAGTCTGCTGCAGACAGGAGGAAGAAACGTCATTTTACCGTATGATCAGATTGCAGCATTAAAATTGTGTAGCTAGTCTCAAACTCATTGGCATTAAAAGAAGGAGGCTGATCTGGGTCTAGAAACTAGATGCTGGTTTTCCTATTGGTTAAGCTAAAATCTCTTTAAATTAAGAGACAATGAGAAAGGGAGAGTAGTGCAGGCCTCTATATGAGAATGCAGTGGCAGAAGTGGATCAGAGAGTAAAAACAAAAGTTAAAGTGACAGCCAGAATCTTAAGACATTTAAACATGAGCAGGTTGTGGAAAGAGTGTAGCTTTTTGTAGACACATTTGGCATCCCATAGACCAAATAAGAACGAGTATATGTCAGGGGTGAACATACTGAGTTGCAGCATATGCAGCTGCACGAAGGCCCCAGGTCAGTCGGGTCCTACTGGGCAATAGCTGGGTTTCTGCTCAGTAGGGCTATCAGAAACCTGTGTCCTAGTCAAAAACACCTAATCAAAAGACATGTGGCATTATGTTAACGTGGAACTAAGCTGAAAAAAGTCACATTTACCTTTAAATATGCAGATCCCTTGATTTGCCCAGGAGAAGTTCTTCATCAGGTCCCACGCCGTCCTGGAATTCTCCTTCATTTTCCTTCTTCTTGCTACATCAACCGATCTTGCACTAAGCAGGATCAAGACCGCATGACATAGTCTGCTTTAAAATGGGAAAAAATAGTTCCAATCTTACTGGGTAGGATGGGTAAGATGAATTTACAGTTCTGTCAATCTATTTTTTGAATCTATATGTGGGGGTGAGTGTTGGGGTGCATTAGACATATATGCAGGGAATAGATGTGGAGGGCAGGGGGAAATTCAGTAAGAAATTTATCTACAAAGAAAGTGTGTGTATTTCCCAATCTTTTTATTGCAGTAGGTCTAGAGGATAACTACAGTTTTTTGGCCAATAGGAAGAAAATTTATTCTGCCCCTAAGAAAAGGCACAACCATTTAATTCCATTCTTTGAGTGCACAAAAGAGAACCAGACATATGGTCAATAGGGTAATGCTGGCCAGGGTCAAGGTATTTGTAAATTCATAGCACAGCCATATAGTCATAACCGATAGCTAGTAGATAGACAGATAGCATATATATATATATATATATATATATATATATATAAATCAAGATACTAATGGTACTAATGGTAAAAAAAGTTCTCAATGAGGCACTATAACATAGAGCACCTTGTCTGGACCAGATCTGTATATACAGTAGAATTTATGCAACGCATACTTTTTACTAGTAACAGGAAACAGACTAGAAACAGAAGCAAGGAACAACGTTGGTGGTAAACTAATCAAACAGTAGAGACAAGGAAACAATGGTTACTCAAATGCCAAGCAGAATTGCAAAAGTGCAAGATTACCTTAGCTAAAGAGTAACAACAGTGCTGAAAAAATACACAAAACAGAAATACAAGGAAGGAAAACCAAATAGAATAGAGCAGCAAAGGCAAAATTACAGGTACAGTAGGTTACAATAGCAAAGATGCATACTTCTAACAAAAAACAAGGGTGACTACTTCAACGTGCCTTCAGGATGGTAAAAGGCAAATTACCATAGAAAAAAAGAATAGAAAAACAGGACGAAGATAATGAGGACATTGAAAACATAATACAACAGAGGCAGCATGATTGAAACACAAATATACATATTTATCCCTTTAGTTTTCCTACCCTAAGAGAATTATTCTTGTTTTAGACTGACAGAAAATGGTAAACGGATAAAGTAGATTTGACATATCATAGTCATGACTAGGGTAGAGTAGAGTGATCCATTTGGCTGAACCCAGACCAATTGACAATTGCCCATTCTTGTGAACTAATTAAATAAAGACTCTAGACAAAATTTACTTTACTGGATTACAATTGGCCATAGCAGCCCACTTTATTTATACATTTTGCAATATATTAAACATTTTAAACAATTCCCATAAAACACAAGTTATTATTTTACAGGTCCATGAAAAACATTTTAACAACTTTTAGTTCGCCAAACCTAAATACCTCCGCTCATTAACCCGGCCCCCAGGCGCCCTCACACCGCCTCGGGGACAATCAGCGGATGACCACCTCTAACCATCTGGCCCCCACGACAACCAAGTGTCGTGCAGGGATGACTCACCCCTTTTTTTCTTCCCCCACAACTTTAACCCTTTCATGGACCTTAATAAAGAAAGCCACCCGCTGCAAATATGACCCCTTATATTTGCGAGCGCCTCCATACCCTTAATGCCCTCTGTAATCCTTCCTCCAGGCTCAGTATTCATAAATCGATACCCACCTCATTCAAATGAACTCCATCCCTTCGCAAGAAGAGCTCCGGTTCTGCCTCTAACTCACAATGTCGCAAAGCCAAACCTCCATTTCGTACTATGAACCTGCTAACCTCCTTGTTAACTTTGATGCGGGCCTTGTCAATCCTTGCCGCTGACCGAGCATGACGCCACACCCTTCTTGCCACAATATCGGACCATACAAGCACTATACCAGGAAAAGCCGACCAAATTCTTAAACAATCAAACTTTATATCCCTAATTAGTTCCCGCATGGGCCTAACCCCCAAATCGTTGCCCCCAGCATGGACCAATAATACATTGGGAGGTCTATCTAGGCTTACAAAACTATGAAACTCCGGTAAGACCCTCCTCCACCGCATACCTGGTATACCTATCCAGCGTATCCGGGCTGCATCCCGACTCAAACTCAGCTGTCTGCCGCTCCTTCGCAGATCCGCCCTCCTGGCGCCCCAATAAACAAATGAGTGCCCCAAAATCCATATCAAGCATTGTGGAATACCTGCAAACACAAAATAAAATGCAAGCCTCCAATTGCTTCTTAAACATTTTTTTTTTTTTATAATTTTTTAACAACCAAATTATACTCACATCACCAACTCCGGACGAACGTATAACCGAAAGCGTTGAGACTACCATCGCCCAATACGCTGTATAACCTCCGGCCCCAAGCCCCACCTGGCTGCTTCTGTGGCCGCCCCAATCCGAAAAGAGTGTAACGAATACTCACCCCCGTTTCTTCCTGACGCCACTACACATTTCTTAAAAACCGATGCAAATTGAAAACGAGTTAGAAAGGTTCCATTTTCATGTGTAAAGAAAGGTCCCTCCCCTGCTGGGCGGACTCTCAAATACTCACCAACTAAACGCACCGGGCACAATTCTGCACCTACTGCCGTCCTCAACTCCAGTCTACGCCCCCGCCCTGCCTGATCTGTCTTAGAATGACGGATCCATACTAAAACCCTCCCATCTCCCAATATAACATCTGATAGAAGCAAACCCCCCGCTTTATTTTTGTTAGGGCTGACCACTTCTCCCACTCTTAAAGCTGCAAAGAAAGTGACCACAAAAACCGTTTTGAAAAGAAGGACTTCAAACCCGTTAAAACAAATCCCAGGCAAACACGCGCATAATTCCCCAAGCATCTCAAAAGACACCGGTCTCCTGGAGTCTCTTTTGCTGGTCCCCCTCCTATAACCCTTCAATGCTTGCCGAATTTAGAAAACCTTTTGTCCCATCTTGCCAACCCAACAGCTTAAAAAAGAAAGACAACTCCGCCAATTTTTTGGCCATCGAACCCCCAGAAACCCCTCTCAAAAAGTTGTCTAATAAAAATAGCAGCACCTCCGAATCTGAACTGCTCCGATTTGCCACCACCCTTTCGCTCTGTAGAAACCTACACCACTCTCTCCAGGTACTGGCATACGCCTCCCAAGTACTTGGGCACACCGATTGCCTTATCAAATTTGTAATGACCCCCAAACCACTGTCCACAGCTCCTCCGGACAGGGGGTCCCCAACTCCTCCGCTTCCGGTGCTGCTTCCCGAAATCGCCGCCACTGAAAGCGAAAGTGAATCAGCAATTACATTTTTGCAACCCGGAACATGTACAGCCCTAATGAAAATAATATTTTCTAAACACAATAAAACCAAATACCGCAGTAACGAAATGACCGGGGGGGAAGAGGCCGTATTAATATTGATAACCTCCACCACACCCATGCTATCACAATAAAATCGCACCTTCCTATTAGCAAGCAGCTGCCCCCACAACACCACAGCGACTACTATGGGAAAAAGATCCAACAATACTAAGTTCTTACAAAGTCCCTTTTCCCGCCACTCCAGCGGCCACTCCGCCGCACTCCATTTACCTGCAAAATAAACTCCATATCCATGTGCCCCCGCTGCATCTGTAACCAAATCTAATGCCTGGTTATCAACAAATGATTGCATCCACAACGAACGGCCATTATAAGAGGCTAAAAATTTTTTCTAAACCTGCAGGTCGTCCCTCAATGCCCGGGTCAGCCTGATGTAATGCCCAGGTGCCTTCACTCCTGCTGTTGCTGCCGCCAGTCTGCGGCAGAAAATCCTGCCCATAGGCAAAATATGGCAAACAAAATTCAGCCTACCTATCAAAGACTGCATATCTCGTAAACACATCTTCCTCTTGTCACACGCCCTGACCACTGCTTCAGTAATTTGAACCAGCTTGTCCTCTGGAAGCCTACATTCCATTTTTTCTGAATCCAACACAATACCCAAAAAACACATAACTGATGACGGACCCATTGTTTTTTCCGCAGCTAACGGCACACCAAACTCAGCCGCTACATGCTCCAACGTCCCCAGCAATGCCGCACACACCAAAGATCCTCTCGGTCCTACACACAAAAAATCATCTAGAAAATGAATGATAGACCGCACCCCTGCCACCTCCCTTATCACCCATTCGATAAAAGTACTGAAAACTTCAAATAATGAGCAAGAAACTGAACAACCCATAGGCAAACATTTATCCACGAAAAATGCCCCTTGCCATTCGCAACCTAGGAGCCAAAAACTTTCTGGATGCACTGGTAATAAACGAAAAGCAGCCTCTATGTCAGCTTTTGCCATTAAACAGCCCCTGCCTGCCTTTTTAACCAATGTCACTGCGTCATCAAACGAAGCATACTCCACTCTACATAGATCCGGATCAATGCCATCATTAACAGAAAAACCCTTTGGGTAAGAAAGATGATGTATCAACCTAAATTGCTGCGGTTCCCGCTTTGGAACCAAACCCAAAGGTGAAACAACTAAATCAACCAGCGGAGGTACCCTGAACGGCCCTGCCATGCGGCCCAATGCCACCTCCCTCACCAACTTTGCAGTAACCACATCCGGATGTGCAAAAGCCGACCTCAAATTCTTGGACCCTTTGGGTATATTAACCAAATTACACGGAATTTTAAAACCTTCTGAAAAACCATTTTCTAACAAGATTGCCGCCCGTCTATTCGGGTACTTACCTAGGAAATGCCGCATGTTTTCCACCCTCATCGGAGTCCTCCCTTTTACCAACAGACTCGCTGGTCCGGTTCTTACCCTTGACCATACATCTGGCCCCTGGGTGCCCTCCCCCGCATGAAGAACACTCGTGCTTGAAACGACAGGTCGTTCCAAACCTGCATGTTCCTTCATGAAATAACCAACAGAGTCCCTTTTTCTTACCTGCCTGGGGGCCCACGGCTCCTGTGCCCCTGTGCCCCCGGCACCCCCTGGAAACGACAGCGTGTTCAATCTGGCTGATGTCATAAGCCGCATCCATAAACTGATGTCTCGATGGTCCCACCGCATACCTGTTCGTAAAGCTTTACGCTGTCTAAATTGCTCATCGTATCTAAGCCAGGCCGACCCGCCATAAACACGATAAGCCTCACTGATGGCATCTAAGTAACAAAAAAGGGAGGCGCAATGTTCTGGTGTCCTCTCACCCACTATACTAGCCAAAATAGCAAATGCTTGTAACCAGTTCTGAAAGGTGCGGGGGATTTGGCGCCACAACCCCTTCTCTTCACCCATCCTCTTACCTTCCCTGACTCTCAAATCCCTACCACCGAATCTTTCGACCGGCAGCAAAGAAAATATTTCTACATATTCTCCTTTCCAAATTTTTTCCCTTACCTCTTTTGCCAAGTGTGCACCCAACGGTCCCTCAAAGCATAAGTACACTTCCCCTTTTGCCCCATCCGTGACACTGGCACTAACCAACTCACCTTCTCCTTTACGCACTTCACTCTCTTGTGCCCTTCTAGTAATCACACTTGTCGATAATCCAGAAAGTGGGGTGGATAAAATGCTGCCGCCCCCAGCTACCGCCTCTTCCACGGCCCCCTCCGTCACTTCCCTGTGAGTGCCACACCGATCTGCACTAGGCCCCCCATGCCGTCCTACCCCTTTTCCCATGTGTGGTTCACTCCCCTCCAATTTTGCCAACAAGTCCCGTACCCCTCGCAGCAAATCACCCACCTCATTGCTTGCCCTGGCAATACCCTTGTCCCTGGACCCCATTCCTGCACTCACAACAACATCATTGGAAATTACTGCATTCCTATGAATAACATCAATCCCACCCTCAATACAGGATTTTTGACCCCCCCTCCTCCCCTGATCCCATACAGCCAGGTACTCACCAGGCTGTCGGATGCCGCTGGGCCCCTCAGCCGCCGTGCCGCCATTCCGTCCTGACGCCTCCGATTCCGGTCGCTCTCCTTCGGACTGCTCGCTCTCTTCCCTCAGCTCTTCCGTGTCCTCTGCCATTTCCCGGCGCTGGCTGGTGCTGTCACTACCGGGCGCCGTCTGCGACTCGGAAACACGCCTCCGGACGCGCCCCCTTGCAACGTCATCGTTCCTCTCGTCCTCCTGCAGCCCAGCAACCTCCGCCATTCTTCCCTGCTCAGCCGTGGGTCTTCTCCGCAGCTCGGACGCTGTTCTCCTCGTCTGCTCCCGTGTTGCTCCTGTTGCCTCCGCAATCCTCTCCGTGGCCATTACGTCCCCTCTAACGGCCGCTCCGCTCCTGTTCCTCCGCTGAGGGCGCACCATCACTTCCTCGCGGGTCTCAGATCCTGTCGCCTGCCTCACTGGGACATTCCCTGAACGAACAGCTGCAGCCGAGTCCCGCCTTCTTATAGGATTCCTCCCGCGCCCTCCGCATGTTGGTGCCACTTGTCTCCGAGCAGAAGGGGACGAAGGGTCCCGCCTGGGGCTCCTGGAATGGCGCTGGACCCTTGTGGGCTCGTCGGGGCTCCAGCGCTCCGGCGGCCGAGACCGCCGGGCACGCACCACCAGATGCTGCTCCGGCTCAGCACTGCTCCCGGCTCCCTCCGTCAGAAAAGCCAACTGTTCTTGCAGCCATTCAACTCCTCTCGATGCAGCTGCAGTCCGCATTCGGGTCAGCAAGGTTTCCAACTCCGCCATCCTCGAGACGCTTGATTTTCTGGTAATAACTGCCCCCTTATTCCCCCCAACCTTTATATTTATACTTTAATTTTTCCCCACCCATAACATCTATCAGCCAATCCACCCTATTGCTTTTTCCCGCACTTTATTTGAATTTCCCGCTTTTCCTTTCCCGCACTTTTTTTTTTTTTTTTTATTAACCCCCTAACGTCCTGTCTCCCTCCTCACCCTGTCATGCGTCCCCACGCTCAAATGAGCTACAGGCCAACTTTCTTCTTCTAGTCTTAGTATTGCTGTTTATTCTAGTCATTTAAAAACCTTTATTTACTATTTTTTTTTTTTTTTAAAGTAATCCCACAATAGTTTGTTCCAGGGATTCCAATCCATGTGCAATAATTTGCTGTATTTGTTTCTTTTTATTTATTTCCTAACATTAATGCTTTGTCCCCACATAGTATTTTGCAATTTTGTTAAATCATACTAAATGCTGATGGTTAAAAACAAGAAACACTTACTTTCATTCTAGAAAATCAGAAATATATGAAGTGCCGGTCTCACTGCACATGCACTTTTTTTTACATTACAGGACAGTCCCTGAATAATGCATGCTGATTTCATGTGATTTCATAGTGACACAAATATCCTAGAAGGCTATGGTATTCCCCTTTAGTCATTACCCCTGTAGCTATAAAGACAGAAAACAAAGGGACCTCCCTAAAAAAAGTAAAACAAAAATAAAAATCATAAAAAGGGTAAACTTGTTTTAAAACTATTACAAAAGCACATTTTTTTCTATTATATATAATGAATCACCACTATTTTATATATTGGTAAAAATGTGATGATATGTTTAACACAACAGTTTATTTGTTGTTACCCATGTGTTAACTACAGATAGAATTTAATTTGTTATTAACTTATTTAAAGCCTAAATCTACTTCCATCAGTCCACTCTCCACAGGTTCGGGGGGGGCTACACTTGTCCACCACAGATATAGTACAATAAGTGTAGCCACTGTAAGACAGGGAGTGTGTTGCCAAATTACCAAATTACTAAGTAATTAAGAAAGAAAAAATTCAGCCACAACATTAAAGGACCACCGAACTTCAATATACTTAATTTTTGTTCTCAAGTTGTTTAGATATAAATTTTGCAATGGGGGTACCTCCTCTGGCGACAACTGTCAAAATGGGGAACCTCTCTTTGAGAGATTTCCTCTCACTTCCTGCTATGTATCTAGGATAGAAAGTTTAGTGGGTGCAAAAACAGCATAGCAAAACAAATATACTGACAGAAATTTAATTTTACTATATTCTAAAAACAATTCTTTTTCTCTAATGTGCAGATCCAGGGGCTAAGGAAACTATAGCATATTCTGTCAGCAAAAAAGAAAATGTATAACTTCATGAACACTACTATGGGACTAAAAATCTATTCAAATGGTTGACTGTTCTAGGACCTCAGGAATCTGCAGGTCATACTATCAAAGGTGAACATGAATACTGGGCCCCCTGTTGCCAGCAAGGAAAGACATGTTCTTCTTTTCTTCATCTGAAAAATCAAAAACAGTTTCCCAACTTTTATCTTTTTTTCTAACTTCAATTGTTTCTATAGCAAATAATCTTGAATAAAATTGCAGCAAGAATATTTGGTTCACATATATGACATTACCTATCATTTTATATGTAATAGAAGGAAAATCTCCAAAATTCATTTTTACTCGATATATGTCAGCAAGGTTGGCGGTTTATCCCTGAGATACACACTGTCTACTAAAACAATTGAATACTATGCGTAAATACAGTGCAAACACTGCATACAGGGTGTAAATACAATGCACACATATGTATGTATTTGAAATATATATATCTCAGTATGTATCTGCAATACATATAGTATGTCAAATAAAAAATAAGAATAATTTGTTAAACACAACTACTTGTGTTTTTATTGATGCATACTGTATATAAGAAGAATATTCAATTTTAATTTGAATACATTTCCTGTTGTCAGCTTTCAGATACTGCATGTATGATGTGTAAATTTATTAGATTTTGGGAATAATAAATTGAGATTTATTTTTATGCATCATAATGACATGTGTCAAGCTTTTTTACTGTAGCTAGGAAAACATTCTCAACTTTGAAATGGATAAAAAATGGAAAATAATAACATGTCTAAGCTTATTTTTCAGCAGTTAAATATTAGGACTGCATTAAATTTATAAAAATACATTTGTTTTTGGTCTAAAAATTGTATGAAATGTAAAGTGTGATTGAAATTAGGTTAAATAGGGTTAAAGTAAATGTTATATGTGCTTAGTGAACATGCAATTGCATGTGTGTGCACTGTATTTACCCATAGCGATCATTTGATTTAGTAGATTATAGTTAGACATCCTTTTTCCATTTACATAGGCTAATGACCCAGAGAACAAGCTTTCGACCTTAGTAAATCAGACATGCTAAAAATTTTCTCCACTAGTTTATTTTAGATGATATTAGCCAACACAGTGTTTAGATGATTCACTTGAGTGTAGTTAACTGATAATCTTGGGTAATTACTGGCAGAAGGTTTAGGATCAGCATTTTAATTCAAAGGGAATAGAAAATGCTAAAAGTCACATTGATTTTTTAATCCAGGGTTCTTTTGTAGTTTTGGTTAAACAATGTGACTGCAAATTATGTGTAGAATCTCCGGAATTAAAATGTAGAAGAAAAGTTTTAGCTGTCAATGTTACCTAAATATTTTGTTAACGAAGGAATGTAAATGAATATGGTTCTGAATTAAACTGATAATAACTATAATGATACTAATAATTGTTATTGTGTTAATATTATTTAACATTCATGTATCAGTAACATTTTAATTATTTTGAATGTAGACATTAATAAACAATAAGCACTTAGATTTACCACTGATAAAAATAAATCAGGTGCCAGAAAGCTTTATTCAATAATACCTTTTAGAATTCCTAAACTTCTCTCAGCCACCATGGTTAGCAGCTACTGGGCACATTAGCATTGAGCAAACTACTGCCGTGCCCTGCTTAAAAATGCAACCACATGCAAATGCATGAACAAATTGTTTCACAACAGTTCCTATTTTGCTGTGGGTTATCACACAAACCTTTAAAGTGAAAATAAACTCAAAAAAAATTATAACTATATCTTTTTGTGTAACTTATTAGTCCTATTAATCAGCAATGTAAAAGAGATGAACAAAGACAGTGCCTTACTCCACTGCAAGTTTCCTGGAGTTCAAATTGAATGTGGAATTGTTTCCAAGTTAAAGATATTCTAGTATATTAATATTCATAAGTAGTAAATACATTTAAAAACAAGCCCTCACTGACCTCTTTAGTTTTCAGTTGTCCTTTTGTAGCGTAGTTCCCTATCCCAGCAGCATCCCTTATCTTGTAAAGTACCTACAGAGGTCAGTGAGGGTTTATAGTTTAAAGTTTAGTTTGAAATATATAATTTACAAAACATACACTAACCCTCCATGAAGTCCAGAGACATCTTGAAACTTTAAAAAATGTCCCTTTCCTTGTCTCCAGCATCACCATCTCATGTCCTTGCATCTTAGATCAGTACCATTCATGATGGAGTTGCACAGTCCCGAGTGTTCCACCTCTGACAACCATTAGCAAATAGAAATGTAATTGAGGTCTTTTGTTAATGAACACAAATGTGAAGTAATTTAATTGGTTAATGGTTGTGAAGGAAAGGAACACTTTCAGTATATGGTGTTATTTAGTATATGGTGAAGAGCTTGATATCCACCATACCAGGTCCTTCAACTTCTTCAGTACCAGTACTGAATGCATGGAGTATAATAGTTTTTCAGTGTGAAGACAGTTGCATAAAAATATTCCTTTTCATTGTATAAGGCACTGTGTACTTTGAATATTAAGTTGCACAAATACAAATGACTGGAGTAGAGCATCTTCAATCTGTGTTTTAAATACTCACCTAAATAAGTTGTAGAGGTGGCAGTAAAGCAGCATTTATGTCAAGTGTGCATAGAAAAATCCTTTTTTATTACACAGGATTAGGGTAACACCATACGTATGAAACATATAAATTAAAGTAAACATTACCTGTTCTTCTTCAATATGTTGACCTCTTTATCAATATTAACCACCCGACCGGTAAACCCGACCTTGGTTCGGGTTTATCGATTTTGCAAAAATTTTATCGATTTTGAAAAAAAGTGCGTCTTATGGTCCGAAAAATACGGTATATATTATATATGCTACTGTACGGGTACATTACATTATACACTACTTTTTTTTTTTTTAACTGTTTTTTAAAGATTTTTTTTTTAAGATTTTTTTTTATGTTTTATAAAAAAAAGTTTATTATTAAATTTATAAAATTTTGGACATATTTCAGTGCGTTATGCAGTAATTCAGTGAAATATAAGTAATTATTGAGTAATTCAGTGAATTATAGCCTACAATCTAAAATACATTTTGGAAAGTTTGGAAAGAATTAGAATACCCGGCGTTCGCGTACGTGTCCCTCGGCGATTCCTGATCATGTCCGTGCGTGCGCCCTCGATAGGGGTCGTAGCGGGAAATTCAAATATTTTGTATTGCATTCAATACAAAGTCCTGTATCCAATCCAATACAAAATAATACAAAATATATTTATTTGGTTTTGTCTAAAGGTATGTGACGTTGGACTGTTGGACACTAGGCAGGTGTTTTAGAAAAATATATTACTATACAGTATACCGAATTATCGCATTTTCAGTATTTTTCATTTATTTATGTATTCTTGTTTAAGCTGATTTTTGTGTATTTTATTTAATTTTAATAAAAGTATTTTTTTTTTTTTACATGATTGTGTGTTTCAAACATTTTTTATATTCATGATATCTACTAGACCCTTGTTCGGACATATTTCTGTAAGTTACAGGTCTACAATTTAAAAAATAAATTTCATGAAAAACAGTGTACCGATTTTGGTACAGAAATCTAGACATCAGTGTAACGCTCAGGAGGTTAAAAAACTTGTGTGATATGTTTTAACATCAGCTTAATAGAAGTCCGATTCTGGGTCTAATATGATTGCAACTATCCTTCTCTGAACCAATTAAACCTTCACTTTATAAAAACAAAATACACTCGTCCACCAAATCTCATGGTATATTTGCAGGATCTGGAACCTGAATTATTGAAACTTTTTTGGGTTAGCTTTATAGGATGGACAGTGACTGAAGGACAGAAACAATAGTCTACTAAATATATAATACATTTAGTGCCTTTTGTTTGCTGTTCATGCTTGGGTGCATTCTGTGAGGAACGTATGTGCAATGTATTACCTGGAAATATTGTTTGTTTCCCAATGTTATGGCATGTCTGATTAATGGGATGAACAGCCACCAAACCTGGGTACCCAGTATGATGCAGATCCCGGGATGGTGCAGGATCAGGGAGCACAAGATCAAGTCATTTAAAAAGAAGATGTATTGCAAATATTTATAACAACAATCTGACAAGTGGATCCTGCTAAGAGGATAATGATGTTGATGCCAAATGGAGCATGGAATGGCAAGGAAAATGTGGTTAATTTACATAATATAAAATATAGGAGATATAACATAATTAACCTTGTTCTAGGAGTAACAATATT
Source organism: Pyxicephalus adspersus (assembly GCF_032062135.1). Lineage (NCBI taxonomy): Eukaryota > Metazoa > Chordata > Amphibia > Anura > Pyxicephalidae > Pyxicephalus > Pyxicephalus adspersus. Next base: position 99,813,188 of record NC_092860.1, read on the forward strand.
AATGTGTAAATAAAAATAATACATGCTTTAATCAGCATAGGCATATGTTTTTCATAACAAATAGTTATATTTTGATATAATTCCTACCATTTCAATTGAGAGTTGATAAGAAGTTTCTCTTTTCCTTTCAATACCTTATCTTCCTTTTCTAAAACCTAAGCTGTTCAACTGCTATCAACAATGGACTTTTATAGTACATGAACGTTTCTAATGCTAGTATGCAGAGCCTACAGATTTTTATTTTGTATATGTGTATGTGTAAGGACTGCAGAACACTCAAACAAAGTATGCAAACTATATTCAGAAATTGTCCAGGTAGTAACTGAACCAAGGACCCACAGACTACAGTGCTGCAGTCTCCTAGTACTATATACTAAACCACTCTTTTGCCATTATATCATTTTTAGATGTATTTGCTACTTACTGTTATCCATTTTAAACTGGAAATATGAAAAGACATTTTCCCTTCTAGGTGCATACCATTTCCATTAGATGTGATGGATATTTTTGCATTAAAGGGATTCTTAGAAGATGAAAAATACTGATTACCTCTCTTTTCTCTAATATAGCAATAGTTCATGTCTCAGAAGTGATTCTATTGTCAAAGTGAATAATATTTTAATATGGTTAGGGATGGCCTAATTTGTCTTGTAGGAAAAATGAAATGACTTTTGACATTTAAGAGTTTTATTATCAGTTATTTGAGGAGTATCACTGCCAAATGTTTTATATTACATATTTCAGCTTTTTAGTAAGTCGCATAGAAACATAATTCAAAGTAATTTACATTCCTGAAGGAATTGGAAATGCAAACATAATTATTAGATGAAATTTACATATTGGTTCCAAACCAGAACTTCCTTGGTGTTTGCATGCTTCAGAACAAGGAAATTTTATCTTTGAAAAGAAAAATCTATTTTCAAAATATAGTATTGCACTTGAGTCATAATTGTTGCAAGACACAAAAGAGATTACTATGTTTTTTTTTTAATGCGGATAAAATGGCAACTGCCTTTGGAAAAGCACTTAACACTTGTAATCACATATAGGATATCAGTCTAAAGTCAAAGTCATGATAAAGGCTACTAAATGATCCCGCTCTGTAGGGAACAAAATGTTCCAAAACTCTCAGACATTGATTGGGAAATTAGATTTTTCTGATGCCTGGGCTCCTTACACCAATGGCTTGTCCATAGCTGCTAGCCAGCTCCAATAGCTGACAATTGGTTTGAGGGACTTTTAAAAGACTGAAAAGATGGATCCCTGACTCTAAAGCAGAATTTCTGTACCATCACGCCAAGGGGGAGTCTGGACCTTGAGATTAGAAACATTAGAATGACACTGCAATGGACTGGAGTAAGACAAAGTAAACTGTTCATCAGTTAACTCATGAAATAAGGGTGGGGACAGTCCATTCTTCAGACAATACCAGCTTGAATACATACTCAGTCAAAAGGTATAGGGGAGGGTATAGGGTATAGGAAGAAATTACCTATTAGATAGATCTCAGCCTCCAAATACGAAGACTTTTAAAAGTGGGTGCAATGGAAAGATCCCACTGGCCCCTGCCCTTTGATCCAAAGTCTCATTAATGTTTGCTGTCAATATTGGCCATTTTAGGGAGCCCTGATTTAGAAGGAAAGTAATATAATGTGTAGTTTTCATAAATGAAAATGGTGTGGATAAGACAAAACACTTAAATCCTAGTGAATATCTGTCTTACTAAAAAATACAGAGGTAAATTTATTTTTTCATTTAGGTACTTGTTTAAAAATCTTTAAACGCCGGAATGCTTTCAAAAAGTATGTGATGGGCATTATATCAATCAAAAAATCTCAATAAGAAGTACAGTAAAGAGAAAAATAAATAAATACATAAAAACAATATTTCCTGTTACTATATTTTTCTTCACATAACAGCACTTCTTAGGTTTACTTGATTTTAATGGTTAAGGCATGGCATCAAGTATTATGGAGAACTTGTCACAGTTCCAGCGCACAGCTGTCTTACCTATTTTCTGATTCTACAAGTATTCTTAGATTGGTATATTGATGTTAAGATTGGAGCTGTGTAATGCTATTTGTTACACTAATTCCTGCTTCTTCTTTATTTATTTTTTTCCCTGCAGATTGTGATTTAAGGACATTTAGGAATATGCTACTTTATTAGTTAGTTTTTTTTTGCAATAGGTTAATCTAGAATTCTATCATTACCTAAATATATTTTAGTGAAAAGTGGGGCAGCACAGTGGCTCAGAGGTTAGGCAGGGGTGTAGTGGGGGGGGCATGGGTGGGAACGCCATGCTCTTACTTTTATCAGGAGTGGGCACACGTGACCTGCGATGGGAGAGTGGGCAGGTTCTGGTATCATGACGTCACTCTGGGGGAGGTTTATTCCCCTTTGAGTGACACATAGGCATAGACAGGGGCGTAGTAGGGCGGGCACGTTTACATAACAATGATGCACATGCCCGCTCGCCATGGATAGTACCACGCCCCCTCTTCTTTTTTTGTGACTACACCCCTGGTCCCAGGTTCGGATCTCGGCAAGCAAACTATTTGCATGGGATTTGTATGTTATCCCTGTGTTTGCGTGTGTTTGCACCGGATACTCCGGTTTCCTTCCACATTGACTGTATTAAAGACATTTGACTATGGAGTGGACATTAGATTGTAAGCCCTTTTGAGAGACAGCTAGTGACATGACTATAGACTTTGTAAAGTATTGCGTAATATGTCGGCACTATATAAATATTGTGTAATAATAATGATTCTGGTCAACAAACATTTTCTAGCAAAACAGATTGGAGTCATTTTGGGTTATGATTGATGCACAGATTCCAAATATGGTATTGGTTTTGCTAGATTGGTTCTAGTTTTTGAAATAATGACCTCAACAATAACCTCATAGAATACTAATGAAACATGAAAATTAAGCAAAATGAAACTAGATATGCCTATGTATACAAAATTAAATTTTTGAAATACTTAATGTCAATATATTCTATATTCAGTATATTTACATGACTAATCACAAAGAAGTCATTGAAAAACTCCATTTGTATGATTTCCGTTTCTGCTGATGATCAGGACAATCATGTTGAAGGCTCCAGCAGTAGTCTGCCATCATGTGTCTATCCCATGTGCCCTGATACCTTTCTTCCATCACCTTTATATCTTGATGGAACCTCTCCCCTTCTTCCTCACTGAAATCGCTAAGGTTTTTTGGAAATTTTTGCAAATGGCTATGGAGATAGTGTACCTTTATGCTCATTGTAGCACCCAATTTTTAAAGTTTAAGGGCAAGTTTAGTACCAGTTCTTCATAATTTTGTGCTTTATGGTTACCCAAGAAGTTCTTGACAACCATGACATAGCTGTGCCAGGCAGAAGCTTCAGTATCAGTCATGTAACTTGTGAAATGTATATCATTTATCAATTTCCGAAACTGATTCCAATTGGAATTGATGCATAGCAGTTGCCAGTATGCTGTAAAACAGATTTCAAACTTTGAGTGTAACTGTCTATGAAAAGCCGCCAGTCTTCTGCTCAGTATTCTGGTACTCCCATATGGGCTAGTAGTCCAGGGATGTTACAACAGTACACAAAGTCTCCATCTTCACTGAAAAATGGTAGGAGCGTCACCTCTCTTGTCCTAAAAAACTTTATTTTTACTTCTGGATGCTAAAACTTCAGATGCTTGCTTTGATAGACTTAGGAAAAATATCAAAGTAATTATCGTAAGTATCAAATCATTGAGCTCTTCTTGGGAGAACTGCTGGTTTGATGAAACACTTCCTTCATATTCACTTCCTCTGCTAACTCCTGGATTGCACTCCAAACCTTGTATATTCTCCATATTGGAATATCAGGGAGTGTACTGATCACTGGTATGGGAACATCAGCACCGTGCGGCACAGGTCGTCTTGCTGATCGTCTTTTCTGATTTCTGTATCACAAGTACTGTAGCCAATTCAATGAAACTGATGTCATTTTTGGATTGAGCAGACCTGGCAAAGACTTCCTTGGCAAGTGAATTTTTGTTGTTGTTGTTGAGCTGTGTAATAACTGACATTGCAATGGTGCTGTAAAATAAAGATAAGTGTATTAACATTTGCTCTCTATGCACTACTTTATTAATGTTAGTGAGAACAGGTTTTCTTTCCTGATGAACAAACTCTGCAGATAATTGTAGTATACTAATTAACCTAAATTGGTAATCAGAAACTCCATTCACTCACATCAGTCTGTTCTGAAACTCCTAATTCTGACTTAATCATGAATCCTGACCTGAATCAATACTTTAATATTGAAATCAGTATAGGTGCAGACACAGAACCAGAAAGATGGTGAACCTCTCCCACACATGCTCTGCTTTTAAACTTTGGGTTATAACAACCTCCCAATTTAAGCAAAAAAACATAATCTCTTGGTAGTGTATTGTTTCTACCTCAAAACAATATATCGTTAAACATGCTACACCATAGGGGCTAGAAGTTTAACATCCAGGTTTTACAGTCTAGACTAAATACTCATGTCTTGTATTGTCCATAATTGTACAATATATATTAGTTGCATGAATAGTTTGTGACCAATCATTTCTACAATAGGACTCACAGAATTTTCAAATCAAGTGGCTGTTGATGTGCAATAACCTATTGGTGGGTACTAATACATGTAAAAAATTATTATAATCTTTTTTTCTTGGACAATCATTGTTAATCTACCTGGGTAACTCATTCAGTTGCAATAATCCTTCAATGATCAACACATACTCAGCAGAATGCACATATATAGCTTATACACAGACACAGTAAAAATATAAATGATTACAAAAATATTGGTATATCCCTCCCATTGCGGAACATCCCAATACTGTGCTGTTGATTAAAACATAATGTTATTCTATATCCTCCCAATGTAATCTTTTTTTAGGACACTGAAATCTGAACTTTCTTCTCATTATAAATTTATGAACCGATGACATTACCCAGGATTAAACTTCTGAGGACACATGTTAGGTATTATAGATAATACCTGAAAGCTCTGTTTCAATATTTAGTCATTGCTGACTGATAAAATAATAAAAACAATTATAGAAACATTTGCAGGACAGGGAGCATTAATTGAACATATTTTGTTTTGAGTTTTGAGACAATAAAAACAAAGTGTGCAATTATTAAATTTGACATTACAATTAAAGTACATATTTACTATAAAGTGTTTTTCATGTATTTCTTTAGTGGAAATTGACTTTATAAAACACAGTAAACTCTGAAGAAGGAAACTTCCTGTAGTGTAGCAGTGGGTGATTTACTAAAGAAATATAGGCTTTAGATAGGTTTTTCCTTTACAAGGCATATTTCATTTGCTTAGTAAATTAGATGAAGCTCTGCTAATTTCAGACATCCAATCATGTGCAAACAATTATCTTTTTTTTTCTTTTTTTTTACATTTGCATGCCTGTGATTGAGTAATTTTTGCAAAGAAAAAAATCCAAAATCCAAGTGGCCAACTCATTTTATAAATCAACCCCAATGTAATTTAGAAATGAAATTTAAAAATGCATTAGGTTAGTTCTAATGGCAAATATTTTTTTTTTGTTTTCTATTTCATATATCTTTGTAATACAGAAAATAAAGCTGAATAATCTTTTTTAATACATTCTCCATATTTCATTTATCTCCCCTAATTTTTCTTTTAATGGCATGAAAATCTGCATTAATGCACACATTTTTCCAGAAAAAAATTCTCTTCATCAAACCTTTTTAATTTAAAATCATTAAAAAAAGGTTTTTTAAGCAAATCTCCTGAAAAAAAAAACTTTCTAACAAAACTCTGATCACTACAACTGTCTTTGCTGTTAGAAATGGGAGGAGCTTACAATTAGAAAAATGAATGAGTTTATTTCTAATATGTAGATGTTTTGAAGTACATACCCTTGCCTGTGACATTAATTAGGTGGCCTGACCCCCCTCAGTTATGCATATAAGAAAAGAACAAAAATGTTCTCTGTTTTCTGTTCTTTTTTTAAAGGTAAAAAAGAGTAAGTGGGGTGAGAGGTATCATGAGTTTAACTAGGAAAAGATATATAGAGATTAGATGGGGGAGGGGGTGATAGGGGGGAGAGGTTCAGGGTAGGGTAACTATGAAGGGTCATGTGGGTGGAAACGAAGGATGGGGAATGTAAATAGGGTGGGGATATAAAGTATCCTCCCCCGTGGCTCATTGTAATACTACAATCATCCCTTAACTGGGTTCTTCCCTAAAAGCGTAGTACATGTTGGTGCTGTATAAATACTGTTTATTACTTTTATTATTTCTATTATTTTATTAATATTAATATTATAATAATAATAATAATAACAATGATAGTGGGATGAGCCTGCTTCCAGCGATGTGGAATGCACTTAATTTATAAATATATAAAAAAAATAAGAGTCTAAGACAATTTAAATTTGCAGTTGGAAATGCAGACAGAAATGAACTGCCCAGGAGGTTAAAGAGAAGAAGTACATACCCTTGCCTGTGACATTAATTAGGTGGCCTGACCCCCCTCAGTTATGCATATAAGAAAAGAACAAAAATGTTCTCCGTTTTCTGTTCTTTTTTTAAAGGTAAAAAAAAGTAAGTGGGGTGAGAGGTATCATGAGTTTAAGTAGGAAAAGATATAAAGAGATTAGATGGGGGAGGGGGTGATAGGGGGGAGAGGTTCAGGGTAGGGTAACTAAGGGTCATGTGGGTGGAAGCGAAGGATGGGGAATGTAAATAGGGTGGGGATATGAAGTATCCTCCCCCGTGGCTCATTGTAATACTACAATCATCCCTTAACTGGGTTCTACCCTAAAAGCGTAGTACATGTTGGTGCTGTATAAATACTATTTATTACTTTTAATATTTCTATTATTTTATTAATATTATTATTATAATAATAATAATAACAATGATAGTGGTATGAGCCTGCTTCCAGCGATGTGGAATGCACTTAATTTATAAATATATAAAAAAAATAAGAGTCTAAGACAATTTAAATTTGCAGTTGGAAATGCTAGTAACATGAAGAAGATACATAGGCAGATTGTCTTTTACATTCACCATAGTAAGTTGTTTACCTATACAGTGGAACCCCATTTATCCAGAACTTAGATAACCAGAAACCTTAGTGCACAGCAGGACTCTCCGTTGCCGGTTATCTGAGTTCCAGATAATCGGGTTTCTATGGCAATCAAGAAAGCAGGGCAATCAGCAGAGCTCCGCTGATTGCTCCGCTCCATGATTGGCTAAGGAAAGGGAAACCCTCATGATGACTCAAGCGTCATCAGGGTTTCTCTTTACTCAGCCAATCAAGGAGCGGAGAAATCAGTGGAGCTCTGCTAACAGCTCCGCTTTCTTGATTGCTCCCGCAGCCCTAGCGATGCTGTGGCATGTGTTCTGCATCCAAGAACACGTCACTGCTCCGCTAGTGGTGCTGGAACAATCAAGACAGCAGGGCTGTCAGCATAGCAGAGCTCCACTGATTGCTCTGCTCCGTGATTGGCTGGGGAAAGGGAATCCCTGATGACGGCTCAAGCATCATCAGGGTTTCCCTTTTTCAGCCATTCAGCACTAGAAGTGAATAGGGACAAGTTTCCCCATTCATGTCTAGTGCTGAATGGCTGAGAAAAGGAAACCTCAGGTATCCGGAAACTACACTTATTCGGAATTGGCCATTCCCCATGGAAGCGAGAGGTTCTACTGTATTTTGAAGCAGTTCCAATAAATGTTTACCGTTGTGCCATTTTTGTTGCCACAACAACAAAAAAATTCAATAAAGAAAACTTCTTTATTACATTTTTGTAGTGTGTAAGGGGTTTGTATCATCTGGTAAGGACTAGGGATGAGCGAGAATGCCTCGTGAAAATTTCCTCGAACTTCTGATGGTTCCACTAAATTTCAGCAAACCGATTTGGAAAAACCATCGGAAGATCAAGGAAATTATAACAGGAGGATTCACAGGGGATTCACACGTGTCCCTGGGAATCCTCTTGTTTGCAATCCCCAGGGCACTAGAGGTTAATTAACCTCTAGTGCTGGGGATCGCACTCAATTAATGCAGCCACGGCCATATTCATTGAGAAGATCCCCGGCACTAGAGGTTAAAATTGTGTTAATCAAGAAAGGCTGAATTTGCTGCGAGATCAAGTTTTAAAAAATAACTTGCTCATTCCAAGTAAGGACTTTGTAACTTTTTTTCTGGACTTTCTTCAGGTTGGAGGATTTAAAAGCATACAATTGTCTGGCTGTTTAACATCTTATTTAATTAAAATGGAGGGTAGAATTCCTTGGGGGGGCCTACAATGTTGCATATTTGGGACAGGAAATGTTGAGTGGTGATCTCCCACAAGTTCTTATGTACTTGGAATAAAATGTAGAAAATGTTTCAATCAGACGGAGCTTCGGGGGTCTAAGGGGGATTCTAACAACATCATGCCCATCTTGACTTGGTTTTCATAAAATCCAAATCATATTCCTTTTCACACACTCTTTAAAGGTATTTTGCTTATTTTTCATACCTGTGGAAAAGTGAGGTTCAGTAAGGTGTCATAATGTTAATGAACTTAAAGTGAATACATTCTTTTTTTTTTAATTAACATTGTAAAGATGTAAATTCATAGTCAGAAAAATAACGTTGGATAAATTATAGTTCACATTGTAAAACAGGGAAACATCCTTTTTGTGTGTCTACTAAAATATCTTTTCATATCTTTTTTGAAAGAGCCAAGAATAAAATTAACACATTAATGCAGTGATTGTGACTCAGTTTCACAGTGTATTCATGAACACAGAGTATATGTATTTTATTGTGTTTTTATTATTTACTAAAGCATAACAAACTATAAAATATTAACAGGATTCCATTTACATTTAAACTAAGTATGTCAAGTGGCAACTGCTCTACATATTTTAAAAGGTTGCTTGAATATGAAAGTCCAAATTACATTATGTAATGTAACAAAAACTTTCAAAGTCTTACCACCTCTGTTAATTTAACTTTAAAACGGAACCATGAATTATACATTTATATTCTTTCTTGTGCCAACACAAAGGTAAACTAAGTGGATTTTGAATGTTCAGTTGTAAGTGTATGGTTCTCACAACAATGGAAACATTTTTTTATTTCACGTGGCACTAAAAAGTAAAATTATTTTGTGCCTACACATTTATTATATTGAAAATCTTTTTTAAAGGTTTTTGATTTTCTTAAAATAGAAGGCACACAATATTATTACAATAATATGAATGGACCAATAAAGAATAGCATACCAGATAGTGACATGACTATGGACTTTGTAAAGCACTGTGTAATTTGTTGGCACTAAAAAGTACTGTGTAATAATAATATCAAAACAAGTTTTTGCTGAAATTTTCACCTTCATTCCAGAGACTTCCTCCACAGTAGTATTTTTACTCTTTGATGTCCTCCGACCTTTAGCCATCAACATTTAATCGCCTCTAATCTCCCACTCTGCTTTCTCTTTCTTACAGCATGCTCCTTGTAAGCACATGAACTGATTAGCTTGTGCTACCTAATGATGTCCTTTAGAATCTGCCTAGAACTTGAAAGATGGAAACAAAGCAACCTACCACTTCTGCTTTTACCAGTTAGTTAAATTTTCTGCTCCTTTCTGTTTTAGCTGCAAGAATTATATATATATATATATATATATATATATATGTACTCAAATTACACAACTCCGTCATCAATATACAATACATTTCAGAAATTTAAAATGTATATTGTTTACAGAGTTGTGTTGTTAGCACTACAGGTCGTGCCGGCGCCACTGCTCCTAATTGCAGGCACGGACGCCGGGTCCTATCTTTCAGGTAACCCCACTACCTGTGTTCCATGCCTGTGTTTCCTTCATGCTGAGACTTGCTCTGGTGTTTGAGCTGCCGTGGGTGTGTCTCTCTTAATCTATGAGGTAACACACGCCCTCTGTTTTCTACAGCCTATGGCTGGTTTGCTGCAAGTATTTAATGGCACCTCCTACTACAGGAAGTTGCCTGAGCCACCTCTGGTTTACCCTGTGTAACTCTACTAAGGTGTTTTCTCTGTTTTACTTTGCTGTGTACCGGACCTTGCTTACGTTTTTTGGACTTTGCCTGTTTGTTGCCTGACCCTGACCTCGGATTACGTTTTTGGATTTTGCCTGATTGCCGCCTGACCTGATCTTGGATCCTGGTTTCTGGACTTCTTGGCCACGCAAAAAAAAAACAACATTTTTACCTTACATAGAAGGGTTGTCTACCTTTCTAAGTAAAGTAAAATTGTTGAGTTTCGGTATGCTTGAACTGGATTATTTTGCTTCAGGTATTCCTAGCAAAACCCAGGAGAGAGTGCACATGGTTTATGGCTTTATTAAAATAAATAGTGGTGTTAGAGATACTTTATGGGTCCATTTACGCACATTTCCATATAATTTGATTTATGTACAGTGTATTGCTTTGCTGTCCATTGTAAATGACCCCCCAAATGCTCTGTACTGTAGTAGCCAAAGTACTAAACACCATAAACACTGAACCACAATGGAGACACTTTATATGGTGGTTAGCAGCTCTGTAAAAAGTGTCATCTTTTGTTTTGTCTGCTGTGGCTGGCTACCCATTTATAATGAACAGTACTGCTCTAACACAATGTATACTCACCCACTAAAATGCAAAGATAAACTAGGAATCCAAAGCTTCAGGTCCCTTGTTACAGGACTTTTGCTGAAATTTTACATTCCGCTTACACAAAATTTTCTGAATGCCAATATATATGCAAACCAGAATTGTTATTCTGAAGATATATTTCTTGCAAATAAAGGAGGGTTTACTAGCAGGCTCCGCAATATTGAAGAATACAAACGCAACCCCTTTTTTAATTTATGCATAATTTTATTATGTCTACTCCTGTAGCTTACTGATGTTGCAGAAATAATCATTTTAAATTTGTAAAAGTGTATTATTTATTAATAATTACAGGAAAGTCGTGTACTACGAAATTATGTTTCTTCTCTTTTCTATTGACATTTTATGCCTGGAACACTCTTTAACTTCTCATTAAATTTAGGACTCAATATTGAATATTTGACAGTGAATACAATTTATGAACTTTTCTGGCGTTCCCTTCCATTAGCGTTGCTTCCTCTTGTATGCCATAAATTGATTAACTGTATTTGTATTCTAAGTTATTCATTCATTGATTTTTTTTCAGAGGATTTCTATTATTAAAAGACTTTTGTTTCTACAGTATAGATTTCATTGATTTTGTTAAACAATTATCCAGCTCTCCTGTGTTCTGATTAACCTACTTTTATGTTTGACAGCTCTGTTGTAGGTATAAAGTAGGTGAAACACGTTCTTTTGTTAAGAAATATAATTTTTATTTGTAATTAAAGGAAAGTTAAATTCATAGTTTGAAATAATGACCCGTGTATTCTGCCTTAGTATTTGAAATGCTACACCTAAAATGTAAACAATAACTGCACTTTTAGTACAATTTTCAACTCACCCAGTACAATCATATTTACTTATTATATCATATTACTTAAATGATAGCAAAATTTTTTTTTTATTTTAGGTAAAGAAAGGGTGGTTAACATTTAACTTAGGAAAAAATGTACAGTGACAGGAGAGCTAAGTTGTGAACAAAGAGAAACCAGACACAGGATTCTCAACATCATTAACCATAAATTATTCCACAATCCATGAGGTTAAGCTGTCTAAGCAGTTGATCAGCAGAGAGCAATAATACCAAACCGCACATATGTATTTACTTGTCTGCAATGTTGGAGCAAACAGAGAAAGACAGGAAGGGAGAAATTAAGTTGAATTCTTTGAGCCAGCCATTTGGGCACAATGGAGGGGTGCCGCATCAGGATAGTACAAGTCCAAGGACAGCCTATGAGTTGGGGTTATCAGGATAGGGGGCGCTCACCCCTTGAGGCTGGAGAAAAAGTCTTTTCAATTTAATGTTCCTGGCCAAGATATTTACCAACAGTTGAGTGTGAAAGAATGCCATCCTAAAGGGTGTACTGGACTCATCTTCAAGGGCCCAGTGGACTTTAATTTTAGTGATAAATAAACAACTATTTTTTGTCTCTTTTTTTCCTTTGTCACCTTTCCATTATTTATCTTTTCTTTCTGCTTGTGCATCTTAAGACTGACAGATTCCTTTGGGGGATCAGGGCTGTCTAACTTATCATCCACAATTGTAATGAGCTTCTCCATGGCACTTTCTAGGATGCATTTCTCAGTAGGCTTTTGCAGTATGTGCATTCTCAGGGTCCCACCCTGTGTATACCAAACATGACAGACGTAGCATTCATATTGCTTTCCCCCAGACCGAGTTCTCAGGTGCCTCTGCATGGGACGATCAAGATTTGAGCGTCTGGGACAGGTATAGCTGCACAGCTCACATTGGCAAGTTTTCTTTACAAATTCCTTTTTAATTTCTGTTGGTTTCGGGGCCTTCATGTTTCAAACTACTCTTTCGGCCTTCATTTCTATTGGTGTACCAACACCTTCCTCAACATTCCCCTGAGCATCCTGTTCATCAGCCACAACAGGGACAGTTTCTTCCATCCTTACTTCATTTAATTTACTAAACTCTTCCAGCACCTTCTTGGAAAGAGAGATAATTTCATGGGTTTCTTTGGAACCATCAAACTTCGTCTGGAAGAAGCAAATTCAATTTATCCATTGCTTTCTGAATTTCCTCAGTGGATTCATTTGCAGCTTTTTCCAACTGTTCTGAATGTGGAGCCACTCTCTTCTCTATGACTTCAGATTCAGCATCTCTAGATTCAGCCTCCGTTGGCTCAGCTTCTTGTTCCTGCCCTTCCGGCTGTCCTTTTGACCTCTGTCAGTTCTGGCACCAACAATTTGTCTCCTGATGCGCTGTATAAGTCTCTCTTTGTGCAGCATTAGCAACCATCAGCTGCTTTAGGACCTCTTCCATTGGGCTGACACTCAATACACCGGCCCTTTAAATGCACTGCTGCAATCTCCGCTGCTTAATCTACCCGCATTCTCCACCAAAAATGTGGTATATTACTGGGGGTTGCTCATGGTAACGGATTTGCTTACAGGGCAGATTAGAGGCAGCAGACTCCAAAAGTCCAAAATAACAGCAGGTTTATTTGTTTAGGCAAGTGTTACAGCACACTCTCTAGAACTTCACAACAAAAATAACAAACAGTAGCTCGGCTGGGCCTCTGGCTACCTCACTTAGGTGCACTCTCTTACTAACACACACTAAATCAACACTGTTTCACTCACAGTTCCAATCTGGTTTTGCCCACTGGCTTTCATGGAGCTCTGTCACCTCTCATGCGGCCTGGAACCCACTCTGGCTGCCTTCTCCTGCCTGGAACAGATTCTGGCTCCTTCACAGCCCGGAACCCTCTGGCTGCTTTCTCAGCCTGGAACACACTGGCTGCCTTCCCAGCCTGGAACCCTCTGGGTGCCTTCTAAGCACACTCCAGCCTGCAACACAGTGGCTGATCCTCTTCTCTTAGCCTCTTTCTGATGAATTCATCTCTCCCTTTGCACCTGAGTGCAGACGCACACTTACCCAGTGAGGATGAGGAACACACCCTTTCACTCCCTTGACCGGCTTCAGGGCCCCGAAATAGCCAGGTTTTTTTCTAAAAAACCTATCCAAACATCCTCACTTTCATTTCCCTGGAGCCTTTAATACACTTTCTTGCCACTTTTAGTGACACTCTGTCACAATATATTTATATATATATATATATATATATATATATATATATATATATATATGTATATATATTTATATACCCTATTTCCAGAAATGCAGCCCTAAACTTACAAGGAGCCTCCATCATGCTTCACTGTTGCCTGCAGACACTCATTATTATATTGCTTTCTAGTCCTTTAGAGAACAAACTGCCTTCTGATAAAGCCAAATATTTCAAATTTTGACTCATCAGTCCACCTGCTGACATTTTTTGCTCCCCAGTTTTTATGCTTTCATGCATAGACGAGTTGCTTGGCCTTGTTTCAGTGACAGAGGTATGGCTTATTAGATGCAATTCTTTGTAATATATAGAAAGAAAGATGTGCTCCCCCCCCCCCAATTACAATTCAATAAAGGTTACCAACCCCGTAGTATGCAGGAGAACATGTCAAACAAAAGAAAAGGAAAAAGACAGGGGTTTTTAGTGGCAAAAGTTGTATAAATTTAGCACACGGAAAGGGTATGCAATTGTTCATAAGAAAATTCACAATAAGTGTAATAAACATTAAACAAAAATGATTTAAATGTTAGGCACCACTGAGCACAATATTTTGGAGTTTGCCTTTATTACTAGACACTCAGTTGCCTAAATGGTGAGAGAGGTGAGGATGCTTAAAATCTCTAACCCAACGCTTTTCGCCAATAGACTTCATCAGGGGATGTATAGAGAATGTCAACGCAACTGAATAATAAGGAATAGCAAATCATTGATATATAAATATGAAACTTATCCATATGCATTGATCATATTAAAATGACAAAAAATCCAAACAAAAAGTAGTACCATTGAAATGAACTGGTGTCAATGAGAGATCTGTATCGAGACAATGTAGTGGTAAACAATTGGTGTCATAGATACTACTCTTAAGATAAAGTAAAACTGAAACAGATATACAGAGTCAGTGTTGGATTCCTGGTATGTTAAACTAGAGTGTTTATTTCATTTTTTTTATTTTATTTTATAATGCACTTCAATGAAAGGATCATGCTTTTGGTTTGAAAAACCATTCAGGTAACATAATTGTTATTAGCAAGGTGAGAAATCACTCAAATGCCAGTCTGAAATTCAAAACAAAATGGCATCAAGAACAATTAAAGACCGTTATTTTAACTTTGTTAAACCTATTGGAATCTAATATCAATTACTTTTATTGCTAGAGATAATACGCTGAATATTAGCATCCTTTAAAATATGGCTAGGTATTGGTATAGAGAACCAGTATTATTAGTCATAAATGACATAGTCAGGTAAGTATTTTATAGATAAGATGCTGCCCACTTCTAGTAAGAAGTGAGGGTTGATAAAACGTAAAAAGTAAAGTTTAATAGTGCAGGGATGGATCCTCTGACATGCAGTATGAGCAGCATTAGAACCCCTAGAGGGTACTGTAATCAAATCAACCACCTTATAAGGGTGAGAAGTATAGGAAGGCCACAGCTGGAAATACTATTTTGCATGCAACTAGCATCCATTCTTAGCTCTTAAAAAACAGCATTCCCTGCAGCCAGTATTTGAGGTTGGGTAGAAACTACTCGACCGATGATGAATTCAAAATTGAAGCCAAAGCTCTACAACTCAGACTCATAGAAAGAGGCTACTCAAAAAAGCTTCTAAAAAAGTCCTTTTAAAGAGTCTACAACAAATCTAGGAGTGATTTACTCTCCACAAGTAACACACATAAACAGAACCCAGGACCCCCCTGAACATACACTATTACCAAATACCACCAAGAACATGATGCAGTCCGGAGGATTTGCCACAAACATTAGCATATACTGAACACAGACACTCAACTTAAAGAACTCCTAGGACAGACCGCAACTAGTATACAGAAAACCACACTCAAGGACCACCTAGTACAAAGCCACTTTTCCACCACAAGACCTCATATGCCTAACATGAAAGGAATATTCAAATGCGGGAGATGTTCCCAAAGCAAATGAATTAAGGAAACATTATGTTTTACACTCCCCAATGAGAAGATGCATTGTCCAAACACCTACATTGACTGTACCACCAAAAACATCATCTACCTTATTTTCATCAGTTTCATCTATGCTTCTTCAGAACAGCTAGAAACCCTGGTCTGTTTTTAAATCTTTGCTGGTTGAGGATTCATAACTGTTGTAGACAAGGCTGCCCTTTTTTACCCATTCTTATGCCATTATCATGGAATATTTGGTTAATGCAATCGGCTTGGGGATACTAGCATAAACTAGCTCTTTTGGCAGATGATCATCTCTATTTTATTACATCACCCCATACTTCTATTACTTATATTTCTAAAATGTTCTAGACATTTAGATGTTTTAGTAATTTTTAATTTTGGAATTCCAGAGTGTTAAAGATAATGTCCCTTTTAAAAATGCGAGGAGTTTTTTACCGACTGTAAGTGTTTAGCGTTTTCTATCTGGACTACCTCCTCCCATTATCAGCTAGGTAAGGTCTTGGCTGAGGGCAGCTTGACCTCATTGGCTGCTCCTTAGGCGTCCCACATTTGCTTAATTTCTTCTACTTTCTCTGATTTACAGCCTCTTCTGCATTATATGGCCTGGAGATTAGGTTTCCTAACCATCCATTTTTTATGCACCTTTGGGACAGGGGTGTAGTAAAAAAAAAAGAAGAGGGGGCATGGCACATGCCAGCCTCACTACAATCCCTGCCTATGTGTCACTCAAAGGGAAAGAAACATCCCCCATGGTACCAGAACCGGCCCACTCAGCCTGGGATGGGAGAATGTGCGGGTTGTGTTCAGAGACACAACCCACCCACCACCCTGGGCCTGCAATTCCATACGGGAGACATGGTCCGTGGCTCTGGCCGGTGCGCCCCCAGTGCCCATTCCCGAAAAAAGTGAGGGTACATCGTTACTACCCGTGCCCGTCCCACTACACCCCTGCTTTGGGAGCGAGATTTATCAGTTTCCTTATTGGATGAGATTTACTGTAAATCTTTTGCTGTAGCCCACAAGCTTTCCATCAGCTGCAGGATTTATTAAATACATTTCAATACGTATCGGATGGTATCATTGTCCAATGAATATACCCACATTTTTTTGGTATACCTCAGAGCTCTGTTGGTGTTGTCGGGTTCAGAGAGGAACCACGATCCATATTTGGTGGGAATATATGGTGATTCGGTCATTCTGTTCACAATGTTTATGAGTTTTATAGATAAAATTATTCCAAATAGCTTATTAATATTTTTTTCCTTACCTAATTTTTATGGTTTTGTCCTTCTTCTGTGATTACCCATTATAGGAACTAGATTGCAGTTTTACCATTGGTTATATTGTATTATACTGTTGAATACTCTAGAAATTATCTAAAAACCACCCTGGAGTTATTATGGACTGCACATTTTCCTGCATTCCTTTCCTATTGCCTCAAGAGCCCCTCCCAGTTTTTAATTATCTGTTTGTTCTTTCTAACGTGCTAAACCTACTCCATACTGAAAATTGTTTTTCTTCAATGAGTTCAACTAATTAAAAAAAATCTTTACCTGAAAGAGACATTGCTGATCATATAAGCTGTTGTGTCTTGTTGCTGTGCTCAATATAGACATGATGTACAACCTGTGACATAAAACTGTCTTCCACAACCTTACCTTGGAAGCAGAGTTTGGCATCTGTTTGGTGTAATTGGTTACTCATAGACCTGTCTATGATTCTACAAAACCCCTTGGTGCAAGTGTCAGAATAAATAATTAGAGTAAATATATATATAGGTAGTCCCGAGTTCTGGACATCCGACATACGGACTACTGCTAGATACTAACGGGGCTTCCCTGATCACTTGTGTGCAGGATGGACGCTTGATGGGGGGAGGGGGCGGTTTACATGACATTCAGAAAAAATCTTTTGCTAAACACATCTGAGGTTGTGAGTGATCTTAGGAACTGAGCTCTTCTGTAAACTCTTGTAACTCTTTAATGACCAAGACAAACTGTGCAGTTGTTTCTTTTTGCATATCAAAGCACAGCTTGCTCCAGAAGTTATTGAATTGATACCATGCTGCCTAATAATATGTTGAGACAAACATCTGTCCTAATTACACTTATTAAATTATGTATATATATATATATGTGTATTTTATCTGTAATCATCTGTATGTCAGAGTTCAGCTTTAACTGTGTATTTGAAACAGAAATATTACAACTATGAAGTATTTGCATCTTTGTTGAGGACTACATGTTGATTTACTCTTTGACTGCTAAATAATTACAGCCTATGTCTATGCATAATGAAAATATAAAACAACAGACACTATAAACTGTGCAAAGATAGAAACAGAGATAAGAGTAACAACATACAGCGTTACGTCTGAAATGAGTTATGCAATCTGTCTTCCTATAACCTGGAGTTTTATTCTTTGCATGAATAAATATATTCTTTCTCCTAATAAATAGATGGATCTATCAGTTGCAATGATGGCTATTATTCTTGAAAATAAATATGTGACATGTTATTTGAGACAGCAAATATGTCAGAAATAAGTGGTCAATAAATCATTTAGCTGATAATGCTTGTACAAAATAAACACAGTTTTCATTAAATAACTGATGACATGATAATGTTTATTACATAAAGTACATTTTTATTAACATGATTATGAGATGAAATATAAATAGGGTATATCTAATATGTCAGTACGTCTATTATAAATTGGTATGTATTTGATGAATTCACCCTGGAGAAGAATAACTGTCAACCACAAACTTCACATCAGCAGGAAAGGATGTTTGGGGTTGGGTTTATTTTGCATATACAGACATTTTTAAAACTTTTACAATGTTTAATGAGTTAGTCCACCAAAGAATTATGTCACATTCGGTTTTTAGTAGTTACTAATGGAAAGAAAACATTTCACAGCCAAATAAAAAAATTAAAGTGTCAATGGGCTTTATTTATTAAAGCTCACTAAGAATGGAGAAGATAGACTATCATGGGTAAACCTGGATGGTCCATAAAACCCCAGAATGGATTTCTTCAAATCTTTTGCTATTATTTAGCAAATGTTTCTAATCCTGGACCATATCTATTCCAGGTTTGCTGGATCAATCATGTTCACCCATGACAGTCTATCGTGTCCAATCTTGGAGAGCTTTAGGGTATGGAGGGGTAATGTGGCATCACTCATGCAGCAGTGCAGGGAAAATCACCAGGCCCCAAAAACATCAGGTGGCTGACACTGTACACAGAATGCTGCAGTAGGAGAAGGTGGAATGTAGCTGGTTCCAGAAATTTACCTGGGGGTAGACTATATACAAACTTTGTCACCTAACTTTAAATAGTGACATAGTGACAAACCTTGTAAAAACCGGGAAGGGCATCTCTAACAACAACAGTCATCTTTTCCATATTCATGGTCCCTGTGACTCTAGAAATGAGGGTTTCCTCCAGGCAGAAGCGATCACCAATCTAGTTGCTCGAAACATAAGGGAAGTCAGTTTGTTGGTATGTTTATGAACTGCAAGGACAGGTCTATGTAATAACGCCTCCCATGGATTCTTGCGTATAGTAATTTGCAATGCAGTACAATTATATACCCGAATCCACAGTCGCTTGACCACTGGACCTTCCCACCATATGTGAAGTAAAGTGCCTTCGATCGCTCAACCCCTTAAACACCTAGGAGAGTTCCCTGATACAAAATTGGCAATCCTAACAGGAACCATATACCAGCGGAAAAACATTGTATATACATTCTCCTATGTCCTTGCATGAGTAAGGACATTCAAGGAGCAAGAAGAAACCACCTGCCAGATTGCTTCCCAATCTTCCCCCAGGAGGGTGGACCCCAAGTTGGATTCCCAATTATCCTGATATGTCAAAGCCTGAGGCTTAGCTTTTACCAAAGTGCTATAAAGGTAAGATACCAAGCCCGATGACTGAGGGTTTCTCCGACAGCAGGATTTAAAGGCTGACAAAGTCAGGGGGTTACTTTTGTAATCTCTCAGTAATGAATCAATGTAGTGTCTTATCTGCCAATAACGGAAAAGTTCCCTATCAGGGAGGGACCACTGTTCTTTCGGATACCCAACGGACTTAACCCCAGAAAAAGTTAGTAGATCATAAACATAGTAATCTGTTTCCCCACTATGCAAACGCCTGGGGGTTGTCAACACTCGGAGCAAAAAGAGAACAACGCAATACCCCAACGAATGGGGTGAGTGGGGAAATCAAACCATCAGAGCTCTTAATCCTATCCCAAATGCCCAATACAAAAGATAAAGTGGGATCTTCTGTTAGTGGTCTCCTAGATGCCGAGAGCCACATCGAATTATAAATCGGTGTTGAGGGGAATTCAGCTTCATAAAATCAATCCCAGATAGGCAGTTTCCTAGTGTGGTGAAGAGCCACCAAAGGAGCTAACTGGGCAGCAAAAAATATTTGTAGAGATTAGGGACAGAGAGACCACCTGAAAGTTTGAAGAGATGCAGTGTTCTCCCTGGTACCCTCAGTTTACGAGGATGCCAGATAAACATCAGAATATTCCATTGCTCCAGACGCAGAACATGAGCCAGAACTGGAACTGGGCAGAATGCAAAAAATATATAGCTGCTTGGGCAAATAGGTAATTTTGACTGCATGTATTTTACCTATCCAGGAAATGGGAAACGTTTGCCATTTCAGTAACAGTGCGGAAAGTTCCTTAAATAAAGGAGGATAATTCACCTGATACAGGGAAGATATGACTCCCAAATACGGAATAAGTTGAGTTTCAGTGACGAAACAACCTGGTCTTGCATAAGTTAGGGAGTGATACCACCGGGGAAGTCACCGACAAAAGTTCATTATCTGCAAATAACATGATTTTATTGCTCCATGTTTTATGTCTTAACACCCCTTATGTCCGGATTAGACCGAATAGCCTGCCGCAAGCAGTTCCATGGCCAACAAGAGCATAATGGGTGACAGAGGTCACCCTTGTCTAGTACCCCTAAGTATGGGGAAAGAAGGGGATTCAAACCCCATATATTTCACTGTAGCAGAAGGGGATGCATAAAGAGCCGATACCCAGTTGATAAACTTGGGACTGAACCACCACTTCTTAAATACAAAAAACAAGTAAAGGCAAGACACCAAATCAAAAGGCTTCCTAATATCCAATGATAATAACATAAATTGAGTGTGATGAGAACTGGCAAAATGCAGAAGCTGTACCACGCCGCAGATATTGTCCCCCCTGATGGCAGGGGACAATTTGGGAGAAAAGCCATCAGGCCCAGGGCGTTTACCTGAACTCAGGGATTTGATCACCAAGTGGATTTGTGACTCTGAAATGTAAGCCTGCAAGGATTTCTAAAAAGGCTACAGGAACCTGCGGCAACCTAAAAGTTTAAAAAAATGTAGTTACCAAAGTCTCATCAAACTGAGGAGGAGAGGAATAAAGTTGTGAGATTTTCTATTTAAGTTCCTGAAGAATCTCTACGGGATTGCTAGTGAGATGTCTAGTTGAAGCATGTTGAGAAATGGGGGTATGTTTAGGTGTCATTTAGCTGGCATTGGGCCCAGTTTATTGCTACATTAGTAACATTATGCCTAGACCACTGCAACTGGCGTTCTACTACAAATTAAGTTCAGACTGAATCTTAGACAAAGTTGCATTTGTAGCTATACTAGGGGCCAATTTATTAGGGTGAACAGCCCTATCATAAGCAGCCTCCAACATGACCTGATGCTGGGGCGAGAATAGGTATCATGGGGAGCAGAGTAAAAGGTATAATCATGGGCAAGGGGATGAAATTCCCTTCACAAATCCACAAGGCCCACAACCCTTAAAATTGAAAGAATTGCCAAACGATCCGGTAAACCCAAGCAGGAAGACCTGGAAGATCTATCAAGCCTAGGATTAAGAGCAAAAGTTGAGTCGCCACAACAAATAAAAGTGCTTATCTCACTGAAATTCTACTAAAAAAGGATGCATGTGGGGAGTTAGGTGCATAATACGACAATGATGTAATCTCAGAATCCTGTAGGGAACCCTGCAAAAGCAGAAATCTACCCCAGAATCCATATATTGAGTGTTGCAATCAAATGAGATTCGTTTATGGAAAGCTATCAGCACTCTCTCATATTTGCTAGGAGTCGAAGTAAAAAAACTTGTGGGTATTTAACATGCATAAATTTAGTACATAAAGTGGATGAAAAATGCGTTTCTTGTAAAAAGGAAATGTCTTTGCTTGAGTTATGCAAGTAATTAAATACAATCTTTCTTTTCATAGGGAAATTAAGGCCCTGGGCATTCAAAGAAAGAAGTTTCAAAACCATAATTCCCATAAAAGACACTTAGCTGTCGTTAGTATCCTGTATATTAGCCACAAAACCATGGACCCTAGGACACTTTGGAACACTTCTGGACACTAGGAACACACACATAAAAAATAAAAAGACATAAGAAAACAAAAGTACAACGTAAGGAGCTCCCAGACCTTGTTACGGCACAGCTTCTTGGTGAAAGAAAGGGAATTTGTAGTACTTTTTCCCACCTTTTCGCTGAGTTGCTGCTGACCAGAATCCACACTGTCCTCTGATTATAGCAAGGGAGGAGAGGAGGAATATTCCCGCGTGTGAGGAACGAGCGCCATCTTGGATGAACATGCCGCACCCCACGAGGAGCCCGGAGCCGTGGAATAGCCCTTGTTTTTCTGGAAAGTGACCCTCAATAGCTGCTTTTAAGGTGGCAATAAGATGGGATAAAGTGGTGATTAGTATTACAATCAAGTTAATGACATCTTTGATTGACAATTTAGCGCAATTATGAAATGGCAAATAATCTGATATGACTGCCACCTTAAATAAAATGAAAAGGTGATTTTGTGATAACTACTGTTTTGATAAGACCCTTTGAGTTTTTTGAATCCCAGGAACTCCCTGTGTGCCCATATTACCAAGACAAATTTTAGAAAGTGTTTTTTTTTCCTACTGAAAAATAGTCAGATCCTAGTGAAAGAAAATTAATTAGGATGATTACCATTGAATAGGCTTTAAAGCTGAACTCCAGCATTACCTTTCTTTTTGTAAACTTGTAGATAGTCCTCTCATGTGTTGAAAGTGATTTGTCCTATTTCTACACACTGTGATTGCCACACGAGTGACAAAGTAGCTCAATGAGTCATGATACTACAGGATTGTACCACATGTGCTAATGATGTGCCTGCATGAGCACAGACACAACACAAAGAAGTTGAAGCTTGTGATGTATTGTGCTGTCAGAATTGGCTGAGGAAAAATGATAATACAGGTTATAAAAAAAAAAACTGAGAGGCAAGTTGAGCATATGGTGAGGGAGGTATAGAGCATATGTTTGCCTAGAGTTCATTGTTAACACATGAGGAAGGGTTGTTCTGATTCCTGTAAATGGTAGAGATAAAAGATTGCTTGCACTCTATATTATACAGCATGCATGCAGATTACAAACTGCATGCAAAGCAATGAGCAATGTATGGTACTGTGCAGACCCCTTCTTAGATCCCTTATGCCTTAAACAGCTGACAGCTGTAAGACAATGAACTGTAAATTTAATAATATTGCAGGGGCTAATAAAAGGTTTTAGATAGCACAGGGTCATGTTGATTTGGAAAAGTGCGAAGGGAGACTATGCAGGGGAAAATAGAGGGTTTGAAGGTTCTTGAAGATACTAATTGGAGTGTAGACCCAGGGCATATTGTTGGCACCAGATTTTCTGAGTTTGTGTGTGGGAACATATCCCAAGAGAAAAAATACCCTACAAAAAAGGAAAAAGTCTGAAACCTTTAATGCTATTTCCTTGAATAGGCTTCCTAATTAAATATGGTTTATGATTTGTTGGGCTCAATTTTAATTATTTTTCAGTTTTAATAAAAAGTAACTACCGTACATACTCATGTATAGGTCGATCCGCGTATAATCCGAGGTACCTATTTTTAACTTGGAAATCAGGAAAAATTGATTGACTCAGGTATAAACCGAAGGTGGTAAATGCTGCAGCTACTGGCAAGTTTCAATATTGAAAATAATACCAATAAAATTGCGTAATATAGCTATTACAGCCATAATACAGTAAACAAATAGCATAGTAAGAATTTAGTGGTTCGGTAGGTATACTACTTACTGTACCCAACCACTAAATTCTCCTTAACCTCCCTGGCAGTATGATTCTGTCCAGAAAAAGCGGCTGAACGCAGTACAAAGCGGTACTGCATTCAGCCATTGTAACCCCCCTAGCGTTTTAATTCTCTCTGTATTTCCACGCAAAAAGTGTTACTTTTTTTGCATGGAATTTATTTTACATTGTAGGCCTATAATTCTTAGGCATAACTCACCCAAAAATATTTAATAAATTTAATAATAAACTTTAAACAAAAAAAAACACCAAAAAAAAAAAAGTGTATAATGTATTATAACTGTACAGTAGCTTATATATTATATATATATATACATATATACATATATATATATATATATATATAAATATATGTTTATATATATTATATAAAGATTACAGCTATTTTGTATTGAATCCAATACAAAAATATTTGAATTTCCCACCGCTCCTCCAGCCCGCACCGACATCACCAGGGAAACCCCGGAGAACGTCTCTGCATTTGGCGACTGAAGACAGAAGAAAGAAGATGTGTCTGGAGGAGCTGCGGGGACCAGCAGGACACAGGGGGACGACATTGGAAAAAAGTGAGTGGGTTTTTCAGTAGTAATCTGATGTCAGCAGGCTTTTGCGGCTAGCGTATTCCTGCAGCAGCCTGATGGCATTGTCCTCAGAGGACGGAAACCACTTGTTGTGGCTGCCGGATCGGGTGCTTTTCTGGAGGTACCCATGCCCCTGACTGGCCTGACTGGCCCATGCCCCTGACTGGTATAAGCCGAGGGTGACTTTTTCAGCACATTTTGGGAGCTGAAAAAGTCGACTTATATTTGGTATTTAAACAAACTTCTCCTTCCGTTTAGTTAAGTTTGTAGCACTGTGCATTAAATATTAGGAATGAAATCATTAATGAATTATCATCATCTTGGTGAAAACTGGCAATATTACAGCTGGCTGCTCCCTGTAAACTTTCTCCAAGAAACAAAGACCATTGTGCTTGTTAATTAAAGATTTTCTAAAAAATTGCTACAACTTGGCACTAATAAAATCAAAACTTTTGGCATAGAAAGCCTGTGATTTGAGTTTTTACCTACTTATTAAGTTATGGCTATCAAAGAGACTAAATTGATTGATTTATTTATTTATAATTGTGCCTTTTTGATGAGTCTTTAGATATTTATTGTCTGGTTTATTAACCAGAATGGCATAATAGTGGATAGTTTATTTGATTTGTTCTGCAAAGGTATATTGCCCCAAAACATGATAAAAGCCACAAACCAAAAAAAACAAAAATCAAATTATAGAGCTATATTACATTTTTACAATATTAATGTAATTTTATGTAACTCATACTCTGTATTTTGTAAAGAATTTAGTATATTGAAGCAATTGCTATTTGCTATGTGGTTAGTAGTTTTTATTAATTTATTACTTCATAATGAAATATTTATACAGAGTCATTAGGAACAGAATATCAGTTAAAATCAGGCACTATCCATAATAGCCATGAAGAAAATTGGAAGAGTTTTCCTATAGGTATATCACCAGCAAGAAAGACCCAATGAAAGAACATAATTCACACTCTTCCATAATCAAAACAATTACATTTGAGTTATGCTGGTCTAAAAGTAACATTTTAAATATGCTCCATCTGCATCAGATTTGAGTTTGTCTTTAGTGTTCCTGGGACAATCACATTGCTTACATTTGTTTAACAGACTTTTCTACAGAGAACAGTACAAGCAGCTGATTTAACCAAGAATAGAAACAAAATGAGAAAAAAAAAACTTTTCTTGGCATTGATGTAAATAAAAAGAAGTCATGTGCTGTTTTTCTAAAACAAAAAGAAAAGATTGTGATAGAAGTAAGCTGTGTAGTCTGGTTTAGAAACACTATTAGAAAACAACCATATGGTATCGAAATAGCAATACAAAACTGAAAACACAATTGTTTAAGAGAAGCGCTTCATAAATGAACCAGATGGTTCACTAGAAAGAATTAATGCTTTGCCTTCATAGCAGGATCCTGAAATTCTTCAAACAGAAAGCAGGGAACTGATGAAGCATGCTATGGCAGATGCCCACACATAATATGAAGTTTGTGCACTAGATTGTAACTTTAACTTTTTCTCACTGTATTCCCATAGTTAAAAGTTTGTCTTCAGAATCTGAAACTGATGAAACATTGCAAAATTGCTTTATGTCCGAAAAGAATGTAAACATTTGTTCTGCGTGCAGTAATTTGCTACACTTGTCCTTTAAAACAAAGCAATGGGAGTCAATTAAAAATGAACATTTCCACCAGCCTGATTAAATGATACCTCTGCAAGCACTTTGTGAAATACATTTACATATTCATAATATCATAAATTCATATTTTAAATGGAATGTTAAATTAATTTGCTTTTTTTATATTATGTTAGAGGTTCTACTCTAGACTATTTTTTAATATTATATAATTAAAATACATGAAAAACTAGTCATGAAATTCTCATATAAGCTTTAACATGTTCATGTACATTCATGTAATTTGCCTCAGGTCAGTTTCCATAACGTTTGGCCAAACTGAGACAAAATGCGTATTCAATATAATTAAATTCAACCCAACATTTACTTTGATAGCTCCTTAGTTGGCAAAGTAAACCTCTAATTATCCTTTAAATACAAACAAAGGTTTGTTTCTAAAACACAGACGTGGCACATTGTGGTCAACATTAGGAAACCTGCCCCAAAAATGTCATTGGGAAAATTGGTTGCAGGTGACCTGTAGCAATGACATGTCAGATAATTTAAACAGTTTTTTTTAAAAAACCATGTATTGTTCAGGTGGTATCATGGTTGCCAAACAAGTTTCTGTTCAGTTTGAACAATGTTTGAGAGATTTCACAGATTGGTTGGCAATCGGTGTGAAAAGCTGACTTCAAATAGTTTGAACAGAGCTAACGTTCGATTTATTTAAAACTTCATAGTTCCAGTCAGATGTCATTCCAAATTTTTCCTAATCTGACCCTTGATCCGAATTTAGGATTTAAGGAATACAGCCTAACTTTGAGTTTATGTTTCCTGTGTATGGGAATATCTTTCAACAAGTGGCCACATTGGCATACGTATCACCATCTTCTCCAGAGGGCTAACATCATTGCAGCCCACCATAAAGGATAGAGCACAGCTAGACAAGTCATCATTTTGTGCTACTGTGCTAGTGAGACAATGGCAGCTTGGAGCAGCTTAAGAGAAAAAGAGAAATAGGGGGAGATAGAAGTGTTCGGGAAAAAAACACAAACAGGCAGACAGTGCTGGCCATTTTGGGGTCCCCAACCCCCGGTCTGACAGCTCGACAGGGAGAGCACAGAGACTTACTCAGTAAAGGGGCTATAGCAGCGGTAAGCAATTCTATAACTTTGTATCTGCAATTTTCTGTAATTTTGTATCTGCTGGCCAAAATGTTCAGCTACTGGTTCATTAAGAACCAGTTCAGCAGCTGTTTGAAACTAACTAGGAACACCTGTTCTAACCACTTGAGAGGGCAATTAACATTTTGTTTGAGATTTTAGTTTAGGGCACAAGAAGTGAAAAGGACAACAGAAATTTATCTGTACATGCAGAAGATGCACGTTGCTTGAAATTGATGTAAATGAAATGATTGCAGCTGTCATATCTAAGAAAACTGCAATATATAGGATTATTGTTAAAGTGAGCCATTGAGTCCTGAATTTTCTAACCTAAATAAGTTGGTGGTGAAGTTGCGAGGTGGTTACTATTTCTTCACACCCCTGAATTTCTTCACACTCCCTCGGGCGAGACTCTACATGTGGCATTCCACCAGTGAAATGAATAGGTTTCAGTACCATCCACTGCTGCCTGCTGTATGATGTGGAAATGCTTGTTCTTTAAGATCTAGCACAGCACTGTAGTTGGTCGAGCTGAAAAGGTGCCAGCCTCTGGAAGCTGAATGGAACTGCTTGGTCCCACTGCGGGTTTGAACATAATCAAAAGGATACTAAAGCTTCATCTGTGTGTTTTAAATGAAAATACAAAATGTCCATATGAAATATTTTTTATTATGTTAACAGATTATATTTGAAATATAACATATATATAAGTATATACAGTATATATATTTATATATATATTTATATATATATTTTTATATATAAATATATATATATATATATATATATATATATACAGTGGTACCTAGGTATATGTCCGCTTTGGAATAAGTCCAACTTGGTATAAGTCCTGTTTGGACACGAAAAATTTTGCTTGGTATACAACCTTTGTGCTAGAACTTGTATTGGTCAAAATGAGTCATAACATCGCGCGCTACCCTTATTTACCTCTCGAGACAAAGCCACAATTGCCCATGAGCGTCAGTACACCAG
Organism: Pyxicephalus adspersus; assembly: GCF_032062135.1. Taxonomy (NCBI): domain Eukaryota; kingdom Metazoa; phylum Chordata; class Amphibia; order Anura; family Pyxicephalidae; genus Pyxicephalus; species Pyxicephalus adspersus. Next base: position 99,841,442 of record NC_092860.1, read on the forward strand.
TTGCCACCATCAGTGAAAAACCCGTACTTTAACTCTCTATCAATTACATAACATCTCCTCCTCCTCCCTTCTCAGCACCATCCTAGTAGGCACTCAACTCTTCTCAGCAAGGTAAAGTAAGGTTAAATTTTCATTTATTTCATTTAATTGCTTTTTTATTTATGTACTTTAGTATTAGGCAGTGTTTAAATTATTTTATACAACCCCATCAATGAATAATATACCAATAACAATAGTATTTGTTTTCATGGGAAGGACTTATACCAAGGTACTACTGTGTATATATATATATATATATATATATTTATATATATATACTTTAGGGAACACCTGAACTAAGGGTAGATCCCACTGAAATCTATGGGTGGGTGGGGGGAAAATCTTATAGTTAGTCCCATAAAGCCTGCGAGAAGGGAGGTAGGCATGGCCCAACATGACTGAGGGGGTAAGGCCAAAAGGTCAGGTGAGGAAAAGGAACGGGAATGATCTGATGAAGGAAAGTGGTCAAAAGTTGTCAAATAGGTAGTTAAGGAAAACAATGGGTGGGTAAAGAAGAAGGGTATAGGAAAGGTAAAGAGGGGGTGAGGCTAGAACATTTTTTAGTTTGGAGGAGAGAAGATTCCCGTCCTGAGGTGTTAGGGTCAGTTGGGTGACGGGGAGGTGTTGAGCGGTGTTCTCGAGTACAGGGTGTTGTGTAGCTGGGTTGTTAAGGTGATGAAGTGTGGAGAGCCATCTATGGTATGGGGGTCTCCAAAACTGGTTAATTGGGTTAATTGGTTGGGGATGGTATGCGTGATTGATATAGTTCCCGAGGCGGTGGAGTGGCGCCTGGGAGCTGGATTGATATATCAATTGAAAATGCAGATCCCTGGTTAACAGTGGTGAAGGAGTTAAGGCCTGCTGAAGATCTGCCACCTGAAAGGGGAGGGGTTTGTGGTTATATGGCTTAGTTAATGTTATATAGTTGTAATCTAAAATATTGTAAATTAAATATATATATAGATAAGTTATTCAATTAATAAATAACCTGCAGGTGTTGTTATTTAAAAAGGAATTGTTATTTAAAGGGATTAAAAAAGGCAAAGGGGGAGGGGTGTATTGGGAAAAAGGCTCTTGCATACCGCAGTCATGTTGGATTCTGGTAATTTTTTAAACTTTTGTTAATTTAGGTAATTTCAACACTATCAGGACATGATCTAATGGAAGAAGAAAACATCACAAATCCTTTAAACTGCGTGCTTGAAGGTTTACTTGAAGATAAAAAGGGGTTACTGAACAATAAGAATGCAACAGCATTCACTAGCAGTATATAGACTGTGAGTCTCTCTGTATATATTATCAATGATATGAGGTAAGGGAACACTCAACTGGAATAAACAGGAACTGAAAATAGAATTATAATAAACATTTTGGTGGTGAACACCACTTGGTGGAATTAAATGGCATTTCTGTAAAAAATCCTCATCAACACAAATACCTGTTTCGGCCATAAAGTGATTCCTAGGAAATTGGTCACTCATCCCTAAAGCTGCATGCATTTTATAGCACTTTAACAGATATTTTATTTTGTATGTGAAGAGACTTTAAGGGATAAAACATAGGGAGTAGTGCAAAGCCTACAGAAATGAAATAAAGCAGTTTCTAAAGTATGATTTGTTTTCTTCCTTTTGCTGATTGAGCAGCATTTATTTTGAAATGTACTACAGAAATTAGACAAACAGCATACAATATACACTCGTGTTTCAGATTAACTTTTGCCGCAGTGTTATAACCTACACGTTACACTCCAGCAGTGCTTTGAGTTTAATAAGTGAAAGTCAAACACCTCCATGTACCTTTTATTAAACATGACACATTGCAATATAATTAAAACTAAGATTATTTCCTGTAGATAAATTAACTTAGTGAAACAAAGGTGTTTATTTATTAAATAGCATCTCTGGAGTTCTAGCATTATATCTTCTCTCCTGGGAAGGCTGTGATTACTTGCTTCTTTTTTCTATGCCTGTTTGCTCTTTAATTTAAAACTGCCTTTCTCCTTTAGGAAACTAAATTTGATCAAAGAACAGTCTGCACCAGCAACTAAACAAATTACCTCTGTTACATTTCCCACATAGTACTTTGCTTTCTTATTTTCCAACATTGCAGAAATAAATAAATAAAAGGTGTGAAAAATCTCTTGTGATGAATAGTTTATATTTAGAGTTCAATTGCTGCTATTGGACCCTAAGCATCTTCCCTAGGTACATTCGGAGTTCATTATGGGACCAGGATCATAGATTTTCAATTAAGGTATCATGAATAGTAAAAGCAATTTGTAATAAAGGCTTGGGTTTTATGTAGTGTAGAAATGCATTTTTATTTTTTTAATTTTCATACATATAATTATATATTTTATGTTGTGACATTGCAGGAAATTATGAAAGTTAGTATATTTAGTACATTTTATTTACTTAAATTGCATACGGCCTTGCTAAACCTAAGTAGTGAATGTGACACTAAGCAAACGTTCACTGGTGGTGAATCAATCACTCTTATTAAAAAACATGCAGTAAACGTCTGGTTCACTGCTTTACAAATATGCCATTTAAGGTATGTATTTATTGCCGCTCATTACTGCATATTTTTAATCCTTGCTCTAATTCATGTTGCATGGTTGAACAGAAGTACAGCTTAGTACACAAGAAAAGGAACATTTTCTTCCTGACCTAATGTATCATATACAGACTGTAGGAAAGGTAAAATAAAATAAAGCCTGTGCAAAAGCCAAAGCTAAGCTTTAAAAATAGCTTTACAGAGCAATAGACTACCTGTGTGACGATGAGTCCAGCACTGTTACATGGAGTGGGTCTCATGCTGTTCTATTCTAGAAGTTACCATTCTAGGAACATTCTTTTGCATCTGGAACTGAACAGGGAATTTAGAGAGTAGTAAAAGAAAGGAAGGGGTGAGAAAATACTTTAGAAGAGCTTTTTTACAGATGAAACCTTGAATGTCACCTCTACCACAAAGTGTTTTCCTCCTATTTTTTTTTTTTTTTTGTAATGTAAACTTTCTGTAGTTAATTAAAATGTTGAGAATGTAACCAGATCCAGGAATGATACAATATCAGCATGTATGTGCAGATGTAACATCATCAAAGGTCACCCAATGGCTAAAGAAAGAAGATACCTAGCTGGAAAAGTATGGAGAAGATGCCTGTGGTATTAGGTTACAGCAGGAAGCTACCATAAGTTCCCCATTCATCCCCTGTAGTGGCCTTTGTTCTTAGATAGAGAAACTCTATCTAAGAATACTTAGTAGAAGCACAGCACGGCAACCGCGATTGCTGTATTCTTAGATAGAGTTTCACTATCTAAGAATACACAGCACTACAGGAGATGAATGGGGACATGTCCTTATTCATCCCCTGTAGTGCTCAAAGATCGTAGTGGAATCTCCAAAGTCCTTAGACGTGCAGCCGCCATTTCAGGAAAAATTGCACTTCATTAGCACAAATCGCAAAGGAAATTCGGATCGAATCAAATTTTTCTTGAAATTCGGATCAAATTCCACTTCGTCAGCTTCGATTCGCTCATTTCTATTCAGGACATTTGACTGTTTTGGTTGAACATGCTGAGAATAATAATGGAGTATACAAGTGCAGCTTCATATATATTGTAAAAAAGATTGCGAACAGCCAAATAAGAATGCTTTACTTCAGAAACAACATTATGTTTCCTATGCAATAAAACGTTTGCCTGTTTGCACATTTTTACAGTTAAAGTTCCACTTAAATAAATCCACCAGAGAAATATTTGCACTTATTTTATTTTGTTTTTAATTTTTGTATCATGCAAATGGAAGCTTTCAGGGATATTTAAATATGTACATTAGAACTCAAGTGACAGATGATTCATTTTCGGTGTATTTATTGTATAGATAAACTGTAAGAGAATATAAATAAGCACAGTGACTGAAAAAATCACTTATACAGTACTAAACCCAAGCAATTTATATTTGCCTTGCTTTTCCCAAGCTTCATAAAAACTAATCATATGAACTTAAAAATCCTATAAGTTTAAATTGCATTTTTTGTTGATGCTTTAGCAGACCTGCAAACTTTTCAAATGGGAAATGTAATTTACCAACAACTGAGTGAATCCATTTGTTCAAATTTTATTAATCTAATGTTCTATGGTCAAATGAACTGAAATCGTTAAAACTGTCATCATGCTAGTGTTGCACCTAGTACACTCTATAATTTACATTTAAAGTATGATGGCAAATCTACGCATTATGATTTTTAATTGAAGGTTCTAGAAACTGCATTGCTAGTATGGATGCTTAATTTACACCTAATTTAAAAGCAATCACTGAACTTGGGAAAGATAGTTTTCCTAAAATGATTTCTTATGAGTCTTGATACAGATTAACTTTGAGAGACTTATTATGAAAAATACATTATTTGCACTTAACATTTCTGTTTCAATTACACTGAAAATGAAGACTAATTGCAGTGGTCATTTTGATTTGACAGAATGATACATGCTCTATTTAATTTAGGGGAGTACTCTTTATATTGATTGTGTTTTTTTTTCTTGTTTAATGCTGCACAGGTCATCCATAACAATCATGATTATAACACATTTGTTTTGGTGCGTTTATATCGCATTACTGTCTTTTTTTCTATGCTTTTTAATGCTTGTCGAATACTGCTGTAATTTTTGTGTACATCTATTGGATTCTTTAATGTGATCTTGCTATGGAGTCTGTTTTTATTTTTCTTCTTTGTTTTATTATTATTTTTACAAGTGAATTTATAGCAAAAAGTTTTTTCTCTGTGTTCCACTGGTAAGATTTCCCTTTACTTTCTGTCCTGTAAATACAAGTGAGAGGAAATCCCTAGTTCACTTACTTCAACTCTGGTCCTTGAGGGCCAAATATAAGAACAGCTACTTTCTGACTCTCGGTACATTTACTTCTGCCTGTAGGAGAAAAATCAAAATTGTGTGTGGATCCTTGCCCATGAGGACTAGAATTAGACAACCCTGTCTTAAACATCACTGCTTTTTCGTCTAAACTGGAGTCAATGGGAAAGACAAATTCAAAATTTTTAAGGGATTTTAAAATTGATTGTAATACCCTGTGGTTATAACTTCAGTAGTATTTCTCTAACTCTTAATGAAGCTGCTACTACTTAAATAAAAAGCCAACACCTTCAACATTACAGAGCAAGATCAGGTAACTGTGACAAACTGCTATTAATGATAATGATGAAGGATAACCTTACAGATGGATCCGTCCTGAAGGATTCTTGAGCAACAGATGATGAACAAACACAATACAAGGGGGTGCTGAGAAGTTCCATGGCTTTTCCCAGAAAGAAGTGAGCCAGAGTAATGAAATAACATATTTATTCAACATATTCCACCCTGAGACTGATGCACTTGGTACAGCGTTTGGTACAGGTCTGCTACAGGTGCAGCTTTTCTAGACCATTCAAATAAAAGTCCTTTGGTTGGGCCGCAAACCAGCTTTCAGAGTTTGTTTTTTCAAACTCAGGAATGGATAATAGTCCGAAGGGGCCAGGTCAGGTAAGTAGGGGGGATGGTGGACCAATTGGAAACACAGGGTGTTCAATTGGGCAGTCACAACGTTGGACGTGTGAGCAGGTGCATTGTCCTGCACAAAAAGGATCTCTTTGGTCAACTTTCCAAGGCGTTTCATCTTAATTGCCTCCTTCAGTTGGTCCAGGAGGTTAGCATAATACTGTCCAGTGATACTAGAGCCCTGAGGTAGGTAGTCCACCAACAGAATACTGTCTTTGTCCCAGAAAACGGATGCCATGACTTTTTTGGCTGATTTCTAGGTTCAGAACTTCTTCGGCCACGGCATCCCGCTGTGGTGCCATTCCTTTGCCTGTTCCTTGGTTTCAGGATCATAGATGTGGAGCCAGGTTTCATCCTCAGTCACTAATCTAGCCAAAAATTCCTGTGCAGCTTCAAAATGGGCCCAAATAGCTTTGAATGCTTGAACTCGTTCCTCAATAATCAGCTCATGGACAGCATGAAATGCCCAGTCTTGAAACGAGATATCCAGGTTTTGACAGTGCTGTAGGAAGGACCTTTCTCCCCCATTGTGTGTGACATCTCAGTATGAATGTCCTTTGCTGACTTGCCTAGAAAAACAAAAACTTCATGACAGTCCTTAACTGCAACAACGTGAAATTTGCTTGTTCCTCTGCCATCAGAGCTTCTCACTAAAAGAAAAAAAAGTTTTAGGAATCGCAAAGACCTGATATTTGCACAGGTACATACTAAGATAAAAGGCTGTCATATGCCCCCACACTAATTATTCACACTAATTCTTTCATCTGGAAGGGGGCAAAGCCAGGAACTTCTCAGCACCCTGTCGTACAAGGGAGGAGGGCACACCTTTCCCCCTCTCTATAGAACAGAATGGAGCTGTGGATGTATTGCTAATTCTTTTGTCATCTCTTATGAAAGATCGTTTCCAGTGACAATAATTGAATGTATATACACAGCCTTAATCCTTGGTCCAAAATACCAAGAGCAAATTTTTTGTTGTACAGAAAAGAAGGTAAGCTGTATCCTATACTATATTGTGCATTTGTTCTTACTTACCTTCTTTTTACGTTTCCAAACACAGTTTTGTACACATTTGTGAGTGTTGTTTAACCCCCTTGGCAGTAATCCCGAGTGTAACTCGGGGTGGGAAAACTACGCAAAAAGCGGTAACCCCGAGTCACACGCAGGGTAACTTTGGGGGTCCCCCTTAACTTAGCCCCGTGCTCCAGCGGCGATCGAACGATCTCGCTGTGATGCCTGGGTGCCTCTCCGTCAGGGAGCGTGGCCGGGAAATACAGCTGCTCGCATCACCCGGAGATCAGCCGAATCCAATACAAAATTATTTGAATTTCCCGACGCTCCTCCCGCACCGACGCATGCACCAACGAAAGAAAAAGTGTCCTGAGGAGCTGCAAGGACCAGCAGGACGCCAATGGATGACAACAGAACAAGGTAAGTGTTTTTTTTAAGTTTTAAGCGACCCCGAGTGTGAGGATTACTGCTTTTTGCATGGTAAATCCACTCAGGATTACCGCTAGGGGGGTTAAAGAAGCTCTTAATCCTCTCATCTGGGACTACATGTGGGGGGTTTAAATTAGCCTCTCTGAAATATTTCACTGACAGGGTCAATTTAAAGACGTGAAATACAGCATGCTTACACAAAGTGGAATATTTTTCCTGCATATAACAAAAAGAGAGTATGTCGTTTTTTGAAATTCAACAGAAACTGGCCCAAGGTCAAAAGATCAGTTATGGAATCCTAAAATTTAAACAGACCCATGCACTTTTAAGCTCTTTTACATGGAGGTGGAATAGAGAACTGACAACACTACTGCTGTGCATTTATCATATTCTATCATATATTTCATTAGGATATATGATATTTGTAAGTAATATGAACTTTATACAACTTTCATAAATGTTTACATGATTACCAAGGTAAAATGTAATGATTTGCTGAAAAGGTTTTGTTTGCAAACCTGGAAAGCTATAATGAAAGACACATTATTGAGACAGCTCAGCATCCTCCTTCCCCATCTGAGACTCAAAAAGAGCAGATACTCCTGTGCTGTCTCTTCAGAAACATTACTAATAATATTAATAATAGGTGTATATTTAGAACTCTAGTAATGCTTAATAACTTATTATACAAAACTGTGAATCTAAGCCTGGAGGCAAATCCAGCTAAAATTTATATTATACATATTTTTTATATAAATGTGTCTTTTTGCTGCCTAAAATATTCAGAGTGAACTACAGCATTACCACATTGACAATACAGTGTGTTATTTTAGCACTAGATTATAGAATATGTACCATGATTATTTTATAATAATTAAGCTTTACTTTATTTTAATTATTAAAACCAACACATTCATTAGTAAATTAGTCAAATGACAGATAATGGTTTGCTAATAGTGTGTAAAAAGAGCCTTTTACAAATGGTGATTACAATAAATAATGATGATCACAAATGTTTTCCTTGTCAATGGGCTTACAGCTATAATATTTGCGATAGTTACATAACACCATTTCCACCAACCCTATTGTTACTGGATGCTGCAGGCATAAGATGCATGCTGTACAGATTCAAAAAACTAGTCAAGGTTATCTTTACAAATTTTGGTGGTTATCTTAGGACCAATCCGAATGTCCAACTGAATCTGAACAGCAACAATATACTCCTGACAAAGGTATTACCTTTTCCAATTTCTACTATAGAATATAATTTACTATCTGTTTATTACTGACACTGTTGTACCCAATTTGACACCTTACACCTTACAAATAGACATGGGGATAAGGTGATTTCAGATCATTTTCCACTTCTTAGGTGAGAAGGAGAGGGGATAAAAACAGCTATAAACAATTGATAGACAATTTCTTCCAGTATTAAAACCTAGAAAAAAATCATGGTGGCTACAAATTTCATGTTGCATGGTATTTGTGCAAATATTATCAAATTTGATATGAACGATTATGACCGATCAACGATTATGCGCGATTATACTTGAACAATCATATTGTGCACAATTCTGTACATGCTGTAACAATTTGATCGTTCATATATAATCCACCAACAGTGTCCACACACTAGATACAATCGTTTGAACGATGCAGGGAGGGACATGTAAAGGAGAAAGTGTACCGCAGACACATGCACAATCACTGAACGACCGTACACACGATATATAGTGAAAGATCGTCCAATAAGATTCACCGTGGCGGTCGTTCATTTCCAACGACGATCCTCGTTCGTCGGCGTCCTTGGTCACTTTTTTTTGGCCAATCGGTTGTTCATCGGTCGTTTCTAACGATAATTATTGGACGTGTGTATGCAGCTTTAGTCTACACGGACTGCATTCCCATGGGCTAATCTACACCGGGACGTTTCCTTCAGACACATTTTTGAGCGTTATCTTAAACGTTGCTTGCAACATTTAAAAAATTCAAACGCTGGATAAATGCGGGAAAACACTTCTATTGAACTCAATGGAGGCTTTTTCAAGTGTTTTTAAGCTTTTATGAAAGCTTCCATTGAAAACAATGGGGGCTTTTATAAACATTTTTAGCAGGACTTTGGAATCTGGAAGCCCCCTTTAATAAGGAGACTCCCAGATCTCCACTGCCCTACCCTGAGGAATGAGTACAGGGGTACATAAATCCCCTTACTTATTCCCTTAAAGGGTTAAAATATAAGTAAAAAATAGGACAAGGCTTTAATTTAAAATTATTTTATTAATGTGTGTGTTTGTGTAATTTAACTTTTTTTTTTTTTACAGGTTATCCCAATGACAGGAGGCTTTCTAGGGTTGCAATGAACAGAGCCCTGGAAATCCTCCTGACAGTGAGGGATTGCAGGGCACTAGGGGTTAAATGAGGACAAGCCTCTCCATTCACGCCTAGTGCTCTGGCTGAGGTTTTATATTTCTCAGCCATTCAGCACTAGAGATGAATGGGGAGACTTGTGCTCATTCATCCCTAGTGCTCTGTGATTGGCTGAGAAATAGGAAATCCTGATGACAGCTCAAGCATCATCAGGATTTCACTTTCCTCAGCCAATCAGGGAGCAGAGCAATCAGCAGAACTTTACTATGCTGACAGCTCTGCTCCCTTGATCGCTCCACGAACAGTGGAGCAGAGCTGTCAGCATAGTAAAGCTCCGCTGATTGCTCTGCTCCATGATTGGCTGAGGAAAGGGAAACCCTGATGATGCTTGAGCTGTCATCAGGGTTTCCTATTTCTCAGTCAATCACAGAGCAGTAGAGGTATGAATGGAGATAGTATCTCCATTCAACCTCTATTGCCCTCGTATTGCCTGGCGTTACAGCTAATTAAATGCACCTGCTTTCAATTAGCTGTGACCGCAAAGTTCCAGGAATCCCACAATGACATTATGATTCATTATGTCATTGTCGGATAACCTGTAAAAAATAAAAAAGAACAAGTTTAAAATAAAAAACACATACGAAATAAATAATTTAAGAAAAAATCGAATCCCGTGTTTTTCGGGTCGGGTCTACCCGAATTCGAACAGCCATATTCGGGTCGAATATAGGGACAACCCGAATTCGAACATCAACACTAGTAAAGACCAGCAGCAGTAATATAACCACGTGTTAATCTCTGTATTTATACATGGAACTATACATGAGCACCACAATGAACTCCCTAAATTTCTCTAACTATAGTATTGTTGTGGTTTCTTCAAAATCCACAATTTGCTGCTAAACCAGTGTCATGGGATTACCTTGTGATATATTTACATTTGTAAATGGCAACTTTATATATAGATAGTTTAAAAAGTTACTTACAAACCAAAAGAATTCATAATAAACAAATAACAAAATAAATCAAATGAATAAGAAATTTGACTTATTTAAATTTGCTTCTGCTTTCTTTTGGGTTCATTTATCTCTCTTGGCTGATAAAAAAGCAATATAAACAATTATATGTTGTTCACATTTGACTAAATGTACAACAGTTCTAACAGTGTAAGCAATTTCAAAGGACTCAAAAATGCCTTGTATTCTGCAATGTGTACTGTCCATATTGAGCAGAAGGTCATTATGTATGTAAGTACATACATACATAAATCCTCTGAAGACAAATAGTTTTTATAAATGTAGTATGTTTGGTTTTGAGACTATTGCAGAATGACTAAGCAGTGTTTAAATAATGAAGTCTCTGAGCTCCAATGGAGTTTGATTAACATTGTCTGATATCATAACTGGCAAGACTGGCTGCTGGCTCCAAGCCACCAAAGTTAACATTTGTACTGCACTTGATATTTGTTCTCTTTATTTATTTATTTTGTTTCTGGAGCAAATACAACCTTTTGCAAAACAATATGCATATACCAGCAAACAAATGATTTCTTGTTTTTCATGCATTTCTAATATAAAAATGGCTTAAAACAATACAGTTTGTTTAGTATAGTAAATATCCAAAGCAAGGTTTGTTTTGTTAAAAATAAAAATATATCAAGTGTCCAGACTAAGCTCCTATGTCATGTTAAATGCAACCAAAAAGGGACACTCCAATCACATAAGCTTTAGGAGATAATTGATTAATAAATACCGCTTCCACCAGGAAGGAGGAACCCTGCTGCTTCCTCCTCATAGCAAAGAATAATGGTCATTTATGGTTTAAAGTTTTAAGATCCTGCATGGCAGATCATTAAACGGCATTGAAGGATGGCTATACTAATAATAGATGTTCAGAGGCAAGGACAGTCCTGGTCAGCAAAAATCTAGCATGTTTAAAAGGTGTTAATGTATTGTGGACAGTGTAGTAAAGCATAAAATATTACTGGGAGGGCTCTATCGGAATAGTGTTAATGGTGATGAACACCACTTAAGATTTTTTCCAAAAATAGGTATTGTTTCATGTTTGTGATATTTAGGAATGGGTCAGTTTGGTCAGATGCATTTCAGTGCGTTTTTTGTAGTTGTCATTGGCCAACCATTTAAAGAAGACAAAAGGCAGAGGTGAGCCTTCTCATTTTATAAAAAAATCTGTATTGTGCCCTACTTTACATGTGTAATTAAAAGAAGAAGGTACAATGACTTACTGTGCTACTATTAAACCAGTAAGAATGTAGATTTTGTCTACTGCGTTTTGCCAAAAGTTCATAGATCTTTGAATGACCCAAATGGCCCAGTCTAGCATGACTCTTCATCTGAAATACAAATGAGTGACTTCATTAGCTTATCTTCCAGTATAATGTCTGCCACCACTTTTGTTGTAGAGGTCGATGATTTTATAACTATGGATTAATATAATTATTGCCACTGGTGCCATTACAATGACTTATATTTCTGCATTTGACATTTCAGTATAACTGCCACTGAAAACAGTAACAATGCTAATAACAATGATTCATGTAATGAGAAAATATGCTATTATATTATGTAAAGAAAGCATTATGTCTCAGATGAAATAAAAAAGTATGAAAATGTATGTCATTATCAATGATAACTATAATAAAATAGTTTATTGTAATAAAATTAACACGCAGTAGTAGTTTTGTAATTAAGTGTATATATAATGTATAACAAGGAAATTTTCATACAGAATTTAAGTATTTTTCTAAAATTTGCCTTTAAATATTTGTCCATTGAGATAGCATTAAATTAAAACATTCTGTCTCACTTCCAATAAAGAGGCCTTATAGATTGACACTGGAAGATCTCATAACCAGAGAGTACTAAACAAAAACATCTCCATCTTTACACTTTTAATATAATTGTCATACACATATCCTATGCAGAAAATGAAACTAATTTTAATATCTTTAAGGAATGATTATCATTCATTCTTTCTAATAATAAGCTGAACAGAAAATGGTCTTATTACCTACTATACTAGGCTTTTCTTTGGTTCAAAAACTCAGTAGAGAAATGTCAAGACTATAATAGAAAAGACTAAATTGTGTCTTCCGTAATATCTTCCAATTAGAAAGCACTGGGATTTGATTAGCATGCAATTATCTATACAGGACAGAATATATCACATTTATATTAAAAATTAAATAATTACTACACATTTGTTAGTGTAAATGCCTAACATGGTATGATTTTATCAGTACACTGAACATAAAGGAGATGTAATATATAGTATGCAAAATTTAGGAGTTACATTTAGCAGTCATTTGCTTGGTTACAATTTAGAAACAGAAAAGTGTTTTAAATTCATATATTTCACTGAATATTTTTTTCCAGTGTATCATCTTGCATCACATTGCATTGCATCAGTCTATAACCAAACACTAATCTGGAGAAGGTAAGGCTCCAGCAGTCTACTTAAATTAGACATTATTCAACCGTACAAAGACAGTCCTATATTTTGATAGATGAGACAGTAATCAGGCAGGCTAGAATGCTTATTGCACAAGGGATGTTGCCTGTCCCTTTCTGCAATAAAAAAGCCATATTTGTAAAGAAGTACCACTTTAAAATTTAAATTAATTTTTTAAAAATTATTTAAATTTTAATTTTTTTGGTAGAGTCATATAGACCATATAAATTATTTGCTGACCGAGAACCATTCAGTCATTCTTTTTTTATTGTGATTTGCAACAATCATACCCACAAACCCGGTTTGGCAGGTATAACATTATGTTTTATTTCTGCTGGTTCCCCTGGTTCACAACTTTAACAAACATATTTTGCTTTAGGCAGCCAGACTTGACAACAGTAGTACATTATTCTTTCCGGTTACCTACCCTATCCCAGGACAGCAGGTAGCTTTCCTCAAACATTTTAAAAATCTGTTTATTTTATTACCAACACCTAATATGTTGTCTTTCAGTAGAATTGTACAAACCATTCTTATCTCCCGCTGCCTTATTCTATATTCTCAAATGCACTGTATAATATGATTAAAACCCATTGGCTGCATGTGTAATGTTACAAAAGGAAACCATCCTTTCTTTAAATCAAGGCATAGCTATAAGGAAAATATTGAATAATTTAACACCAGTACTACATACATATATCTTAATATATTAGCAGGTTTATTTTCAAATTGACTAAAGAGTTTCCTGTGTGATCTTGTAAAGCTATTATTACAAAACATCTGTGATAGTACAGTCAAAATAAAGCTTACACTTTTCATTAATAATTGTGTATAGTTTACTTCAACATCAAACATGAAAGTGATGCTTTTTCCTTTTAATTGCTGTCTTTATGATGGGAAAGTATTTGCTCCCAAGGCTAATAAACAGAGAACTTTATAGTGTGTATGAGATTATCCCCTGTTGGATAGCTTCAAAGACAGTAAATGAGGATGATTTTCATATGCATAAAAATCGGTTTCTACACTGTGACATGTTGTATAGAGGATCTTTCTCAAGATGTGTGAAAGGAAAAAAGTCAGCATGAATGTTTTTATTTTGAAGGAGACTACAGTATATATATATATATATATATATATATATATATATATATATATATATTTATATATCATCTTTATAATCATTAATTTTATTATTATCATTCTGTGTTTATGTGCCATTGACATATTATGCAGCAGTTTACCAGGCATATGCATATATGTGTATACGGGACACACATGCCTATACAAATGGTAATAAATCTTTGCAATACTGGAGACATAAAGTGCAGAAAAACATTGCTTTGGCTGTTGACAGAAATGGCATCTGCACACGTGATGTGTTCACTTTGTCTTTATAATAACTTCCTTAAATTTATTAGCTCCTATTAGCTGTGGGAAAATCTACACAGCTTAAGTTAGAAATAGTTGTCATATAAAGGGAGGATTTACTGAAGAGAAATTAATAAGGAGGAACATTAATCGCTATGGTATAGGGGCATATCATAAACAATCCCTGAGACTATCTAGCAAATTGTAAACTGATGTGTACAGTGTGATCCCAGTTTGCAGTATGTTAATAATGTCTAAACAATGGTGATTTTTTATTTTTGGCTTCTGTTACAGAAAAGTGCACTAAGGAACGATATTGTTAACAATTTATCTGAAAATTTACGAAATAAATAAATAAATGTAAACATGAATAAATACCTAACATTACAAGGACCATGGTTGTGGATTAATGTTCACGTATATCAATGAAAAGCAACCTGTCAAAATGATCCTTACATTGTACTGTCAAACAAAAAGACAGCAAGTGCATTGGCATTTGTAACTTGGAACTTCCATTCAAAGTACCATCTCATGAACTTGTGTAAGCTCACTCACTGTGGCTACAGGAGGTGCATCTTCACATGCACACTGTGATACACTTAGTACGGCATGCTTTAATGCTAATTTGAACTACACAGCCACATTTACTAACATACTTTAACCCCTCTAGTGAGTTGTTTACTAGATCAGATGTAGAACAGTGGGTCAGTGGGACCATGTCACACGAAGCATGAAGTCAAAATCAAAGGTAAAGTATGATCTTTATACCCCATTTTTGAACAGTTGGCCAACAGTCGAGCTAAACAGAAAAAAATCAGATTGATTCTGGTTGGTTCAGTGAAGAAATCCAAATAGACTCAAGTCAGAATTCATAATTTTTTTAAGGTTTCAAATTCTTATTCTTG
The DNA here is from genome assembly GCF_032062135.1 of Pyxicephalus adspersus. Taxonomy (NCBI): domain Eukaryota; kingdom Metazoa; phylum Chordata; class Amphibia; order Anura; family Pyxicephalidae; genus Pyxicephalus; species Pyxicephalus adspersus. Next base: position 99,856,584 of record NC_092860.1, read on the forward strand.
ATGAAAAATCACTAGCAATTGTATTAATATCCTATTTTAGGAACATTGGAGGCAGTTTAAATCAGTTTTTCTGTTCCATTCACCTCTAATTTTTTATGCCACAATTGGAAACAATTGTGATTTCATCTTGTTTTTTCAATGTTAGTGTAAACATTTGTCTGTTTTACCATATTGTGTATATTTTGTACAATGTTTTGGCTTCCTTTCCAAAGACTTGAAAGATTGGCCAAGTGAGCATAGCAAATTCTGCTATGGAGTAGTAATCTTTGCTGTTGACATTAACCATATGCTTGTCACTGCAGAAACAACCAATCATATAATTTGCCATGTCCGCTAAGGAGGACGTTAAATCTTCTCCCTCTGTCCTCCACTGCAGGGCTTTACTTTCATTCTCAACTTGACCCCTCTACTACAGTGATAACCTGTGTTGACTCCTAGCATCATACGACAATTTCTTCTCCAGAAGCTTCTCTTTCTCTTTCTTCTCCTCATCCTCTTCATCTAGGCCCACCTCCTGATGCACTGCGCCCCATTAACGTCACCCCAACCCCCACTGGAGGTAGCAGGGGGAGAGCCAGTGCACAATTTGTTTTTGCATAATGTAAAAGCAACTTGCCTGTAGTGCGCCTTTGCTCACCTAGACGGACTAGAAGAAGAATAGGAATTAGACGAGGAGTACACCTAGGAACTCATCCTCCTGAGCAGTCTACTAGGTGATAACAGACCCTATCATGCGTATATGCCAGTGCACGCCATGAGAAATTCAGCCAATGGCCTTTGAAGAGCAACTGGCCTGATTTAATAAAGCTCTTCAAGGCTGGAGAGGATACGCTTTCATCAGTGAACCTAAGTGATGCAGCAAATCTAAATTGACTACTTAAAATTCTCAAAATAGATTCTTAAAACCTATTTGTTAGCACATGTTTTCAATTCTGGACCAGATCTTTTACAGGTTTTCAGCATCAACCAGGTTAACTGATAAAAGGGTATCCTCTCCAACCTTTGAGAGCTTTACTAAATCCGGCCAATGTATTATCCCTGCCTACAGCCAATGATCCAGGTATTTGCCATGGACCAGACTACACCATGCAAATTTCAGCAAAGTCCATACTTCAAGGTCTATATGTTCATAGAGTGCAAGGACTTCAAGACTTAACTTAAATATTGGTGGCTTGGTGTGTTCAAAGATAAGCATATTCCATAAGTTGTTTAAAGGTGCAAAAGGTGTAAAGTAGCTTAGTAAGCAGAGCATTTATAGTTCCGTACTTTTTTGCCAACCAAGTATTCTCCAATGGAGCACTGATGACTACAAGTTGAAAAGGAAAAAGAGGAAGAATATGAGGTGAATCAGTGTGGGAGAAGTGAAAATACCCTCCCTGTACATGTTTAGCATTAATGATGTCTGACCAGCACGGGCAACAACAGCAGCAGCAACAGCAGGAGCAACATCAAGATAACAGTACCAGCATTTAATTTTATATTTTATACTTTTGAGAACAAAATGGAGTATGAAAGGATAAGGATTTGCTGGGTACAGTGTTTCTTCTAGATCAGTGAATGATGCTATTTGTGTGCTAGTTTACCTCCAAGCTCTGTTTGTGATTAATAGCAGAGAATGGCATCTGGCTAGCTAGGCATTTTCATTCTGTCTTCTACAGAGGGCTGACATTTGTGCACAAGGCTGCACTGATGTTGGCCCTCTGTAGAAGACAGATTTACCGATGTGGCAGCTGGCTGTTATTGGATGATTATATGATTCTCCAAACTCAGAATCTGAGCTCGGGTTGCTATCTGATCACCACTACTGCAATTAATATGATGTAAAGGGACGTACAATTACCTTTGTAAATGTTTTTTTTTTTTGGTGAAAACTTTTTCATTGATAAAAATAGAATTTGTGCTGCAAAATTAACTTTGTGGAAATCTGTCCATTCTTACCTATTAGATAGACCTAAAACATTATAAAAAACACAATTTTTCTAGGTCAGTTCAATATTTTGCTTTCATTCAAACAGAACATTCACTATATGTACCCAGATTGAACATTACATTTCACTGCAACAATACTATTGAATAATACCCTCAGAGTCAGCAAAACTTGCTTTATTTGCTTGTTCAGTAAAAGATTTCCTTTGAAGACATCCAGGCAAGAAGATCTTTTGTGCCAAAAAAATGTTTTCTTTTTCTTGACCAGAAAAACAATAGTAGCATGAAACATATTTTTTTGTTTTGTTTTGTTGCACTGTAAATTTGAAAAGCATTGTGTATATATCACATATTTCACACTTTCAAAATAATAATAAGTTGGAACTAAAAAACAGTTTCTTCACTGTCTGTTTATAACAGAATTGGCTTGCTTTCTTAAGCTGTTACGCTGTAAAAAAATTAGGTCTCTTTCCTTCCTATGTTATCAGGTCTCTGTTGATAAGGCAGATGGAAATAATTCTGTGCAGATTGGCAGGACAAGACCAAATCTTTGTGCATTGTGACTGATCCACTGGAGATTCTCAGTGTGCGTTCACTGTAGCGTAAGGAAATATTTCATTCATTGCTATTCCCAATATGAGTTTATGAGATTCTTACATTGAGTCATTCACAATGCTCTGGTCCGGTTTCAATGTCTGGAAAACTAGAGGAATGAAGACTGACATAGATTTGTAAGACTGTACTATATTTTCATGTTAAAATAACTCTAAACATAAAAAAAGTCCTTAGAACAGTCCTCAATTGTCCTTTTATTTACTAATGTCTGTGTTAATGTATGCATTCCCTCAAGCAATAGGTGTAAGAATAAAATAATTTAGAAGGTGTTCTTTCCTCCCGCAGCACTCAAGCCTCATTGAACACCTTGCTCTACCTGAAACGAACATTTGTAGTAAGAAACACAGGTACTTTTACACCTTTATGAACCTAAAAGTCTAAAACCAGTGAAAATGTTTCACAGAGCAGAAATAGCCATGTAAAGTAAAAATTACAATAATAAAAAAATTTTTTTTTTTTATTATGGAACTTGTTCGGTTTCTTTATCCAATGTCACCTGCATGTAAGTAGTTACAAATCATTGGTTATTCTCTCACTAGGATTGGCAAACCATTTACACACTAATTAGCTTTGAAACCAAATCTTTATGTTCACCAATCAGTACTAGATTATTTTTTAATGATTTAACTACTAGACAGTATATATCAACATTGATACTTTTTCTATCCTTACCAAATAAATATCTACATCTGTCATTTAATGTGACCATCTGTCAAATGCAAAAGTTTAAACTCTCATAGCCTAAAAACGTCCTGAAACTTCTACCACTTATTACTAAGATCATAGTCAAAATTATTTAATAATTTTAGCTGAAACAAGAAGCAGAAAACTGGGACCTAATGTCCCAAACAACTTATTTAATTTATCAAATAGCAGAATGTATATTGCCTATGGTGACATAGTGCTGGCATTTGCTAATTAGTTTTTTGACTAATCCTAGTAAGCTTTAAAACTAACCAGACATTTTAGTAGGAAAACAAAATATTTTACCTTGTAACCTACAGTTATCAGTGCTAAAGAAATGCAATAAACTGACCAATTACCTAGCAAGAAATACAAGATGCAATTTAGTACCTCCCACAGAACAAAGCACCAAGGCCAGATGGCTTGTCTAATTCTTATTATAAAACCAATACTTATTAAAAACATTTTCCATTTACTAATCCCTCACCTTGCAACTTTATTAATAAAGCAGCTCATAAGGTGCTCATTCCTCTGAGACGTTTGATGTTTTAATCTTCACAATATACAAGCCAGCACTGAAATTTCAGATTCCATACACCCTTTAAATATCTAATTGACAATATATCACATAAAGCCATTTCAACTAGAGGTAGTGACATGTTCATTACAGATATTACTATAGACCCTACCTTTTTCAAAACAGGAGAAACATAGGTCTGTCAAAGCAGAACATAAAGTATGTTTTAATTGATAGGAACATTTTGGAGTGAAATCTGAAAAAAAAGTAAATCAGACCACATAGAAATTATATACCTATATTAGCACAACAAATATCAATGGAAAATTAGATATTTTAGTTATAATCTTCTTTACTGTTGTAACTTGTTATCTAGCAACTTACTGGGGTCGACTTACCAAAGAAAGAAAAAAATGTACACTTTAGTAGAAAAAAGTTATACCTGTGTTTCCGTTAAGTAGACTATCATGTCTAAGGGAAATTGAAAAAAGTATGTGTGCTCGCACATGATTGGATTACTAAAGTGAACAGGTTTCCCTATATTTACTAAGCTATGTACACATGTACTTACTTCAAAATAAATATTCCCTACTCTTTTAGTAAATCAATCCCCCTGGGAGCTGCACAGTAACTCTAATGCAGTGTTTCTCACTCAGGGTTCCGTGGGACTCTAGGGTTCCTCTAGAAGTTCCTTGAGCAATTAGCCGCATGTGCCTCTTAGATCAGTTTAAGTGGCAACAATATTTGTTTTGCTTGTCAGTAAAGGTGACATCCTTACCACTTACAACAATGTAAGAGGCCTTCTCCCCACTGATCATTACACTAATATACTGTGAGTTGTGGATTTAGTAAATATCGCAGGGGGTCCCTGAAGTCCTAAAAGTTACTTCATGGGGTTCTCCCATGTATGTTTGAGAGAGGCTGCAGTAATATACGTGTAAGGAAACTGAAACCCTTTCACCACTTTGTGGCTCCATTAGAGCAGCAACAAAGTAATTAGTGCTTCCGAGTTTTAAGGAGAATGATGAAATGGCCAAGACGTCACCACAGTGGAACACTGTCACCAAACCTGTGTAAACTCTGACATTATATAAAATTGAGCTTACAGGAGTCAGGACTGTTGGGAATTAGAACATCAGGGAAGTGATACATTAAAAGAGACTTTGCCCTGAAACTCTAAACTTAAATAATAAGTTAAAGGTCCTAGTGTCCCACACCATTAGAAAACAAATTACACTCTTAAAATGAGATAATGGGAATAATATTTTAACTCAGCGCCTTATCCATAATATTTCAGATATTCTTTAAAATACTATATGGAGATGATAGACTGTACTGGGTGAACATGGGTGTTCCAGCAAACCTGGAATGGATTTCTTAAAATCAACTACTATTTTGCAAATGTTTTCATCAAATGTTTATCCATGATAGCTTATCTTCTCCAGTCTTGGAGAGCTTTATTAAATCAGTGTCAAGAAAGGTCGGAGTCAAGGCAGGAAGTGGCCAAGAGAGATCAGGTCACAAGTCAGGAGTCAAATACCAGGGATCCAGGAAGCAGCTGAATCAGAATTGGCTGGAAGCAGACTGGGCAACAAGGGGTTAACACCGGAGCTAGACACAGGAAACACTGAACTAGGAAACAGGAGTAGAGGAACTATCGCAGTGAAGCTAGTGGCTGGGCATTAGAGGAGACACGTTGCACGAGTGCTGAGTGCTGTTTCTGAGCTAGCTAAATATCCAGGGATGATTAAGAAGCTATTTTCTGATTGCCCGTGGGTTGAGCGAAACTTATAAGCTTTTTTTTTTAATAATTTTTGTTGAGATATTACAAGGTTTACATAACAATAAAATGGCATGTTACACAATGCACGAAAAAAAAAACATTGTCCTGAGATAACACAAGACAAATACACAAACTCATTAGGATAATGCAATGATGAAATAGTAAAATAAAGAGATATTTCAGTATCTCAAGTAATGAAACTGATAAGCTTGGGAGCATAGGCACGTCGGAACTGTCAGCATAGGCACGTCCAACAAGTCAGAACTGCCCGCATGCTCAGGAGATAGACGCCTGCACTTTAGTGAGGAAGAGGTAAGTGTGACAATCAGGTTCCATGTGCCTATATCTGCATGACATTTCTAATGTATAGGGGGACTTCAGGGTACCATTATATTATCACATCTAGAGTGGCATACCAAAGTGTCAAATTTTACCTTTTTTCCAGCCATGACCCTGCCACTGTTATACAACAAAAATGATTTGCCGTGGTTATGAAGGCCATTAACTTGGTGTATTGTACCATAACGTGAGTTCTTTTCGGTTTGAGCATAGATCAGATACATTAGCCAGATTTGGAGTGACTTTATATAAGTATTCATTACACTGGAATTTGAGGTTTCATGTTCTGGCATTTTAATGTGAACCTTGCCAGTGACTAATAATTTTTTGTAACTTTGATATACAGTTCATATTGTGAATCCTGATGTTACATCTATCTATCTATCTATCTATCTATCTATCTATCTAACTATCTAACTATCTTTTTATCTATCCATCCTACTTTATTTTGCATATTTTTAGTACTTAATAGGTTTGTACTAATGAAAAGTGAAATTTAATTACACCAATTAGCATTGCACATCAGACTTTGGATGTGTCATCAATTAGAAAGCCCTTAATGATTATGTTAGCACAATTTACTGTTATAATTAAATATCTAAATGCAGCACAAATGGAAAATTATGATTACAAAACTAAAAATGCATTAACATAACATATTATTAGCAATATAGTTGACTGTAAGAAAGAGAAATTCTCAAATGAAATAAATGGGCAGTGCAAATATTTTGAATATACTTTGCATTTAAATGTATATTTATTAATTGAAAACCTGACACTGACATTATGGTATAGAATTTGTATTGTAGATATTCACTATATTAGTAAGTATCCATTTTTTAAAAAATTTGAAATATAGTCCGGATTTAGGACAACGGATATAAAATTTTTTTTTGTTTTGTAGCATATGAAATTCTGCAATTCAGAAAAATATCCAAATAAATAGTCACATTTTAAACTGCATTTACATATTCAAATGCAAATATTATAATGCATTAACATTATGAATATGCAGTATAACTATAACAGTTGGATTGGTAGGTAGGTAATGTATACAAGAAGTTGTGTTTTGGCTGGGGAGAATGAAGCATATTTCTTAAAAAGAAACAGTTTTGACTGTTTCCTTGGCAAACTGAATTATTACTCTGTAAGGCATATTTCACTTAGCTTAATAAGTAAAGTGCAAATTCACTTTGAAAAGACTACCAAGCCTGGTGCAGGAAATGGTGAAAAACCAAAAACAAATTACTTTTGCATGTACTTGTAAGTTGTGAAAATGTGAAAAAATGTGAAAAAAATCAAAGTGAGTTTCTAAGTAACAAGAGTCATGGGACTTCATAAGAACAGTAACCAGTCAATAGAAACAGTGGAGCAGTTGTTCATAATTGTGATCTTTAGGAAAGTTGTTAGGATTAGTGAAGGTAGGCTCAGACTGCTTGGAGTGTCAAGCACAAACTTTGGGGTGTCAAAAAGCTTGGGGAGTTATCACCTGCTACTTTTAGTTTACCTGGGTAAAGTGGCTTGTACTTAAGGCTTCCTTTTTCCAACAGCTAATCAATTTCATTTTAAGACCTCTGTTGATTTTTTTAGGTATTCTATTTAGACATTAGTTTAGCCTCACTTTTATAAAAGTCCCAAATCTTCAGTGAGTGGAGGTATTCTAAAAAAGAGGGATAGGGTGATATTCTCATAGAGTAGCAGTAAACATTCCCTTTCCTCCACAAGGATTATTTCTAGGTAAGAAATTAGAATATGTGAGGTGGTCCTACTGAACCAAGAGTTCTTGCCATTAGCAGTACAATTTAGGTTGGTGGTGGATCCTAAAGGGAAGACAGGGTTTTGAGCAAATTTGAATAGCTGTAGGCAAGTGCTTTTTTATAAGAAAAAAGGTGCTTGATCTCACATCTTGTTATTCCTCCAGAGTCCAGACACTGTCTGCCCCCCCCTCCAGATACTGTGCCAGACCTTTCCCCCAGAGAAAGCCCTGTGCTGTAGGCATTGAACTTTTTTAGTGTGAAAAGTTTTTTCTTGCTTAACCTCCTGAGTGGTAAAAAACAACAGCTGATAGCAGTAACCCCGAGCCACACTCAAGGTAGCTAAAAAAATAAAGAATAAAGACCTACCTGGTCCCACCAGCATCCTCCAGTGTCCTGCCCGTCCAATCCAAACCTCTGGCCACATCCTTTTCCTCCGATCTGTCCCCCGGCGATGATGTTCCTCGAGGAGTTCCGGGTGACGTCAGTGCGTGGGCGCGTGGCAGGAATTTCAAATTACTTTATATTAGATTCAATAAAAAATAACTGTATTGAATCCAATACAAAGTAATCATTATAATATATATATATATTTATATATAAATATATATATTATATATGCCACTGTACAGTTATATTACAGTATTTTTTATTTATTTATGCACCCTTGTTTTTACAGATTTTTGTGTTTTTCATTTAAAGTTTATTATTACATATATTAAATATTTGACATATTTCGGTGAGTTATGCATAAGAAATACAGGCCTACAATGTAAAATAAATTTTCATGAAAGACAATGTACAGCTTTTAGACATATAAATCCAGACAGAAGTGAACCGCCCAAGAGGTTTATCTGTCACTTGAGGGTTTCTGTGTGAATCTGAAGGAGTAACATAATCTACAAGTGATTTCCTGTCTCTAGAGTGAAGAAAGTGACCCCTGAATTTGGCTGTCATATATGAAATTGAGTAATAGCAAGATAATATTTTTATCTTGCAAGTACATTTTTATTACATGATATCTATCTATATATATATATATATATATATATATATATATAATATATATATATGAATAAAAGTAAACACAAGCTGCAATCAGCTAAAAATATTTAGCATTGTATTGTCAGCTATGACAGAATAATAAAGACTAAAGTGTGTTTTCAATAGAAGAAAATGTTGACATGAAAGGCAAAATACACTGCAATCAAGTTCTACCATTATTATTTTGTGTAATTGACTCCTGAGCACTGTTTATCTTGGCACAGGTACATAAAAACATTGCAGAGAAATATGACATTGATTTTAACACTTTTATTAGACTTTTTTTTACAATCAGAAGACTATGTTTTTAAAGAGGAATGTGAGAAAGTAAGTACAATTCATGAACGTTGTTTCATGTTTGAGCAAGCAAACTTTAGATCTCTGTTCAAACAGTGCCCACAGATAAAGGTGATTAACCTAAATAATAACACAAAGAAAATGTGCCTTTGTAATAATTAATTCAGCAAAAACGTCAATTGATATAATAAGGCTTTGTTGGAAAAGTAGGCCTTAAAGTTGGTATTGACTGCTTTAGCAGAAATTACTTCTTGAAGCTTTTGTTTAAAATTTAAAAAAAAAAGTTAATAAAAATTGAAAGTAAAAAAAAAATGAGCATGAAGACTTGAAAGAAGCTTTTTCTTAAGGTGTCCTAAGGGGCCTCTCAGGTTGAGCATTTGTAGAGGATTTAACCTCTGTTAAGGGCTTAGGATAGCTGCAAATGATATTATTCTTAAAGAAGTTCAAGTTTTAGGCCTCCATTTAAACATTTCAGAATTAGTACCGTTAGCCAAGTGCCTAGGGAAGACCCCAACACCTTCCCACAGATACCTGATTTGTCCATTCCCAAGGGTGGGTCCCCTGATAATGAGATTATTTCTGTTTCTTTTGAATCTTTTGAGGTTGCTTTGGAACAACTCAGGCCTTTGAGAAAAGGTACTTTGTTGGCCAAAGCTGATATCCAGTCTGCATTCCACCTGTTTCCTTTTCACCCTTCTGTGCTAATACTGGTATTTGCTTCCTGTTTTCCTGGTCCCATTGGGGCTATTGCAATTGTTTTGCCCCCCTCCCCCTTTTCTCCTCCTTTTTATACATGCTAATATGACATTGAGCTTCTTCTTCATTGGTCAGCAAGGATGTTAGAAATATTCATGCTTTAATGGTTCATTCTAATATCCAAAGAAATCTATAAAAAGAGAAGAGAAAAAAACTTCAGCACAGTTTGAAGTAAGTGGAATTCAAATTGTTCTGAAATTTATGATTAGGTAGGGCTTTATTGCAGAAAGGTAAATGTGATGTCCCTTCTACAAGATGGCCAAAGATCACAACTAGAAAGAGAAAAAGGAAGAAAATAGTGGCATCCTGTAAAGGAATGGGAACAGATGAGTATATTGAGGTTTAGTACCACTTTAGCTACTCCCCTTCTCTATGTAATGATTTAATGGCTTTAGGCTCTTTAATATAAGGTCTTTAGAGGTTATTAGTATCAGCAGAGCTTGACATGTAAGGGTTCCTGGTTGGTTAACATTGGTGTGGATATAGTAAAATTAAATAGTATATATATATATATATATATATATATATGGAGTATATATATAATAGTATATATATATATATATATATATATATATATATATATATAAAACAGTGTATTTAAAAAAGTCTCTGTTATTTTTCCTAGAAACAAAAATGCATTTTCGGTCCAAATAATTCATCCTATTGCTGGTCCATAGTTGGCGATCCTTCAAAGTTGTAGTTCCCAGTAAGTATTGCTGCACCTATGAAAAGGTCCAAATCGGGGGTCCTTTAAAGTAAATATTCTCCATAGTGAGGCCCGGAGCAAGGGAACTAGGCGTAGGGCCTACAAGATAGGATGTGAGGGCAGCCCCATCAGGTGCTTAAAGGGTTAAGTTGGATTAGTAGAAGTTGGGGTTAGTTAGGGGTCGGGTCAGAAGTGAAGGAGGAGGAGAATAGAGGGATTAAATAGGATGTTAGTCAGAAGTGGGGGAGAAGATAAGGTGGCTGAGGTCCTAAGGGGCTGCTGGTGGGCCCCATTCAGGCTAGGTGGGCTATGTCCTCGGAGGCACAGGCCTCCAATGCATCTGAGCCCTGAACTGTTTTCCAGGGCTTAGCGCCATGCTTGGAGTCCCAAAGGGGATCCTCCTAACCTGCCAGCTGGGCGCAGTTTGTCCCAGGCTGGGCAGAGGTTAGGGAGGAATCCCCTTCGACGGCAGAGCTCTGGAGAGCGCAGTCCCAGTTCTCCCATAGGTGAGGCCCTGAGAAGAGAGGGGATCCCAGTAGTGGATAGGGGTATGGGGTACATGGGGGGTGTTGAGGAAGTATTGGAGGGTCCCAGGGAGATAATGAAAAAATTGCAGCAAGAGGGGGGGGGCTGGGGAGAGACGGGGGATCAGCAGCCACACTGGGGGGGTGGACAGAGGGCAAGAGGCTTATGGGCAGCAGGTGCTGAGGGTTCTGTGGTGGGGGGTGCAGGGGAGAGGAGGGGATCAGGCAGAGCAGGCCAGTGCGGCGCCTAAGGACGCAGATGTGGCGAGAGGTTAGGTCTACGTTTGCTTCAAGGGACCATTGGGGGTGCACCTAAAAGAAGAAGTGCGGGAGCGCATTTTAAAAGCCCAGTATGTGGATATTTACATCACTTTTGCTCTTGGAACATTTTAATATTAAGCAGAGTGTGGGTGAGAGGTGCAGGCAGTAGAGTAAACAGAGGCGCCATCGCTTAATTCCGCATACGTTTTTAATTGGCTGCAAGTTTTTAGCATTCTTGAGAGTGTTATTGGGGAACAACAGCCAGTTTTGTTATTTAGACACAGTATGTGAGGCATACAGGATTTATGGGGGGAACAGCAAGGTTGGGGTATGATGAAAAGTTCTGTTAGCGAAAGGTGGTGCGGCTGTCGCTGCGCGGTGACCATAAAGATATTGGTCCATGGATGAGGATTATGTCGGTGGGCAGACAGAGGGAACACAGTTTTTTCAGGGAGTGGGGGCAGTGGGCAACAGGTTGCTGTTGGATCCCTGGGCCAGAAAAAGAAAGAAGTATGCTTGCTTTTCACAGGGGGGGGCAAGTTTAGAGTTTTCGGTTTTGGCATGAATGCTCAGGATGGGATGTGGCAGTCATGGATTCAAGCTTTGCTTTAAGCAAGGGGCAGGTAGAGGAGGGGACGGCAGTGGAAAAGGGCAGGACCCCGGTGAACGTCGGAAGGATGCGACCCTTTTTAAGTAAGTACCCTGACTGAGAGGCGGCAAGGGTGCTGGGGGAAGGATTTTTTACTTGGGTTTTGGATTCCGTGTGGTTTGGAAACAATTCCAGAAAAACCAAAAAATTTAGGGTCAGCTTTGAGATGTCTTGAGGTGGTGTTGGAAAAACTAGCCACATGATCCAACTGCTTCATCACTTGTTGTTCCCGCCGGGGGGTTTATTATGCGCGGTAGAGTATATATCACTGGGTGCAGCCATTAGGTGGGAGAAAAGATGTAGACCCAGCCTAAATATGAAATTGTACAACTGTATAGCAGCATATATATATATATATATATATATATATATATATATATAAATAATTGTTTAAATATTATATGAATATTTCTTGTATTGGACTCAATACAGCTATTTTGTATTCAATACAAAATTATTTAAATTTCCCGCTTCAAAGTCCCGGCCGCACTGACGCATGCACCAACGTCACCCGTAGGACGCCTCTGCACTTTGTGGCTGGACATCAGAGGCAGCAGACATTTCCCCAGATTCTGTAGGGACCAGCAGGACACCGGGGGCCAGCGTCAGAACAAGGTAAGTGGGTTTTTATTCTGCTTTTAGGTACCCCGAAACAGACTCGGTCAGATTAGGTTATACAGCTGTTTTACTTGTTAAAGTAGGGGGATTTGGAGCTTTCAAAGTAACACTTACGAATTACTTTAATTTTGAGATAGAAACTACTTTCTTCTGATTTGTTGGGTTCTCTTGTTTATGTTGCCCTTCATTCCTCTTTTAGGTAGCCTATTTCAACTTCAAAAACTCTTACTTCAAGTTGTAAATGTACATATTCTTTCGCAGAACCTTGCAGACTGAGCAAGCAGTAAAAGCTGATGCCTACAATGGCTGAAACAAAACATATTTGTTTTGAGCAACAGATAATGAAATTCAACATGTTCATATACTGTATTTTTTCATGAAAATGTGTAATATTGTTATTTTCTCACGTTCCATTCTTAATATTAGGAAACCATTCTGGCTATATAATTTATATGGTGAAAAAGTTAAAAAAGAACCAATCACTTTATCTGGTAGTCTAACCTTATTTAGCAGTATGACCCAAGGTTATATTGCAAACCCTGTTTTATATGCACTATGGATCAAGAAAATGAAAATTTGGGTGGGAATGAAAAAGTTGGACCTTTAATTTCTCAAAATAATAATAATACTTACTAGAAGGACATTAGAGAAACCTTAACCTCCTTGCCGTTAAGCCCGACCTTCGTACGGGCTAAAAAAAGTTGCTCTTTTCGTTAAGCCCGAGATTTTCCGTACATTAAAATCCCCACTTACCCAGGTAAGTGGGGATTTTAATGTAGGGAAAATCTCGGTCCCCCTGTGCTTATCCAGCGTCGGGTTCGTGTTCCAGCGTCGTCCTCCGTCGATCGTCCTCCGTCGGTCTCCCTTTCCAGCGTCGGGTGCCTTCTCGTATACCAGCGGGACTAGGTAAGAAGCCGGCCGGCATCTTGTGTTCCGCTGGCCGGCCGGCGCAACACAAGATGCCGGCCGGTTTCTTACCTGGTCCCGCTGATCATCCAGCGTCGTTCTCATTCCAGCGCTGGGTGATCTCTGAAACAAGAAGCCGGTCGCCGGAGGAAAAAAACAGCCGGCCGGCTTCTTGTGCGTGCGTGCGTGATGAAGTCGGCGCGTGTGCGGGAAATTCAAATTGAAACTCATTCATTCATTTTGTATTGGATTGAATACAGGAGTTTGTATTCAATCCAATACAAAATGAATGAATGAGTTTCAATTAAAAATAAATACAAAGTATGTATTTTGTATTGGATTGAATACAGGAGTTTGTATTCAATCCAATACAAAATGAATGAATGAGTTTCAATTAAAAATAAATACAAAGTATGTATTTTGTATTGGATTGGATACAGGAATTTGTATTCAATCCAATACATAATGAGAGTTTGAATTTTGTTCTCATTTTGTATTGGATTGAATACAAACTCCTGTATCCAATCCAATACAAAATAATAGAAAATATATTTATGTGGTTTTGTCTATAGGTATGTGACGGACACTAGGGAGGTGTTTTAGAAAAATATATTACTATACAGTATACCGAATTATCGCATTTTCAGTACTTTTCATTTATTTATGTATTCTTGTTTAAGCTGAATTTTGTGTTTTTCCTTTAATTTTATTAAAAGTAATTTTTTTTTTAACATGATTGTGTGTTTCAAACATTTTTTATATTCATTATATCTACTAGACCCCTATTCGGACATATTTCTGTAAGTTACAGGTCTACAATTTAAAAAAAAAAAAATTTTAAGAAAACCTGTAACCTTTTTGGTACAGAAATCTAGACCTCAGTGTAACGCCCAGGTGGTTAAGGAAACAAGTATTGTTACCAGAGCAGAAATAATCAGAAACATTTTATCGCAAAGACTGAGGGATTGCTGTACGTGTAGGACATCATTGGCGTACTGATGAGGATTAAGGGAGAGATTATGCCTCTATATTGTCACCTTTAACAGAGAAATAGTGAAAGCAGCATGAACTGTAAAGAGTATTTGTCTGAAAAGAATAACACATTGTCAGGTAAAATTTCACATATATGCATTCTGTAATTACTGTAGGTTAAGGCAGAGTTCAGTTTTAACAAAATTCAGCACTAAAAGTACTTCCTGGGTCAGGGATTGATGTGAATATCACCGTGTGTTTTGTAAACCACTGTGAAAGCTTGTGCTATATAAAATGACACAGAATATAAATAATTGTAATAATACGAGTAAGACATATATAACATCTATTTGATGTGTTAATAAGAAAGTTGGTCCAGAGTGATAAAAGTTATTAAAAATTGTGAAATATGCTTGTTAAATTACCATCACTAGTCACAACTGGATATAGCAATCATTGGAGTACAGACAAATATTACATATAATCTGTAATGAAAATGGAAACTGTTCATTATATTAAATGCAAGCTCAGGCCTGCTTTTCATTTGCTATAATGAGCTTCTTTTTACTCAATAAGCCTTATGAAAAAAGAAAATGTTACTTCACGAAGTGGAGATGGATGAACATAATAAGGATTCTGTTGGATGGATTTATGATGTATATTTAGCATTTTAGACAACACAGTAAATCATCAATACAGACAATTTCCAAGATACATTAGTTGCCATTTATTTCCTACAAAATTTGGTGGGCCCTTTTAAAATTGAAATATAAAAGCACAGGTTTTGACAGCCTCTAGTCCAGTCATTGGAGTGTGAGATATATTTGGATATTTTTGTTTGTCTTCAAAGCCCTTTCATCTATCAAAGATGTTTTCCCTGCTATCATGTAATCAAAATCAAAGTTGTTTTGTATAAACTCTTTTTTATAGATTTTTTGGCTTCAAAAATATTGCAATGCACTCTCTGCCCTTATGGCATAGAAGGCGTTCTTTATTTTGTTGATGCAAACTAGAGTACATACTGTCATTTATCGGATAACTGGTAGTACAAAATAACCATTGCATAATTCATACAGTTTAGAAAACATATTCTAGAATGCACAAGATCATAGTTAAGAATTTGTATTGTATGTTGTTTAGATCCATGTTTTTAAAATTACAGCACCCGAACAGCACAATACAAACACATACCAACACAAGTCAGCCTAGTTAACATTGCATTTTACAGCTCTACTTTAACAAGCTGAATGACCCAATGAGCTGTTCATTGACTGTTTTGTCAGTTTATAATATCCGGATAGAAAAAAAAGAAGTCCCCAACAGACCAGTGATATTAGTATAACAAGTTTATGCAAAAATAAGTTGGCATAGTAAATGTTTTGGGTCTATCTTGATTGCTATGTCGCCAAGAGTAAAGAACCCTACAAGGTATTGAAACATTGCTGTGAAAGCAAAGATAGGAATACGGGTTTGCCAACCCCATAACAATACATTCAACATTGAAAACTGAATTGTTGACGAGAAAAGCTAAAAAAGTCATCTCTCTGTATCATCCTCTGTTGTGGGTATTGTATAGTGGATCAAGGTAGCCAGGTTGTAGATCCACCAAATCTCTTCTTATGCCAGCCTTTTAAAGGGAGACTGCTCTATATTCCTGAACCAGGCTTTCCTGAAACCAATGACCAGCCTAATCCACAAAATAGATGATACATAATATATTTGCTATTATTTTTGTTTGCCTTTTAGTCCTTAAAATGACCAGAATTTTAAAACAAGATAATACAAGATTAGTCCCATTTAGACTATTTTATCTGGGATTACTAGCAAGGTTTGATCCTGTTTTGGGTTTAAGTGAAATCTCATATGGTGAGGTGACTGTTTACCTGAATCACCAAACCAAGGGGAATTTGACCAGGGTGAACCTATATAACCTATATTGCACTGCACAGCCTTTAAACTAAGTAAGCAGGTTACAAAGGCCAAAAACAACAAATGGAATACCAGGTGAAATTAATAACCAAAAATGGCGGCATTACCATAACCCAGGAATCCCGGCACTAAAATCTGTCTTTTAAAGATGGGAGTCTGACAAGTACACATTGTTGCTCAACGCTCATAGAGGTTGATATGGGTTAGACATCATTAACAATGGAATAAGTTTTTTCAATAATAAAAGTGTGTGTGCTATTTACTCTTTTTCTGGGAATGGGAGGGCAGACATCTGGTGGCTTTAAAAGGAGGTTTCTGGGTTATATGACCTTTTTGTAGTAGCTTATGTGGGGAAAAGGCCCTGTGTCTCATTATGGAACCTCTCAATACTAAGGAAAGACATGGGGCTTGGTATGGAACATGGAGCTTGGTATGGAACAAGAAAAGGGGGCTGCCAATTCACTGTCCCTTTTTCTTCAGCCACCCAGATATCATGCCTTGATGGGGGACTGATTTAAATATAAAGGGGACAGCACTATGTTTTTTAAATTATGATTTTGAAAGTAGGTCCTTTTTAAAATTCAAACCAGACCCTTATCTAACATTACCCTATGCCGGAAAGATTTCAAATAATTTTCCTTTCCATATATATATAAATATATTTTTTTTACTTCAACACTGTGTATTTGTTATTTGGTATCAGGAGTACAGTATGGTAACATATACATGTGTGGAGAACCACTGAGAACAAATCTTTTTTAAAAGTTGTTTTGAATTAGTACACGTACCCCATAGCAGTGGCTGGTTTCCCATTTAGTAGCTTGCCCATACCCTTGGCAAAAATTTAGGTAGAAATTTATCTTCAATAGACAAATGGGTGGATGTGGATCTTTCATGCCCTTAAGATTCCTGAAGTTTTACATTTCCTTACCACCTAATTCCTGTCCAGCTACAAGTCCTGCTAATTCATGAAGACCCATGTTTGTACTGTAATGTAGAGATGTTGGGAAAAGTAGTGTGACATCTATTATTCCTCAAACTTTGGGTGTCACATGGTCATACATAAATGACCCTCTAATTTACTCTGATTTACTGAGCTCAGGATGAAGATCAAAGAGCAGTATTGAAGCATATATGGCTTGTAAGTCAGGTATTCTTTATGAACCTATTACAATTCAAATATTTCTTGTCTAGTTGTACATTAAAGTAGACCCCCTTGTTCCTACATTTATGTGTATTGTTGCCACTGCACCTTTTTATTATCTACACTATATTATTATTTATACCCGCATTGTTGTCATGACTCATTCTTGTCTAATTACTTGAGGGTTTTTCTTCTTCGGTTGCTGTATTTCCACTGCGATCTGTGTCAAAGTTAAAATTATATCCATGTTCCACCCAAACTCTTATTTTCTGTAGTCATGGAACTATTTCTGATCTAAACCCTTGTATGTTTCTTAACTTTTATAATTTGCAAACATTTATTTGACTATTCAAAGAAGATTGAAAAAAATCAAACTTCCATACTTCGTAATAAATAAGTTTGTGTGCATAGATAGGAGCTGGCAAGGGGGAAAATGGTGAATTTGCCCTTTTTGTTTTCCCTAGGGCATATACATACTATTGAACATTAGTAGTATTATATACTATGGGTTACCAATAACTACCATGTTTTGCATTTGCCACTTATAAGAGCTGTATAATATGTTTATGATTATTCTCCAGACACCTATTACTAAAATATATCTGGATGCAAACATGTGATTACATGACACACACTACCATGTTTCCAGTGTCATAGTACAATGAACGTGAAGCATATCATACAAGTCTTTACATCAGAATGTTGCTTTCAGTGATTGTTTGGAATGTATTTTAGAATTAAATGTGCAGAGTCTGGGCACAAAAAAGCACATGTACACACTTATGACATGTTTTTCATTGGTCAGTAAATCTTTCTATAAGCTAATTTAGTACTCTGATGATGGAAAAATATAAAGATAATGTATGTGCAATTTTGTTTTATTTTAAACATTAATAAAAATGTAAATTCTGCTGTGCTTTTTTAATGCAGGAGTAACAATGCATTTAACAGGCATTATGAGCAAACAACTGTGTTGTCATTGAACAAATCATGAAAACTGATTATCCCATCCAGTCAGTATATGTCAGTGTTAATTGAAATGTGGCATTACAGCATGAATAAAATGCTATCTTATGTAGAATAAAAGAAAACAAAGTTTTTACTTTTACTATTTTTTTACAGATGGCAATACTAGCCAATACTATAGTTAGACTATAGATGTTAAATCCCAAAGAGCGTCCCCTAACTCAATATTTACAGCAAATAAGGTACAAAAGGCCTTAGAAAAGTACATAATGCTGCAATATTGATGGTGCAAAAAACACATAATTGGCTCCTATGAAAGCATTATCAGACCGCAAATATTAGCTCTCATAAAATTGTCCAATTAAGATGGGATAGAGGAAAGGAAACAATCCCCACAAGGTTGTTTCTAGTTAAAGCCAGTTCACTGAAAATAATTTTGACAATTATTACTGATGTAAGTCGTGTACTTTATGCCAGAAACATCATTAAATGTCTTCCACAAACAGGTAAAGTATGCTATTGCTCATTTACATTCTAAAAAAGTAATTTTCATCAGTTACAGTGTTAACACACACATTCCTATTTTGCTTTGAATTTAAATGTATGGATATATTTCAAATTATTATAACATTTGTTAGAAAATATGTATTTTTACTGCTAGTCATAACTAGCAGAATTGCAAACACATTTTCAAGAAATATTACATTGTTGTAGCTGTTTTTCAGTATTTGTCCCTGTGTGGTATAGAAAAGTGGTAAAGGTCAAATAATTAAAATTGGATAAAGATAATAAACTTCTCCCTTCTCGCTAGATGAGTTCCATTTTTTTTTACTCCAGTTGTTTTTACTCAACAAGCTACTGTTGGATAAAACTTTTAAAAATGTTGTTTCATTAGACTTCAATTATAATATTTTTGAAGGGTCTCAGTAAATCACTGATGTAAATTGCCAATTCCTGACTAATGGGCTGCATACTTGATCCATAAAAGTTTTTCAGTTTTAAAATAATCTGTGATTTTAAATGTATATTCTTGTATATTCTTTCTAGTTTATTATGGTCAGAAGTTAAGGGTAAATTGTAAACTTTCTATTAGTCAATAGAAAGTTTGCAAAAAGTTTGGTGCTTACAGAGAGTTTGATAACTCAACTTAAAATTACCATATACACCGATGTCCAAGCAGCAGACCTTTGTACTCCTCCAAAGAGGTTTCAATCAGCATTTGAAAGAGATAAGGTTGAGATCACACTTTTTTGGTGCACTGAAGCATGCACATTAGCACATGTTACACAATACATTAACATTGCACTATGGCAACAAAAGGCAACAAATTAATTTTAAATAGGCTGCCAATGCACTTCAGCATGACCCAAACTGCTGCTGACCTTTTTTCTCTAAAACACTGGAATCGTCTTGGCAAAGAAATCCTGAATAATAATACTATCTCTGATAGAAGCTCTGATCAATGTTGCTGTATGTTGTCCTAGCTAATATCTCAAGCAGTGCCCAGCATCTAGAAGAGGACGTCAACACCCACACTATGGCCCTGTTTTATTAAAGTTCTCCAAGGCTGGAGAGAACACACTTTCATCAGTGAAGCTGGGTGATCCAGCAAACCTGGAATTGATCTGGTCGAGGATTGAAAACATTTGCTATCAAATAGCCAATGACTTTTAGGAAATCCATTCCAGATTTGCTGGATTACCCAGCTTCGCTGATGATAGGTTATTCCCTCCAGCCTTAGAGAGCATTAACCACCTGGGCGTTTCACTAATGTCTAGATTTCTGTACCAAAAGCGGTACACTGTTTTTCATAAAAAAAATATTTTGTATTATTTTGTATTGGATTGGATACAGGACTTTGTATTGAATCCAATACAAAATATTTGAATTTCACGCTACGACCCCCATCTCACAGCTGATGCGAGCAGAGGCGTGGCCGGGACCCGGGTGTTATTTAAAAGCAGATTACTCAGTAATCTGCTTTTAAATTTCCCGCCTGGCCACGCCCCCAGACAGCCTAGCGCCCCGGCATCACAGCCGGACCATCCGATCGCCGCTGGAGCATGGGGCAAAGGTAAGGGGGGCTTCTAAAGTTACCCCGAGTGTGACTCGGTGTTTACCGCTTTTTGCATGTAAAACCCACCCCGAATCACACTCGGGAATACTGCTAGGGAGGTTAAAGCTCCTCAAGACTGGAGAAGATAAACTTTGGCTGAACTTGGGTGATGCAGCAAACCTGGAATAGATTTCTTAACCTCCCTGGCGGTCGAATTATGCCAGTATTTTTTTGCCAAAAGCAGTACATTGTTTTGCATGGAAATGTATTTTACATTGTAGGCTTATAATTCTTAGGCATAACTTACTAAAATGTGTCTAATATTAAATTAATGTAATAATAAACTTTAAATAAAAAAACACTAAAATCTGTTAAAACAAGGGTGCATAAAAATACTGAAACCTGTAATATACCTGTATAATATAATATTATGATTACTTTGTATTGGATTCAATACAGTTATTTTGTATTGAATCCAATACAAAATAATTTGAATTTCCCACCGTGCACCGGCACATGCACCAACGTCACCGGGAACTCCTGGGGAACGTCAGCGCACTCGCCAGGGGGAAGATCAGAAGATGAGGACGCGACCAGAAAATGTGATCCGACAGGCAGGACCATGGGACCGGGTAGGTGTTTTTTTTTTGTTAACCCCCGGGGTTACCGCTTTCAGCATGTTTGGGCTCATGGGGTTAAAATCACTTGCAAATATAAGTCAAAATTTTTTAACCCTGGACAAGATCCATTTAATACACTTGTGTAAGCATTAACAATTATCAGTATACATGGTTACCTCCTTCTGGTGCTATTGGTAATATAAATGTTAGGTCACGCTTTCATTTCAAGCCCAATAGAACGTTTTTTGTGATGTAGAACCTGCAAACATAGGAACAACATTCTCTAACAGCTACAAACATTTGTTTTTGGCTGCATAGTTATTTTAAAACATTGAAATTAAGAATGTTAACAAATCACAAAGTGTAAATAAAGTTCCCCAGACACATGATAGCTCTAATTTTCAGACCAATTTTCCTGGTAGAAACATACCGCATGTTTTTTTCTAACCTCATCAGGTGCAATATGGCCAAGGAATAGGCCCATCTGTTGTGAATCCCAGGTCAGACCAGGGTAATGATGATGATGACAAATTCTCTCTGTTTAGATTTTTAAATAGAAAACATATTTCACTATAAAAAGGTTTTTGTAAATTACAATTTGCTTTACAATATTATCCAAGTGAATTAATGATGCCAACATTGCCTTTATTTAAAAGAAGCAATCAGTTCATATGAAAACTAGATCTATGGATTTGCTGCAAAAATCTGTGTTTTGAGTTGTGTATCATTGATGTTTTTCTTTATAGTGTTATGCAAAACATTACTACTCCCAGAAGCTTTGGCTATATTTGGTTGCTGTGAACTGGAATAGTGTTAGATCTGCCAGTTGTACATCTCATGAATAAAATATCTGTGATGGCATTGATTTTGTATTTTGTATTTCATTTTATTTTGAACTCTGTATGCATTTTATTCTAATTTTGCACTGATGCCATTGAAATACAATTGGTATGATGACTGTTTCTTATTTGGCCTCTAAGTTCAAATTCCCATGGAACTTTAATTGAATTTAACAATGTCAGTACCATCAATCAAGTTTGTTTATATTTCAAACTCATGTTTTAACCAATACAGAGTAAAATAAAACCGTATTTTCTGAGAATACTCTGGGAGTTTAACATTTCAAGCTTGATTTGGTGACTACCGATCTCGTTTCAACCACATAAAGCAAGAACGTAATATTAAATTGCATGTGAGTGTGTGATTTTCTGTTTGTAGACACACTGACAAAAACTGAAAACTGACAGGTTGTTTGGGATCTGCAACAGACAAATTTCTTCTTCCTGCTCAGTGTACTGAAATCTGCTGTGGGTGCTGTTCAAAGTTTAAAAGGTGATTATTTAAGTACCTTTCATCATAGGGTTTTTTATTGTTGTATGAGCCCCCTATTCTCACCCAGGGCTGGAAATTTGCATACTCCTGTTTGGTACACTGCACTCTCCTAACTGACAGTTGTTTTTAGAGCCCTTCCTAGAGGATGTTTTAGAATACATATACCTTCATTTGAAGGATGAGAAGTCGCTCATGCTAGGGGACCAACCGCTGGCAAACATTGAGGCGTTTACATGCCAGCCAGTAGTTAGTTGAGGTCAGGTAAGTGGCAGTGCAACCACACAACCAGGTGCAATTCTCTGACTCCAGTCTAGAAAAATTACCATAGCTCTTATTGCTGTTTTTCAGCATTATCTTCACTCACCTACTGTGCTACAGATAATGTAACACCAGTTGATAAAGGGGAACAAACACCAGTCCTTGCTATTTCATTCTGTCATTGATTTTTACTGCTGATAGACCAACTCTATTCCACAAGATTTATTTTTATTTTGATAAACCTAATTATAGCCATTGGTTTGTCTTTGTATTGTCTGGTCTTTTTATGGGTTGGATCACCACTGGTATGGTAAGGGGACCCTTGACCAGTTGCTGTTACAAGGGTCAAGTTCCATTTACATTCATATTCAAAGAGTTATCCAGATTTGAACCTTAGACATACAGTGCCCTTAAAAATTTCATCAAGTTACTTTACCTTAGATGTAGACAAAACGTGCAGGTTCTTCAACACTTTTACTGCGATTTACCTCCTATATTATTATAACAGCAGTCTCACTCTGTACTTCAGGCACTGCTCCTTGCAGTCACTCCTGTGTAATATAATAAACAGTGTTTATGAGCGTAACTGATAAATACAGTGCAATCAAATGATCATCATATTGTATTATCATTAACTCATTTATGTGCTGATCACAGGAATTTACCATTAGTGAAATTAGCTTTACCTGTATTTCCCCCTATTTTTTTTATTATTGCTTTTTACCGTTAATATTTAAATTTTCCCTTTTTGTTAATGTTGTTCGTGTTTTTAGTATAACACTTAAATAATGTAAATACAGTGTTAATAAAAATTAAACAATAATTATTCCATATGTATATAAATCTGCCAAGATTTGTACCAAAAATGTATCATTATAAATGGGACCAATCACTAAATGACAGATTTTCAGCACTGCAGTATTAATGCAGGGCATTCTAAGTATGGTATTGATCAAATTTGGTCCATGGCATCCCTCAGAATTCCCTGCACTATTACCCACCATTACCATACATTTTTTAGCTACTTGAATGTGACAGGTTAGCACTATTGGGTATTGGGATTGAATCTACATTTTTTTACTAACTGACATTGTATCTACTTCTAGGAACATAAATAAACCCTTTAAATAATCAGTAAGTTTCAAAAAGTATGTGTTTATTTATTTTTTTATTTAGAGAATTTTACCTATTTACTATTTCTTGGAACAGGGATGGTTTTAGGAGGTCTAAAGGTGAAAGACAGGGCATCTCATCCACATCTGGTTCCCCCCTAAAAAAGATTGTTTGGGGACCTATTGTGAAATCCTAAAATACTTTTTAAAAAAGCTGTTACCAAATATCAACTTCAGAATCCTCCCAAAAGGATATCTAGTACACTGATGTAAATTAATCCTCAGTCACAACAGAGCTCTTAGTAATGTTTACTCATTGCTGACCCATCACCAGTTGGACATGTGTCCATTAAATTACTTTCAAGGTGGAAGACACTTCTCATGGAAATTCCACATAACAGGGAATCACACTCTGTCTAGAGAAAGTGATTCCAAGGAAATGTGCCACTTATCTCTTTTGGAGACAAAAAAATGTTTTAATCGTCCTACAGCTCAACAATCAGTCCTAAAGGTGCGTACACACTTCCAATTTTTATCGTTCCAATCGAACGACGAACGATCGATTGGGCAAAAAATCGTTGGTAAAAAAGTAACCAACGACACCGACGAACGAGGAAAGTCGCTGGAAACGAACGACCGGACTGACGGATCGGATTGGACGACGATCGTTGAGCATCGTTCGTGTGTACGGTCGTTCGTTGATCGTCCATGTTCAGAGCATGCGTGATGAACGAACGTCCGTTCACTTTCCTGTCGTGCACATAGTTCCTCTGTCACTCAAACGATCGTATCTATTGTGTGTACAATATCTATGAACGATCGTGTCGTTAACTCTATGTGCAGGATCGGTGCTATACGATCGTTCATATATATCGTGCATGAACGTTCGTCGTTCGTTTTCCAACGATAATAATTGGAAGTGTGTACGTAGCTTTAGTGTAGTTCTCATGAAGGTAAGAAGATAAGCAAGACAGCAGGAAGCCATATGAGACATTTTCACAGTGGAAGATCATAGGGCTAGAGGAAGAAAAGGGATCGAACTGTTAGAAGCATCTGTACATGCAGTCAAATGCACACAGGCTACTGCAGAGTCACTATTGCCTTGGGAGCGGATGTCACCTATAGGTTCCTAATATAGGCCAACATTTTAGAGATTAGACTAACATTGAGTGTATAATCCAGTTTTTCTTAACCAGGGTTCCTCCAAAGGTTGCCAGGGGTTGCTTGAGCCATGAGCAATTTGCATTTTTTAGGTCAGTTATTACTGACACCAATGCTCTTTTTCTCTATCTGTAAGGCTTAGTCTACACAGACTGTTTCACTGGAGTTTAACCTGAGGCTTTAAAAGCCCATGTTTTAAATTCCCACGCATTCAACTGGGTAATCTACACCAGGGTGCGTTTAATCTACTTTATGCACGTTTTTAAGCATTATAGATAACGCAAATAAATGCACATAAACCCAATGGAAAGTCCATTGATTTCAATTGTAGAGTTTTCCAGCATTAACCCCCTTTTCCTGCATTGATAAATGCTTGAAAAAATTGCAATAAAAATGTAGTAAAATACTGAAAAACGTGGCATAGAGGTCTTCCAGTGGTTTAAAGTCAACCTTTAAAATGCCTGAATTTCTAACATGGGCTTTTAATGCCTCAGGTTAAACGCTAGGAACACAGTCCGTATAGACCCAGCCTAAGGGTGACATTCTTTCCACTGATTAGCAATGTAAGAGGCATTCTTTCTACTGACACCCACACTAATATTCTGTGAACTGTGTATATAGCAATTATAGCAGTGGTTCCCTAAAGACCTGAAGCTATTTCAAGAGTTCCCCACATTAAAAGGCAGAGAAACAGTCCAAATATTATTAAGGATAAAACATATTATGGAAAATCTAGATTTAGGATTATTCAAATATTTACTATTAAGGCTTTAGAGTAGGTAAAATTTGATTATTCTTTTCTAATTGAAGGATATTGTTACTAAAATAATCAGAAATGTACTATATCAGTCCTGCAGCATCAAATACTGCAGAATAAACCAGTAGAGGTTAGACTTTTCCCATCTTTGTTTTAGTATTTTGTTAGTGATCAAATAATCATGCAGAGACCACAAAATAAACTACAAATGTTTTAGTGTACTTAGAGTAAAACATGTTTTTCACCAAAGAAAAATAACTCAATTAAGGAGTCTTGGTGGCCATTACCATTTTGAATTTCCCACAGCTCTCTGTCTTGGTATAAAGAAAGTGTGAATCTAACTAATAGGGACTTAAACATCAATAGAAACTTGGTCCTAATCTTTCCCTATTGTTGCAAAATCCTTAATCAATTTAAATATACATAGCATTTTATCTAAGCATATATTGATGTGTTAATTTAGTACAATATACCATACAGTACAGCATTTATACAGATGCTTAAATAATATAGTACAGTATGCTAGTATTTTCCGAGTCACTGACTTTCAACCAACATGGAGTCAGAAAAGTCAGAGTGAAGTCAAGACGTCTGATCTTCAGGTTTTGGATCAGTGATGCAGAGAGTACTCAAGCATTTACAGTAGATCAACCTAATTGCCTTCTGGAATTATCTATACAATTTGCTTAACATAGCTACTGAATGTTAAAGCCTCAAAATATTGTTACTACTATTACTATTAAAAAAAATGACAGCAGCATTTTTAATATTCTATATTCAGTAATAAAATAATAATTAGCTTTAAAGACAGGTGCAGAACCCTACTAAATATAATATATTACGTTTATTGTGCTAAATAATGACATGGTCGAAAAAAAGAGCCACCTATTGGCATCTATTTTTGGCATATGATTTGCTTCTGTTTTCTATTATTATATTTCTGTACAAAAAAATACTTTTAGTAACTCCTTCAATTTTCACAGTTTATACATTATTTGCATTGTTGAATCATTCAAGCTCATGTTGATAATTCTGTTTCCATTGGTGCGATCTCTGTAGGTCTTGACTCCTGAAAAATTGATAGGGAAGAGAATTAGACTTTGTTAGCTATACATTTTTTTTATTCTGCTCAGTCAATAAGTCTTCGTGGCTTCAAAGACAAAAACCCTCATACTGTGGGACTCTGTGAAAGTCACACTTCACCACAGTCATAACACCTACATTGCTATTATGCGTGACTTTGTTAATCCATGCTCTATTTCACACAAGGCTGGGCATTGAGCCCAAGACACACAACTTGAAACTTTCTGCGGAAACTAGCACAGCTATGTAACACTCAATTGGTGTTCTGTTCTCACAAAAAAAATCTTTATATTAAAATAACTATTAAAAACAGCGAAAACATTTGACACTTTGATAAATACACTGTAGCATATAATAGCAAAACATTAATATGTGGGTGCATAAAAAATAACAATACAAAATATACTTTTTTTGCAGCTAAAATTCCAATATTTTGATAATAAATTAACAAGCTTCCCACAGTAATTAGGTACTCCAGAAGCTAATTATTTATTACCATTAGAACTTTTTTTTTTATAACATTTAATTGGAAAACTAAGTGGTTAGTGGATAGACTCCAAAGTAATTAATTAAATCATTATAAAATTATTTTATGCTAAAGCAAAGGACTGAAAGTATGTGTCTAGTTTTACAAAATTCCAAGTCACTTATCTCACACTGATGAAAGAGTGAACAGACCAACAGTTGTAATGAATTCTACAGTTTGTGGTTTAATTTAAGATCTGGTTTGCTGGAGGTTTTTACGCCAGTTCAATGTACACAAACCCAATTTCCTATAATAGGATAAATTGATTTTTTATCACTACAAATTTCCAGAAGACTACATATTGCTTTCTCCAGTAACTCTCATTTAAGGACCCATTCACACCAAGATGCACACAACTGAAACCCATACATTTTCATGCATTTGGGTGTATTGCAGCAAACTAAGCCTGACTTATTAAAGCTCTCCAAGACTGATAGAGATAGACTGTGATAGGAGAATCAATGTAATTCAGAAAACCTGGAATGGATCTCGTCCAGGATTAAAAATATTTGCTAACTAATAACAAAGGATTTATAAGAAATCTAATCTATGTTTGTTTGATCACCCATGTTCTTCCAGGATAATCTATTGTCTCCAATCTTGGAGAGCTTCATTATTTGGGCATCTTTAATTAGGCAGCACATTGAGAATGAATGTACGGTAATGCATTTCAATGCAAAAACAATTAAGTTCTGTTGCATTTTTTGCAGCACTTTAAAACAAACAGGTGTTGTGGTGCACTTCAGAGAGTACTAACAAAGGAGTATTGTAGAAATGTGTTGGGATTCTATTTAAAATGAATGATTCTTATGTTAGGATTGAGATAATGTTTATTTCAAAAACTCCAATAAAAAGATTACACACCAATACATGCATGATGTGCTACTGCAATATAGCATGAACAGGCTGTAACTCACCCAATACCTATAAACTTTGCATGCTGTTCCTTTTTTTTTTTTTTTTTATCTAACTAAGACACTATTTTTGTAATACTACACACTTATTGTCCAGTTTTCCCAGACTACTTTAACTGTCCAATAAGTTAAAAAGTTAGGCTATGTACAAATGTAGGATTTTTATCACTGGAAAATATCCTTCATGATGGTTTCCAACGACAGATGGTGATAGATGAACAAAGGAGCATTGTACATACAGTGCCTATTATGTTCTATGGAGAAGGAAGGTAAGAGGATGAGTAAGAGGCACCCCACTGTGCTCTCCTCCATAGTGGTACATGCTGATCAGTTGTTCAAATTGTATGTCATCATCTATATGCATGCACCTTTTTGCCATAAAGTACTGAAAATTACATCCTCCTCTGTGTGGAGTTACACAATGCATTATTTCCAGAGTCTAAAATTAAAGTCTTCAAATTTATCTGCAAAGAGTTAAAGAGCTTTGGCTGCAAAAAATTAGAGAGAGGAGAACTTAGAGCCCTAAACACTTCACTTGTATATGTAAACTGTGGGTGTTCTCTATGTGTTCACTACTTAAAAACAAATATGAATTTTCATAAGGAATAAAAAAATAAAATCTACTATTGGGGTCAAAAAATTCATAAAATATTAACACAATATTCAGATATAAGGAAAATGTGGGATTTTAGAACAATTAAAGTATACCTTTCATATGTGATACACATAAACAAACTGTAGATTTTTTTTTTTTATGGTTTTAGCTTTAACAAACATGTCTGTTGCTATTAACATCCAGTGTTAACTCTTCTATATGTTAATCTATTTTGGTTTGACATAACAGGTTATATGTAACCACAGGCTACAATATCCCAATTTTACTTACAAAGAAACAACTGTGAGAATCATATTGCTAAAACTATATAATTGCTTTTTTGTTTACTGTTTTCTGACCTTACAATCCCCGTGTTGTTTTGCAAATTTGAATTAAAATGCGTACCTTGCTGTGGCTTGAGGGTATTTATGGGGTGTTATTTAAGGATTCATATGCTTACCATTACAAATATTCATAAAGATATTTTGTATTCCATTCAGAGTTTAGCATAAGGCTATGTAGGATTTTGTGAGTTCATAAAACCTAAAAAAAGCATTATATATATATATATATATATATATATATATATATATATATGATAATGTTGCAGAGGCTCCAGGGAAAGAGAGTATCCCAGGGAAAGAGAGTATCCCAGGAGCCGGCCAAGGGAGTGAAAGGGTGGGTTCCCAGGCCTCCCTGGCCCAACCCAGATCAGAGTTTGGATTATTTGGTGCAAGACGGAGATCAGTCAGAGGCTGGAGTTAGCAGTCAGAGGCTGAGAAGGCAGCCAGAGGGTCCCAGGCTGAGAAGAAGTCTGTTCCAGGCTTTAAAGGGAGCCAGAATCTGTTCCAGGAAGGAGAAAGGAGCCAGAATGGGTCCCAGGCTGCATGAGAGGGTACAGAGATCCAGGAAAGCAAGGGGGCAAACAAGACTTGAACTATGAGTGAAACAGTGTTGATATTGAGTGTTAGAGGACAGGGCGCCCAGTGAGGTAGCTAGATGCCCAGCCAGGCCACTGTTGTTTATTGTTTTTACTTTAAAGTGCTGGAGAGTGTGCTGTACCACTGGGCTAAAGAAATAAAACTGTTATTTTGGACATTTGGTGTCTGCTGCCTCTTATCTGCCCTGTAAGTATCCCGTTACCATGAGCAACCCCCAGTAATATACCACAATATATATATAATGTATCAATCAGTGTGTCCTAATGGAAAACCTGGAAATTATAGAACTTTTTTCTTTAATCCTCCTCTTCTGTTCATCACCATCCTAATCATCACTAAACACTGAGTCTCAGCAGAGGAAAACTTACTTAGCATGAGGTACTCCTTGCTTACTCTTGTTTTTTAACAGATGGAGATCATAGTGTAGTAGGATCTTTTTTCTGTTATAGCTAGCTGTAAAGATGAGCAAGCTAAGCAAGCTATAGGACTGAACATGCTCACTGAAAAAGTATACATATGTATGGGATGAAAACCTGCAATTTGAAATGACTTTTGTGAAAAAATTGTCCTGTCAAAGTTTGGAAAATGGAACATAGAATGGACCTGATTTTTTAAAGCTCTCCAAGACTGGAGAAGATAGACTATCATGGGAGAACCTGGGTGATCCAGCAAACTTGTAATAGATCTGGTCCAAGATTTAGAAAGTTTATTCCATGATTGCCCAGGTTCTTTCATAATAAGTTATCCTCTCCAGTCTTGTAGAGCTTTAATAAAAAAAAAGTCTATTGCTTGTGTGCATATTTCTTGTGTTTGAGCTGGAGCAGTAATAATGAAATACATTCTGCCAGGGAGTGCACTACTCTTTCAAAGTCATCAACTGAAATACCAATATGAAATATCCTGCTTTAATTGTGAACTAGGCTTCTATAATAAATATTTTCAGAAACTAAGTTGGCACAAGTAAGCTTTTCATATCAATAGTTCCCTATATATGTGCAACTCTTTAGTGTAGAACATATTGCATTCACATGTTTGTACTGTGCTCCACCAGTAATAAAGAGTGTAAAAAAATTATCAATACTGATCTATTTGGTTCTAATTATCAGAAATAATCAGGTAAGATTTATGCTCTAATCTAGTTTAAATTCAGTGTTCATATTGATGGCTTCCTTTAGAGATAGTTCTTTGTACTTTGTAGAGTAAGAGGAACATATCCTAAGTATCAGTGAATAGATCACCTCACATTTTAACACAGTGTTTCAAAGCTTTTTTAATGTACTTTTTAGTAAAAATATATTGCAATGTATACTTTTTTCATAACCAAATGTGCATTAAAAATGCAATAGTGTTATATTAAAATAAAATATTCAAGTTTAAACACACCTAATTTTGAATAGTAAGGGAAATATGTTCTTTTTTTTCAAGTATAAACAGAAGATGAATGAGGATTGTTCAAATCTTTCAGCACAAAGTTTGTGCTTTGCTCAAGGAACAGCAACACCATTAAAATAACATTAGGAGCTTCAATTAAGGCAGCAGAAAAATAAGCAATGCGCACACCATATATTATAGGGCTTTTTATGAATATGAAAAAATACTGAATTACTATTATGCTGTGGTGAGTCTTGATCATTTCTTTTGCATTTGGCAAAGTAAACGTATAAACAGAAAACAAAGACAGTACATACGTTTTTAGACATGTTTTGGCAAGATAGTAGAATTTTTTCATGATTCAGTTTATCAGATTACACATCTTGTTAATTGCCTTATCTGTTGTAAGTTTTATTACTGTCCACAATATATAACTACTGACCTATAATTACCTGAACAACAAGAAATATATAGATATTTGTTTCTCATTTATTTTACAATTAAGGTAAAATATAAACAGGTAAATCATTAAAAGGGTAAGAATAAGAACATGGATGTATTAAAGCTAGGTTCAGACAAAAAGCTAAATACCCCAAAAAAATACACATACGGTATGAGGTAAAATGTGTGTGTAAGAGAAGACAACTTTCCTAGGTAATTCAATCCAAGAGTTTATTTAGCCTAAGAATCTGTGTATGTGTGTACTTCAGTACAGGGCCATCTGGAGGCAAAGCTGGATGCCCATTTCTACATAGGTGTATATATTTTTTTAGGGTGCATTTCATGGCATGAACACATTGGAACTGATGCTAGGCAGGTGTTTGAACCACCTGAGCGTTACACTGAGGTCTAGATTTCTGTACTAAAAGTGATCCACTGTTTTTCATGAAATTTTTTTTTTAAATTGTAGACCTGTAACTTACAGACTGGATATGCACAGCGGGACCATGGAGGTAAGGCTGTGACAAAATTACGGGGTTAACCATCCTAGCCATTTTTTTTTGCCCGACCTTTGTACGGGCATACCGGCTAGGTGGTTAAAGATCATTGTTCCTTTGCTATCCTGCTAAGTGGTCTTTAGCTGTTCCAATGTCTGACTTGATCTGTGATTTGTGGATGTCTGTATTGAACCAGTTTACCCATCCAACCTGCTTCTGGATTTCGCCCACTCTTGGATCTCCTAAAATGTGGTGAAGTTTCATTTTGGGAAAGTTGTGGCACAAGGCAAAGACATTTTTTTTAGTAGAATCAATACAATATAAGGAAACATGTATCAACAGAGTCACAGATGACAACAAAGCTAGAGTTCACCAACTAGAAATGCACAGTAAAGTTTTTAATTTTGCTAGCAGAAAATAGTTATCATCATTCACATGCATTCAAAAGACACAAGGATTACAGCAAAGCTGAACTTCATTAAATACTGTTGATGCTAGTGTACAAATAGTGTACAATTAAATAATTGTAATAATAATGGAATTAATAATAAGTAAGTAAGAGCATTTTGTTTGAAAAAAATGGCAGGTACTCTTTTAAATCATTCAAATCATTCATTTGAAGAAAAAAGTAAGTATATATTGAAAAGACTTTTTGTTTTGGGGGCCCCCATTAGGTATCGACATATGTGACTAATTTAGCATAAACCACAACTATTGAAGCCATACAGGGGTTTGTACATGATATGAGAAGGACATTTTGTCAATAGAAAAAAAAGAACAATTTAAAATAGTTATACTATATATATGTTTACCCTCTAGAAAACAAAGTTAGGTGCAAAGATATACTGGAAATTAAAATTATCTTGATTAAATGTTTAAAGTGTATGGTAGGATAAAATATAGCTATTTTTATTTTAATAATTTATGGCACAGCATGTCAATGAATCAATGCCAAGGTATAAATAATAAAATGTAAATGCTCTTAGAAGAAAATGTTCTGTAAATGGGGTGGACAAAAAGCCAAGAAGGTTTAAACATTCCTAAAATCATTTTAAATTAATTATCATACAGTCTGAAATCATTGACTCATATTTAAATAGTTCCACAACTCCCATATTTAAAACTGAAGAAGCATGACCTTTAATTAACCAAGATGTATTGTATGATAATGTATTTATTTAACGAACACTTGAAGGTCTGTTAATAAAAAGATTAATATCAGGTTCATCCAGGATTCATATATTTAAAGGCACATCACATGTGATAAAAGTCATGATCATTATTAACCAACATGTTTGACCTTCAGAAAATACTGATCTTTAATTCTCATTATTTTTAACCTAATGTATACAGTATTTCCAGTAGTAGTTAGTCACATTCAACTGGACTTGTTCTTGTAATGCTGAAGATGTTCTGCATCTGTAATGCCCTGGTCCGGCATCCATGCTTATCAAACATCAATCCCCCAATCTATCTTTGCACTCTGCACCTATAGCAAACCCTCACTCAGACTTGGGAAGCTAGTTGCACTGTCCTAACACATGGTTGCCCCTGAGACTTCTGTGCCCAAAGGATGGTATCAGGGAAAGGACTGCCGGAAGACCCGGAGACCACAAGATAATGAGATTCTACATGATGGGCAGTAAGAACAGAGCCAGGGTCATACACAGGTAGTCGATTAGCCAAACATGGTATCCAAAGAGTAAAGACAAAACTGAGTCAGGGTCAAAGGAAAAGTAATGGGTAATCCAGTAGAAGGACATACAACTAGCAGGGCAGAGAAGCTAAACCCTAAATAGGGCATGCTAGACTACAGTGGCATACGGCACAGGGTCACAATCCAGATAATCATCACCTATTGGCAGCTATCCAAGCGTCTTCATCAGTTTCACAGTGCTTCATCAATTTTGATATTCAGATTTGATAAAGTAGCTCAGAAAACTGCTAAAGGTCTTGAAACATTCTAGGAACAAGTCCAGTTTAATATCATTAAATGCTACCAGATTTACAATGATCTGAACAAATAAAAACCTTCACAGAAATTTACAGTATTCACAAAACAGTAAAATTATTAGTATAAAATCTTAACAAAATATGCTGTACCCAAATCTTTAACAACAACTATTTACACTACAATAGTTAAATACAAGAGTTATTATATTAGATATTAGATTGATAGAACTGTTGAAACAAAGAGAGTAAGTAATAAACAACTTCACCTGTAACTACAATATTGTTTATTATAGTAAGCTTTTATTTGATGGTATTCTAACATATAATCCTAATAATAGTATGGGGTACATTTACATTAATCATCTGGCATAATCCCCAATTCTTTTTATGTACCCATTTATGTACTCATTTGCACAATTTTCCTTTAATTGTACCATACATTTAATTATTTTGTATGTTAATATTACAGAATCAAGCCTTGGTAGGTCTAAGTCTTATATTTGACTAAATGTTTTAAATAAAAACTAAGTCTTTAATTCTAATTTAACATTACTACAAATTAACAGGTCCTTTAAATCATTCTTTTGAATGCTGTTAAACCTGCATAATAAGAAAGTTTAATCTAAAAATAGCATGCATTTAAAATCATATTTCTGCTTAAGCAAAAAGTTACTTTGCTAATGTAGGCAATTGTTCATCTGCTCAGATTTAATACCTTAAGAGAATTGTCCTATTAATACTCAATTTGATAATCCATGACTTTGCATATATCAAAAGGATTCACTTGATTCTTGATGTTGACCTCATCTTGAAAATGTAATTCCTTCATCTTAAACATAAGGCTTGCTTAATAAATGGCCACTATCTAGTGACTGCAAAGTATTTTTTCTTTTTAATCCTAAAATCTGTTTGCAAGAGTAAACGAAAAAAAAATGTATTTTATATTATGTTCAGGTATTTTCTGCACCCTGAACTAACCACTAACACATCATGTAATTCATTTTTGCAGATACAATTCTATATTTTGCATTTAAACCAATTTTTTTATTTAATAGGATGGACTTTGAATGGTCTGTTTAAGAAGCAGTAAGTCTGACATTAAACACACAGTGTGGTGCCATTGTCATTAAAAAGTAGGCCTGGAGCAAGACTATAAATAGAATAGGCGAAGGGCCTCATGACAGGGGTGGGAAGGAATAAACCAGAACAAAAGAAGTAATTTGAGTAAGGGGTGGTCAAGCAGCGTGGAGTGATGAGGTGGGGTCAAGTGGTAGGAGGGGTCAAGGGCGAAGGAATAAAGCAAAGGGTTAGGAAGGGGGAGAAATCAGTTGGGGAAAGAAGAACAGAAAGGAACAATTGCCCACCCGCCCTCCCTATTTACTTGTTTTCTTTGGTCTTGGATGTTAGGGCTCACTGGGTAAAGGGATCGTCTGTCATGGCAGCGGTGGGGTTGCCGGAAACGGAAGTATCCACAGTAACACAATCCGATTGGGGAGTGTTAGTACTTACAAGGACCTGCAACTCTATGTTATTAACTGTTTACAAAATGTTGAAAATGTGGAAAATGTTAAAATTGTTATAAGAGCTGTTTTATAAAATAAAAGGCTGCTATGGCCAATTTTATCCAAAACAGTGGTGTGGTTATTCATTTGTAGGAGTGGTAAGTTGAAGTGGGTGGTGGGAGTTCGGTTTTTTAGCTTCTCTACACTAGTCAAGACACACACCTGAAAGATTCTATACCAGTGTGGTGAATGTCAGCTTTCCTGCTTATAAAAAGATCCTTATACAGGTATTTTCTGGTTGCAGAGAAAAAACAGGGAAAATATTATTTCAAAAATATTATATATATCACCTGGTGTGGTTTCCTGCTGCTGTAGACCATCTGCTTCAGAGCTTAACATGTTGTACATTTTCACCCAAGAACTGCTGCTCACTGGATATTTTTCCATTCTCCGTAAACCCTGGTTGTGTGATGGTTGTGAGTGAAAATTACAACACATCACCAATTTCCTAAATCCTGAAAGACCAGCGAGCTTTTCATCAGCAATCATCCCTTATTTAAAGTCATTGTAATCACCTTTCTTATGCTTCATTTTAACTATGTGAAAATATACTGTTGCTTTTTTATTTTTTTATAGGCTGCAAATGTAAAAATGTAGTCAAACCAATTGCTATATAGCTTATACTCGTACAAAGGTCATCTGCAAATATACAAATTTACTCAACTGAGATGAGCTTGTCAGCTTGCAATACCCAGCTAAAAATGAAAAAAACAAAAACAAATAAATAATGAAATAATACCATGGCCTCAGCAAAACCACATTGTTGTTTTATATCTGACAGATGTATTATGGTTTGTGTTTCCACCACTTGACTTATCACTAAAGTACTGGGACTGTGAAAAGGTCACACATTCAAATTTACCACTATATAGATCTGTAGGTTTTTCATCACACTTGCTTTACGGGTCAGAATGCTCTTCAGATAAAAAGCAATTTGCTTTGCCCCAATAGAAACACTACTATGGTGTCAGTCAATCTTAATTTGGGTATACACTTATCTGATCACAACCCTTGAATAA
The DNA here is from genome assembly GCF_032062135.1 of Pyxicephalus adspersus. Lineage (NCBI taxonomy): Eukaryota > Metazoa > Chordata > Amphibia > Anura > Pyxicephalidae > Pyxicephalus > Pyxicephalus adspersus. The sequence continues at coordinate 99,893,172 of NC_092860.1, forward strand.
TATCCTAAATTCTAGTATACTGGTATATTTATCAGTCTCCAAACACTTGTATATTACCATTAAGGATAGCCTTATTATTCAAGAGTCAGTGGTTTTGGCTAAAAGTCAACACACATATCAGTCCAGAACATTTCTAAATAGAAAATTGCTGATGATTTGTAAGATGTGTTTGTTTCTATTGATTTCTCTCCCATCTTTATAAAAATGAAATAATAGGACTGTAAAACAATTGTATTGTTATTGGGTTGAAAAAAAGGTGTTATGTGTGCCAGAACTGAACTGTAAATTCCAACACTGGTTACTTTATTACTTTATTACCCTTTCATTACTTTGTTTTGTCCTACATTTTTGCTTATAGAAAACTTTCCCCAGATTACAACTCGCCTTACAAATAAATGAATTACAAACATATATACATATGAACAATAAAGTTTAAACTTTTCATTTTATACTTCATTTAATATTTTGAACTTCAATATCCCTTTCAATATACTGCTACTAATTTATATTTAAGTGTTTCAGGATGGGTGGCTAGATTTACAATTTCACTTTCTGACAAAACTACATTCTATTAAATTGAGTTTGCTTGATCACCAAATGATTTTATTTAAATGTTTTATGTGTGTGAACATAAATCTTACTGTGCAATCATCTAGGTGCGTTTGTGCTTGAAATTAAATGTTTCAGAAAAGAAAATGAAGAATGAATGGCAACTCTTTTATTAAACTTGAAAGAGTGAGCTCTAAAGACGAATGAGAGAAGTTTACAATTATTTTGTTGTTCAATAATGATGCAGCTCTAATAATATTTCATGCCAATACAGCAGTTAATAAAATCTGACATAATATTTTATTTAATATGTTTGATATACAACATACATAAAGTCAATTACTGCATGAATATGTACTATAAAATGTAATTCACAACATGCATTACAGAAAATATAAACACTTTGAGAAATATTTTATTTAGGTTTGCGGTAGGATAATTTGTTCACTAAAATGTAATTGGCTACCTGAATTGTTTCCAAAAAAATGACCACCTTTTATAATCCTAAATTTTCCAATACCAATTAAACTTTTTTAAAAGATTAACATTCCCAATGTTCAAAATCATCTTCATTTGTGTTTTATACCACTACCAATGCTTACCCTGAAATTATTTCATATAAACAATATCAATATATAAGCAATATCTCCATATATGATGATCATTTATTATGCACACCCCCCCCTATTATAAAGGTGGTCATTCTTTATTTATATATATATATATATATATATATATATATTTAGGTGTATAATGTTGACACTTATCCTAATATCATAGAAAACATGTGGTTGCCTGCCACATTACTTCCTGTAGAACAATATTTACCACTTTTGGTATTTTAATGAATGATCACATTGAGAAAATTTCAACAATTGGTGATTGTTTTTGGAAATGGCAATTTTCTTGCCGGATATTGAGCAAACTATATAGAAAGTAAAAATGTGTTTATGTTTTATTAGAGTCATATATGAAGGCTCCTTAAATTGTTCTTCTGATCAAGCCAATTGTGTCGAGAACGGAGCCATTCACTCATGTAACAATGGTTAAAGATGAATTTATTCAGCTATTGAAAGTGTTTGATTGTATTGATATCCTGCCTTATTGTGATTATGTATTTTTGATTAATTTGTAATTAAGATTTTAACAGTATGTGTAAAGACTAATGATTAAAAGGTACCTGTAAAATCCCTGCTTATATTTTTTAGTAGAATATTTACAGCTTATTTTACATAACAATAGGTGCTTATTGGAGGAATTTGCTGTACAATTGATGATCTGTTGGAAGAATGACCCATTGGGCTTGATTCATTAAAGCTCTCCAGGACTGGACTATACAGGCCATAATCCAGGCTTGGGCAAACCAGTTTTATAAGGGGGGCTTTCTTTTTTCTGGCTGCAAATATAAGGTAAAGTCTTTGAATCCTCAGGATAATAGGCTTGATTTTAAGCTCCCTAAGACTGTAGAAGATTTACTATCATGGGAGAACCTGGGTTATCCAATAAAACTGGAATAGATTTGTTAAAAAGAAATTGCTATTAGTTGCCAAGTGTTTTCAATCCTGTACCAGACTCATTCCAGGTTTGCTGGATCAAATTTGTATGGTGGGAAACATATGTACTATCCTTGATTTATCCACAAATAATAATTTTTTGATTAATAAAGTTAATTAAACCATTGTTTAATGAGAGCATTTAACCCCCCAGCGGTATTCCCTAGTGTGACTCGGGGTGGGAAAAATTGCAAAAAGCGGTAACCCAGAGTCACACTCGGGGTAACTTTGGGGGTCCCTCTTACCTTAGCCCCGCACTCCAGCGGCGATCGCACGATCCCGCTGTGATGGCGGGGCGCTTCTCCGTCAAGGGGCGTGGCCGGGCGGCAAATTTAAAAGAAGATTACGGAGTAATGTGCTTTTAAATACCGCCCGGGTCCCCACCGCTGCACGCATCTGCAGTTAGATGCGATGCACCATGCAGGATTTCTGCATGATGCATCGCATCTAACTTCAGATGCGATCACCATTAGTAAATCCAGGGGGTGATAACAGCAGAGATGTCCCGCTGGCAGCACCCCCTGGATCTACTGCAGCTGCTCTCCTGTTCGCATCTCCCGGAGGCTGATCTCCGGGTGATGCGAGCAGGAGAGTGAACGGGGTAGGGACATCTCCACAGCATCACCCGGAGATCAGCCTCCGGGAGATGCGAGCAGGGGAATGAAGCAGGGCGGGGACATCCCCACCGCATCACCCGGCAAGATGATGCAGTGGAGTGATGGATTGTGGGGGCGGGAAATTTAAAAGCAGATTACTATGTAATCTGCTTTTAAATTTTTTTTACAGTGAAATACACACAATAACATACATTAAAAGTACAAATACACATTGTAGTACACCAAGCATTTTTGCCCAGTGCCCTGATTTACATTTTGCCCACTATTAGCCCTGACCTTGATCTGACCTTTTGATCACTTATAAATCACTTCCTGAATGTATCATTTCATCACTTTGTCTTTGACCTTGATTGTTCCTGACTGTTTGCTGAAGAGCGCATGGCATCCAAACGACATCTCGCCGGCGCAAGCGCTGTTTTGGAGGAATTTGAAAGCAGCGATAGCGATTTGGAGTCCCTTGTGGAATCGAGCGATAGCGATTTACCAGGAAATTTGTCATCAGACAGCGAAAGTGAACTGAGTGATGATTCTGAACCTGTGCGCACATGGTGTCCTATTGACCTTGATGCGGACCAGGCAGCACCGCCAAGATTTCCATTTACCGGAGCACCTGGAATGAAAATTGAGGCTGAATGCGACGACCCCCTGGCATACCTGAAGTTGTTTTTGACCGATGAAATTATTGAAAAAATTGTTGCAGAGACAAACAGGTAAGCCGCTCTTGTGTTTGCTAACTTTTTGAAATTTTTTGCTATTTTTTTTTATGCCAACATGTATGCTGCTCTGTGTTTGCTAACTTTTAGAAAATTTTTGGTAATTTTTTTGCCAACATGTGTGCTGCTCTGTGTTTGCTAACTTTTTAAATTGTTTTGCTATTTTTCTTATGCCAACATGTATGCTGCTCTGTGTTTGCTAACTTTTTGAAATTTTTTGCTAATTTTTTTTTTTTTATGCAAACGTATATGCTGCTCTGTGTTTGCTAGCATATTACTTGCCACCTTCACACTATAAAAGAACATATCCTAAAATACATTTTTTATTTTGTTTTATGCAGGTACGCTGGACAACAACAAGGTGCTCCACACCTGAGGTTTGCAAGAAGCAGAAAGTGGGAACCTGTGACCAAGGATGACATTTGGCTGTTTTTGGGCTTGGTGATCCTGCAGGGAGTTGTGGGCAAACCCGTGCAGAAGTGGTACTGGTCCAGGAACAAAATGATTGCCACTCCATTCTTTGGCACAGTCATGCCTGAATACCGCTTTTCTTTGGCGTTTATGGGCTATTTAACACGTTCCAAACACTGCAAGATTATGGGCTATTTAACACGTTCCAAACACTGCAAGATGTGTTTTCTTTACAGCCCATCAAGGAAATGTTCTGTGTAGACTGGCATATTGAAATGAATAGGAAATTTTAAACATGGTCATTACAAACACTGGGGAACAGTCTGTAAAAGACTAAGCTTACGAAATATCCCCTTCATTCTGTTCCACAACATACTAAAAAAAGTAAATCATCTATTTACTAACTAAAATGAATTAATAAATTATTTAAAATAAATGACAAAAAAACAACACCCTCATTTACTGAATGAACCAGCCCAGCAACCCTGTTATGCTGATACCAGCCTGCTTGCTATTTGGAGAGTCTTTACATTTTTATAAACGTATAATTAATGAATGTATTTTTAACATTTTTCATTTAAAAAATGACGCTAACCCATTTACTAATAGAACTGTGTATAAACACACAAGCAATTACCTGCACGTTAAAAAATGGATTCCCCTTTTTTAATAGGATTCACTTAAAACATTCCCATAATGATTTATCTAGAGGTGAAAAAATCCTTCTAGATGCTAGGTAAATTTTTTACTGGGTAATTTCCATAGACGAATCATCAGAAAGTACACCAAGAGAGCAATAACATGTGATAAGGGTCCTAATCATTACCAGTTTACTAGAAATATAGTAATTTCTGCCATGTGTGTCCCCGTTTGAGAGATTTCCCTATTTCTTGTTTCATCTGCAACACAGATAGCCATAAAAAGTTAACATGAATTTCAGACCTTCCTTCCTATAACCAAGGCTGAAGAAACAGTTTTGCTAAAGGGCTAGAGTAATATATTTATTTGTTCACTCATTTTAGCAACCTGCTTTTTTTCTAAATTTCTGCCAATTTGTTTTTTGCAAAACCTATTGTATTCTTTGTAATTCTGAAATGGTGGGTTTTTTTTTCAACATTTATATATTTTTTTTAAAATGCCTTTTCTTTATTGATTTTTTTAAACACAAGATGTAAGCCACATACATTTTATTTTTAGTCTTTTATATTTCTTGGAACAAATTGCATAATGTGTTTATAAAATTGGAACATTTCCATTTATGCCCTGCATATTTGGTAGTATTTTTTTAAGTGCAGGTGCATCAGTGAGCTATAGGTTCTCCTGAAATTGTGTGCTTTTATATTTTCAGTATGTGCATGACTTTATAGCTTAGATTATATAAAACCATGTTAAGGCCACTTTTACCCAGGTTTTTTTCTTATACACACTCCTAATATTTTATTTGGAGATCCAATGGAAATTTTCCGGGTAGAACTATTAGCTGTTCTTGTCTTGATGTAATGCAGATTTTTACACTCTGCTGTACCAGCTATATCATTACTTCATTACACCATTAATTTCCAGCTAATTAAACCCATCAATATTACTATTACAATCATCATCTGACATAATGATGATTTATAATATTCACTTTTAGATTACTTTTAACACAATGGTCATTGGCAGACAACAACGGGCCCCTGTTCAAAATGTATTAGTGCAGACAACAGCGGGCCCCTGTTCAAAATTTATGAGTGCACCCTGACAACATACCCCCCATATCATCCTTATCTCCTATTTTAATCCATTATCTCTTTCCTCTCTTTCTAACCCCTTCCACTTCTCCTCCTTTTTTCTCCCCTCCATGTTCTCAGTCCCCCAATCTCTATCTTTATCTTTCCTTCTCTCTGCTCCTCTGTTTTCCTTTCTTCTCTCTCTCCCTATCCCTTTCTACCCCCATTCTCAATCTCCTCTGTTTTTTTCTCTTCTTTTCCCCTCTTCCCACAACCCCCACTCTATTCTCTACCTCTATCTTTCGCTCTCTCGTCTCCTTTTTTTTGTAATTCTTCTCTATCTACCCAACTCTTTCTATCCCTCCTTCTCGGACCCTCTTTTTTTTCGCTTTTCCTTGCACTATTTTTTTTCTTTCTACCCTACTTTGCATCCTGCCTGAAGCCGATAGGCACACACAGGTCTGTGTGTTCAGGGCTCCAAGAGTGTGCAGTCCTCAGTCAGCAGGGACCCCTGCAGCAGCTCACACAGCCCTTATCTGCAAGCCTGATTTCAGTTGACAGCTTGCAACATGTGACAGCTGAGGACTGTCTGCAGGACCTCGTGCACCAGCACACTCTTCACCGCAATATGTCTGTCCCTGAAAATGGGGTATCTGACATTCACCAAACAATCTCTGGAGGATCTGAAAGAATGTTTAGTGAATGTCAGACAGCTGGAATTTAGTGCTATATTAGCCATTTCTACTAGAATAATATTACTACCTAATTATATTGAGATTGAACTCACTGAGTATCACATTTGTTTTAATGCAAGCTGTGACATATATTACTTTTAGTAGCACCACTGTTCCCCCACAGTACAGCCTAACTTCAAACACAGCATAGCAGAAAACTTCTCTCTACTCTTTTCTAGGTATAGGAGTAGGAGATTAACTACTAAACAATCACAAGCACTAGTAGTAGTTAGTCACACGCAACAGGATTCCTAGCTTAAATGATTGTCAAGCTTAAATGATTGTCAAAAAACATACAGAAACATTCAGAACTGAAGAAATTGTAAAACGTCTTCAAAAGTACAGAAAGAGTCCAGGTAGATGTGGCTAACTATTATCTGCTTATAGCATGGTCTGGAGCTACATAATAAAGGCCTGGGAAATAAAATGTCCGAAGATCGGAATGAAGAAGAGAAGAAGGGAGTATGGCGACATTGAATTTACAAAATGATAATTTAAGCTACCCCCATTAAACAAAACATGTTAAAAATAAAAAAAAGTGAAGAAGGGAGAAGATGGTGGTGCCTGTGATGAAACAGGGACAAGTGATTATACACTGGGTTTAATTCTGCTTTAACTTTAAAAACCACTTTATCTGATCATACACAGATTGAAATAAGAAACTAATCACAAAAATCAATATTTATTCAGCTGTTGTTTAAGTTCGACTAGTGAAACAGAACAGATAGGGAGAGATATATGGGATCATTTGGGGGTATGTTGGGAATGATTAGAAAGGTCATTTAATCATTGATCATAATTTCTAACCTATTAAAACATATTTTCTTTGAACAGTGCCATGGTATAGGGTATTACCTAACAAGTATTTAAAAAGAATAATTACACATAGCAATCATTTTCATTCAATGACATTGTATTTTGTTCCCAATGTTAAAATATGACAATTATGCTTTTATCACACAATGTTGCAGTTATACAGTAAATCTCCAAGGGCATAAAGGGGAAGAAGAGATTTACCAAAAACATAAATGTTACATCTATGATATAAATATATATCAATTAACCAATATTATAAAGCATAGCCTAAATGTATCTTACCCAAGGACCACCTACACCCCTAAAAGAGGTTACAACACCGCTTGAACTGGCAACTACCAGTGGCAGTAGGTGCCCACTAGACTGAAATATCATCTAGTCTAAGTAACAGGGCCCACAACTAAGTAATGGGACCACAAGAGGATAATTCAAACACCAAATGAAGATGAAAAAACTGAAGGGCTTAAGGACTCTTTGTAAAATTGAAAACACTGTGGGTTTGCAATCCCTTGGTGGAAAGTAAAAAGTCTTACATACAACCTGTAGACAAACATATCTTAGCTACCATGGGCTGTGTATAATGTGCAGAGTCACTTGCAAGCAAAAACACTTATGCAAGTAAATACATTTAATTACCTTTGTGCCTGCTTTAAATTGTTTTGCTAAAAAAAAAAAAACGATAAATCTCTTTCAGTGGCAATCTGTCTAGTTGAAATGCTATTGTTGGGTTCCTATAATACTATAATAAATAGGTTGAACAAGGATACTATTTATAATTCCATCTTAATACTATCTTTTCTATTGGATGAAAACATTTACTTAGAAAAGTATTCAAAACATAACAATTGATAATGAGTACAGAAATAATGAGTACCATTGCCTGACCACCAAGTGGTACTAGACAATAATTATCTACGTTCATGGTATGTGCAACCAGGATTTATCATAGCCCAGATTTGAACAAATTTCTTTCAGCCATTTAAGTATCATGCTTTTATCATCTCTGGTCTGGACTACTGTAACCTCCTCCTCTCTGGTATTTCACTTACCCGACTCTCTCCTCTACAATCTATTATAAATGCTGCACCCAGACTCATCCATCCTTCCCACCGCTCCTCTTCCGCTGCATCTTTTTTGCAGATCTCTACACTGGCTTCCATTTCACCTTAGAATCAAATTCAAGCTCCTGTGCTTTGCCTTCAAATCCCTTCACAGGTATTGTCCCACCTACATTACTGACCTGGTAAAAAAGTACTCCCCCTGCCGCTCTCTCTGCTCCTCCAATGACCTACTAATGACTTCCTCACTCATAACTTCATCACATGCACAAATACAAGACTTCTCTAGAGCTGCCCCAACTCGCTGGAATGGACTTCCTCCTCCTATTCGGCTTGCTTGCTCCTACTTTCTGCTAATTTAAAAGAGCACTTAAAACCTATTATTTTCAACTTGCCTACCCAACATCTTCTACCTTTTGAAACCATCACTACTTCCCACCACTACATATCTCCCATCCTATTGTCTGTAAATTCCCCCACCTGCTAGGTTGTAAGCTCTTCGGGGCAGGGTCCTCTCCTCGTGTATCACTGTCTGTATTAATCTGTCATTTGCAACCCCTATTTAATGTTCAGCGATGCGTAATATGTTGGCGCTATATAAATCCTGTTTATTAATATTAATATTAATAATAATAATAATAATATTAATAAAGGGATACCTGCACAGTGGTTTCTGTAACCCTTTGTTGGACCTTAACACTAAACATTGAACTTTCCTGTCTTAAAAGCATTCATGCCCACGTTTCGAAAGAAAGAGAACAGAAGGGGTTTGATGGCTATTATATTATAATATAATAATTATGTATTATACATTACTGTTAGCTATCAAACCCCTTCTGTTCCCTTTTTTTTAAACTTCTGTTCCCTTTTTTTAACTTGTGCTTTAATATACCCCAAGGGGTGGCTATGACTATGCAGTTACAGAATACCATTGAGATATAGAAGTGAATCTCCATAAAATAATAGCATTCATAACGGTTTTGGATAACTGAAATTTACTGGTGGAGGTATATTCAGGCTGGAAGTTCTTTAAAAGCAAATTGACAACCTAATAGAAGACGTTTCATGACACCTTCATAATACCTTCCCCCTCAACACCCTTCCATAGTCGGACATACTTGATTCTGTTGGTACACAACTTTACATGCGAAGCCTAACACTTCACATACCCATTGGTTCAATTGTACATTTATTGCAAGCCAAACAAACCCCTGCGAAAGCCTCATAACTGGGCAAAACTTATGACTTTTGCTGATGATTATGAGATTATGAATCTAACTGATGCTTAAATGGCTGAAAGACATATGTCCGAATCTGGGCTGTGATTAATCCTGTTTGCACATACTGTGAACTTAGATAATTATAGTATAGTACCACTTAGTGGTCAAGCACTGATAATATTTCTGTACTCATTATGAATTCTTCTGTTTTAAATACATTTCTAAGTAAATGGTGTTTAAATTTTACTGCCTAAAAACGCCTCTTCTTTGCATTTAATCACATAATTGTACTAGGAGATGGGAATATTGAAAACATCACAGGCCGAGTAACTCCCACAAACATGTTCTCTTTTTTAATGCAAATTGTTGCAACTTTCCCATCAACATTACCATTGTCATCACCAATTATTGTATTTACCAACCTCATTTTAACAAAAATTTTACTTGTATTATTTGTATTTTTTTATCTTATTCTTAGAAATATACCTTGATTTGGAGGATATCTGTCAACCAATTTAATCAATCAATGGAGAATATTATCATTATGTATTATTATGTCTTGAAATGTTTTTGTGTAGACCAAATTTTGTTTGTTAATTGTTATTTGCTTGATGGGCAGAGATCCAGTCTATCCTAAAACAGCTGGTTGAATACTTTAAATGCTCAGCAGGAAAAGAAGAGGTAGCATATGAAAAGCTAGCCACTAGAAACATATATTGCCTCTTCCATTACAGCAGGGGTCGGCAAACTTTTATAGCCATATCAGGGGTGGGCGGAAGGAGACTAGGCCAGACTCTGAGTTCCGCCTTAAAGGCTCCGCCCACCACCAGGGAACGCCCCCGAAGTGAAATCCGTCTCCTCAGTATGCATTGCGGAGGAGAGGGATTTACCTTCAGGGAGCGTTCCCTATGCAGTTCCAAACGCCCCCTGTCACGTCCAGCCAGCAACCCGTGTCTCCGGAGCAATGTAAATTTTCAATTGTGTGGATAAAAAAAAAATCTCTTTAATTGACCACATAGAGCTCATTTGTGTATCTCCAGCAATAATCCTTTATTTTATTTTTGTGAGAAATTAACATAACATCAGGAACACATAACATACAGTTTTTGCAGAAAACATCAGTTTGCTTATAAGTACATAGTTGATGGTAATATTTTTGTAAACCATTTTGAAAAAAAATATTAAGAAGTACAAGGCGCATATAAATACAACTATAATGAAACTAGAGGGCTGTTGGCTAATAAACAGTGGGCACACCATAAGGTTTGGTCAAAAGTTGAAACGTTGAAACAATATGCTTTCTAGTATCTAAAGGCAAAATAGCTGTATATGGTTCCCAAACATCAAAGAATGAGTTCATTTTCAATTCTTTCTTCATGGAAGAATCCACCCAATGCATTTACAAAAGATGTCTTTTTTTTATAAATAGACCAAGAGTGGGAGGTTTTACGTATATCTATTTGTGCAGTATTTTTTTTGTCTTTTTTGCTACTAACAATATCATGGTCAGTAATTTACCACATCCCTTAGCTACCTTAACCTGCTGTTCAGTCAGAGCCCCCAATACTGCCCATATGATACATAACTGCCTCCACTGCACCATATTGCAGACATTTGGGGGACTCAATCATCCACATGTGGTAGGAGCGGAGAGGGGGAACCATAGGCCCCGCTGTAAAATTTAAATACCATTTCCCTACACATAGAGGAGTTAACAGTGTCAGCAGGAGTTCTAGGTGTCCAGCAATATTTTTTTTATTTAATTATGTCAATGACAAGTATAGTATGGCTCAACCAACCCTGCAGTTGTTGCTTTAATTTGCCAATGTTTGGTTCTAGGGCTGTTGTGCCAAACTGGTCCTAAAATTCAGCACTTAAGACATCTAAAATCAAAAAAATGTGGTGGTTTGTTTGCTTTTCAGGAAAGTAATAGCCAAATACACATCAATGGAATGGAAAGGAGGGACCCTCCAATGAACATTTTTCCTCTTTTTTTAAAAGAAAAAAAAAGGAAAAATGTGTTTTGTGGTAGTGTGTTTATAAAATTCAGTGAAAATGTAAAGTGGAGTTTTTATTTTATTATTATGCTTTAGTCTCTACTATACATCGCCTGAGGTATTTAAATATCAAATACTTAGCAAGTGATTGATAAGTCCTATTGTTTTCCAGTCCTAAGAATATTGCTAAGACAATAATGTAACTTAAAGCATATTTTTTAACATTTTTTATTACATATTTCTGTATGTCCGACAAATTTCCCTGTTTTGAAACCATAGTTCTCTGTACTTTTTCAATAATATGAAAGTAGGTGTTTTATTTTTTTTTAATATCTAAATCTCATACATCTTAAAAGCCTTCTGTTCAGTACATCTGTTGAAAAAGACAGCATATGTTTTAGTTTCTATATTTTTGTGGAATGTTTTTTCAAAAGATAACATAAGGCAAATGTAAGATGTGGCTTTAGGTTCCTAATAATATTCATATTTCAATTTTATTTGCTGATTCTATCTTTCATTATATCTATGATTTTCAAATGAGCAACAATTAAAGAAAAGACCAATTCTCCCCTTGCCCTTTGCAATCTTGTAACATTACAATTAAAAAAAGTAAAAAAAAAAAAACAGTACTTTATTTCATGTTCTGTTTGCTTCTCAAATGTAATTATACTATATAAGCAGAAAGGGTTTGTTGTCACAATTAAATGTTTAGGTTGTTCAATAGATCATTTTATGCTTATTCAACATACAAATACTGCATAAAATGAATCTTTTATACATGGTTATGGTAATTTGAAGCAGATTGAAACACAACAGCAAATATTTTTATTTTCTAAATTGATACTTCCATTGCTAAACAATGAACAGTAGAAAATTAACTTTTTAAAAATACTTTATTTAAATCAACATAATTTCTATTATAGTTGCTTTGTTTGAGGTGAGTATTTTTGACGAAATTAAGGGTGAGGTGTTTTTTCTGGGTGGAAAACTTTTACTGGGAAGATGTTTACAGGGGATTGCTTAAAGAATTGAGAGATGTTTGTTATTAGGGCTAAGAAGGATTTTGAGTGGAATGTTTGCTTAGGGGTAAGAGGGATAGATTGTTGGGGATGGTTTAGAATAATGAAATATGTGATGCCGAATTCATAGGATATTTGGCAGCATCTATCTTGTTTTTTTCTGGAAAAGAAATTTAAGGGGCTAGGGCCATGCGTTTTTGTGTCGCTGCATATTTGCTGCATTTTATTTGGCATCCAGACCCAGAGTGTCCTGGAAAGAATAGGTAGACCAGGCACTTCTTCCTTTTTCCAGGCCAGAAAATAAGAATGGCTCTGGAGAACCTTCCTGAATATAAAAGTGCACCTGTCTTTGAGACTAGGGGAGTTGAAGCCTGAGACCAGGTGGTTCAGCTAAAGAGACAGTGGAGCCTGTATGCTAGAGCCCCCGAGGTCCCAAACAGAATGAGCCAGGAGGCTAGGCCTTAGTTCATATCCTGAAATTCAACAGTAAGTATAAGGACATTTCTTGTCAGTGATAAAGTAAGGGGATTTGTTTGTTAGACAGAGGACAGCAGGACAGATGGCCTATTCAAAATGCAGGTAAGTGTTTGGATTCAAAAGTAATGAATCGTGAAGATCATACTTGAAGATTTTATCTTTGCAAGGAAGAAAACAGATTACCTGAGATATGGTGCATGTTTTTTTAGGAAACATCTTAACAACTTTGTGTCTTTACCAGGATTACATTGTATTGATTTATTGTGTTGCAAATTAGTTAACTGTTACAAAGAGGGTATATTACTAAAGAAAAGAAGATTTATATTTTCCTATTTAATCAAGTTCTTTTGATTCAAAGAACAGTAGTTTATGTTAGTAATAAGAAAAAAAGCTGCAAGGTAGTGCCTCCCTGAAAAGAATAAAACACTAAAACACAGATTAATCTCCAGTACCTTACAAGCACAGTATTATATATAGAGATCCTTTTAAGCATCCTCTTCAGAATGCTGAAATGAGAATGTTGTACTTAGTCCCCAGTCCAGGACAGGACTTTTAATGCCTACTTTTTTATTTATATGAAGTTCAGTATTTATTAGTTTTTTGTTTTATTTGTTCTGCATATAACAAATTGTATTTATTATAGTTTTTTATGTTTTATATGGTTTATATTGTTAATTTTTTGATGGTTATTGTAATTAATAAAAGTAACCATTTAAGCTCTCAGACCTGTACAAATCACACCCCATATGGATTAGAGCAGGGGTGCCCAACAGCTGGATCTCAATTGCAAAGGCATTGCGAGTAGATCGCGGAGCCCTGCCTTTCAAAATACCGCGCACATGAGTTATTAGGTCCAAGTTTTTATTGTTGGTAGATCATTTTGACTTGGTCATTTTAAAAGTAGCTCGCAAGCCAAAACAGTGTACCCCTGGATTAGAGCAATTTCTGCTGCCATGGGCCTGTTAATTCATTAACTTTGCCAATATGTTTTAAGTAATAAATGTATCAGTTTTAGGGAAACAAGGCTTTTTTTTAGTGATAATATATTTTTTGCATTTTCATACAACCCAAAAACAATAAATAAATAACAAAACTTTAAAAACACACTTTATTCTAATTGATCAATGTTAGTTTAACAATACTGTTTCTGTAGATAAAACATATACATTGTATGGTATAAGGTTTGCTGTTTAACATGTTAGTAAACATTTTAAAATGGTTTACAAATGACTTAAAGACTTTCACTTGCAAATTTAATGTGACACTAAAATAAAACACAAAAATCTTAACTATCAACAGAAAAATAGAAATAAGAAATTACCAGGAAGATGATAGGTAAATAGTGTGTGTACATGTGCACTGCAAACTTGCATATACTTTAGTTTATACAAAAATTAGGTTAATGTA